>NC_064642.1:450188598-450509752 GCF_023864345.2 Schistocerca serialis cubense | reverse complement strand
CAGCGCCAGAACCGCTATACCACCGCGGCCGGCAGTGTTGTCTCATACTTCGCGTGAACTATCACGTCTTGATATCAGCCCGCGTGGTGCGTGCACCAGGATGCACTCCCACTTGATCCTCTGCTTCCCTCAAACCTTGCAGGCTGCTTCTAGAACGTGGCATCGATTCCATGTTTCCCGCTTACAAGCGAAACGTGCTGGAAGCAGTGATCTGGATTAGCCCACAATCTCCTTTTGTCCGTATTCATACGCACTGTAAATATTACCCCGCCCCTTGTACATTATTTCTTACAAATTAGGTGTAGGAACTTTTACGGGTAATGTGTTCCTTATCACATATAATCTATACAGTACCGTGGATAAAAATTGAAAATCTTTATAGACAATATCATTCTTTGATGCACTTCAACAGTATGTTTAACGCATTCTTGTAAGGTGTTACTACAGTATATCATTCATCCTGTCACGCATTATAAATTAAAAGTAACGTTTGTGATTTCAGAAATTTAATTCTAGTTACATATTTTGTGCAGAATATAGGTTGTTACAGAGTACCCCAGGTGCTCTTCTTCCGGTCGAAGACACGTCTTGAGGCCATGTTACTTATATTGGTTGTAGTGCCTGGTGTATTCCTCTGGCTAGATCTAGTCTTGCGAGATACGATTGTAATCCACGTTGCGACATCTATTAAATAGTATGTTTAGTATCTCAGGTAAACGATTATCCCTTACTAAATTACAAACGTTATTATTTCTCAACGGGTCTTTCTCCTGCGATATTTATACGTAGACTTTATGACTACGTTCTCCAGAATCTCTGTCAGACAACGAACATAAACATCATTTTCTCTCCTATTGCTCCATCTGTGGAAGGTGGAGTATGGGCCATGTCCAGTTATAAAGTGAACGGAGTACCATGATAGCTAAATATAGCCCATTAACAACCTTTCATCAACACTAGCAAATATTTGATACATTCGTCTCTCATTAGTACCTCTTCCCAGGCTCCTCAATACTCTATTATAAATTTGTTTATAATTTCCAACTTGCCGTGTGCATTTTCTCCTACAGTTACTTTAACTTTCTTGTTCTCCCTTTTCCTTAGCCAGTACATTGCTGTTTTGCAGCCTAAGATGTAATCCCTGGCCAGATCCCAAGAAGTGTAAAAAAAGAAGAAGAAGAAGAAGAAGAAGAAGAAGAAGAAGAAACATCTGCTGACTGGTATAATTCTTTGCTTTGCTACCTTCATATTATGAGTCAACGTTATTGAAAATATCCATACGGATGTGTGGCTTCCTTTGAAGTGGTAGTAGAGAGTTGTGTACCGACGTGGTGCGTCCAGCGGCAACACTGAAGAGAGGAGTGATGGTACTCACTTATACAGATGAGTCCCGGTTCTACTCATACCCTTGAGTGGGGGCTCAAGAAGAACGAATGTTGAGAGATCTCATTCGTCACTGACATAAGCGGTCAGCACCGGGCGTGGTGGTATCAGGTTCTATGTAAGTAACACAGAAAACGCTATATTTCTTTGTGTTGAGACCTTTGGCTTTGCTCTATCTTCGAGGTCTCCACAACGTTGTCTAAATCAAATAAAGAGACAGCGTGTTACATGTATGGTCCTGGCTTACCTCGATACAGGGGAAGTTCTCCAGATATTTCCTCCTCTGAAAACATCTGGTCATAGGTTACGAAGAGACTGGGTTGCCACCACTCACCAACCATTATGACTGAGGAACTCTTATCACAAAGATGAGAGAGCCTGGAGTGGCGTGCCAGTACGTGTCATCGAAGCTCACGAGAGAGCCATCAGACATGTTAATCATGCATTACGGCGAATCCTAAGTATGTAATAGAGGTACTGATTACCTGGCTAGAAGCTTTTCATGCGAATGTCACTAGTTTGTGAGAAAATCGATGTTGAACTTTTATGCTCACTTCCTACAGGTTTATATGTAAGGTTCGATATGTTATTAAAGACAGAACATAGCGCAACATATGACATTCACGGCTATCACGTTCACGGTAAAGATTCAAATCCAGTGAGCGTACTTCTTTGAATTCAGTTTAATAATACAGAATATCATTAAATATTTTGTCACGTAAAATTATTCAAAAATAGCTATTTTCGCTGTAGTAATTTCATTAATAAATTAATCATTACAGCAAACTTCCTTCAGTATATTATACAGGATGATTCAAAAAGAATACCACAACTTTAAAAATGTGTATTTAATGAAAGAAACATAATATAACCTTCTGTTATACATCATTACAAAGAGTATTTAAAAAGGTTTTTTTTTCACTCAATAACAAGTTCAGAGATGTTCAATATGGCCCCCTCCAGACACACGAGCTATATCAACCCGATACTCCAACTCATTCCACACTCTCTGTAGCATATCAGACGTAACAGTTTGGATAGCTGCTGTTATTTCTCGTTTCAAATCATCAATGGTGGCTGGGAGAGGTGGCCGAAACACCATATCCTTAACATACCCCCATAAGAAAAAATCGCAGGGGGTAAGATCAGGGCTTCTTGGAGGCCAGTGATGACGTGCTCTGTCACGGGCTGCTTGGCGGCCGATCCATCGCCTCGGGTAGTTGACGTTCAGGTAGTTACGGACAGATAAGTGCCAATGTGGTGGCGCTCCATCCTGCTGAAATATGAATTGTTGTGCTTCTTGTTCGAGCTGAGGGAACAGCCAATTCTCTAACATCTCCAGATACTGTAGTCCAGTTACAGTAGCACCTTCGAAGAAAAAGGGACCAAAAACTTTATTGGCTGAAATGGCAAACAAATGTACAACTAAATGAAACTTTATAGCTCCCTTAATTCGCCGACAGGTAGTGCTTAGCTCTGCCTTTTGTCGTTGCAGAGTTTTAAATTCCTAAAGTTGTGGTATTCTTTTTGAATCACCCTGTATAATCGTCTAATTCACTATCGCTCGAACATAATTCCACATGGTATTTATCTAGGAGCAATTTTAACACAAATTCATAGAGCACCATGCAAATTTAGTGAAAGCTACTGCCTTTCTGGAAGACGAATTTTTCTGAAGCGATACCGGAAAACACAGTTCGATTAGATTCATGACCATTGTTCTTTCTTCAGCTAATTTCAAAAGGAACTGTGCTTATGTTCATTTCATCATTTCTGTGAAAGCAAGTGTGATAAAACTGGTTCAGAATTAAAGAATTTTTTTCGTGGAATCTTCCGTCGAAATAATTTTTCTATTAGTCTTTACCAAGCATTTTGTTCGCTTTTGGTGAAAATTTTAATTTTCCAGTAAAAATAAACACCACAAGGTTGGGAAAGTGGAGTACATTTGCATGAGATAATTTTTACAGTGCACGTGCTAACTTTTCTTTCAGCTTTGATCGTAAAGTATCTGATCAGTCTGGCCTCCCCACATATCAGGGAATCGTTATACAGGTATTTGGTGTCTTAACTACGAACCACGAATGGAACAGACATTTGAAGACAGTTTGCTCCAATGACTGATACGTTAATGAAATTACGACCGCGAAAATGACTACTTCTGTGTTATTTTGCGTGAATGTATTTTTTATGATTTTCTATCCGATGAAATTTAAAAAAAGAAGTAATACATAAGTAGCAATTGAACCTGCAGTCAGCGTGATAGCCTGAACTTAAGCTGCTGCACTAATTTCTTTTTCTCGAAGCATACCTTACATTTTAGGTATAGGTGATTTGCATAAAATTTAAAATAACGGTTTTCTCCGAAACTAGGGGACATCGCACGAAAACCTACTAGCCCGGAACTCAAGACAGGTCCTTCTACAACATATGCAAGGTCATGAAATCCAGCAATTATCACGTCTGATGGTTCACTAGAAAGTTCGACTCAATTCCTGGTTAGAACCATTGTTGCTGCCACAGGTAGAAGCTGGCACTACTAAATTTTGCACGCACCTGAAAGACCCACATATCACCTAGAACTTTAATCAAGTATCCTTCCTGCTATAATGTATAAGCACAATAAATAATACTTCATTATGCTGTTACAATTTTACGAACACCCGGTGTTCCAATTTCTCCATTTGTTGAAATATGAGTAGCACTAAAACTTAAAAAATGTGTATAAACACAACCTTTTCCTAAATCAGTTTGATTACCAACATAACAAATTAAAATTTAGATAATATGAAAGCCGTGCAGTCTTACGGGTTCCGAAGACGATCGAAGTAATTGTCAAATTGCCGATGTTTGTGAAATTATTTTGTTGCTATGCTTGACGAGTTTGCTAAACAAATATTTGATTTGACGTTTTTGAGAGAACTTACGTACGGCAGTCGATCTGACAAACAAGTTTAAACGTGTACACAAATAAAGGCAAGTTGCTTGCCACACGTCGAAGGTGACGGACCGTATGAATGCTGGTGTCTCGCATCGCATTTTGAGAGAAAACTACTATTGCAGTTTATATCTCTGAATCGTGAGTTTCCACAATTGTGGAAACATAAATCGAAAGCATTTTATGCCCAAAACCAAAACGCGAAGGCGATTAGCAACGTGGCAGATCTGTTGCATATTTCCCATCCAAATGTTACACAGGAAGACGTAAAAGAAAGAGGGGCCAAATTCGAGAGACTTTCGTTATGTACGTTCCGTGCAAAATTAGTTATGTACACTCTAAGAAAAAAAAAATGCGACGCACTAGGATTGAATTATTCGAATGGGACGGAAATCAGGAGATGAGATGTACATGTAAAGACAATAAACGGTTACTGTTTCAGAAATAATGGATGATTTTCTCAAAAGAAAGACTTCACAAAGTGAGCAACGAGCGGTTCCAGGCGCTTCAGTCTGGAACCGCGCTGCTGCTACGGTCGCAGGTTCGAATACTGCCTCGGGCATGGATGTGTGTGATGTCCTTAGGTTAGTTAGGTTTAAGTAATTCTAAGTCTAGGGGACTGATGACCTCAGATGTTAAGTCCTATAGTGCTTAAAGCCATTTTTAAACGAAAGCAAGTCAATAACGCGTTCGTCCACCTCTGGCCTTTATGCAAGCAATTATTCTGCTTGGCATCGATTGAAAGAGTTGTTGGATGCTCTCCTGATGGCACCGTGCCAAATTCTGTACAATTGCCACGTTAGATAGTCAAAATTCAGAGATGAATGGAAGGTCCTGCCCATAACGCTCCAAACGCTTTCAACTGGGAAAAGATCCGGCGGCTTTGCTGGCCAAGGTATGGTTCGGCAAACATGAAGACAAGAAGTAGAAACTCTCTCCGTGCGAGTACGGGCATTATCCTGCTGAAATGTAAGCCCAGGATGGCATGCCGTGAATGACAATAAAACGGGGCGTAGTATGTCGTCGATGTACAACCAAAGGAGTCCTGCTATGAAAGGAAATGGCACGCCAGGTCTTTTTTTTTTGGTCATCAGTCTACTGACTGGTTTGATGCGGCCCGCCACGAATTCCTTTCCTGTGCTAACCTCTTCATCTCAGAGTAGCACTTGCAACCTACGTCCTCAATTATTTGCTTGACGTATTCCAATCTCTGTCTTCCTCTACAGTTTTTGCCCTCTACAGCTCCCTCTAGTACCATGGAAGTCATTCCCTCATGTCTTAGCAGATGTCCTATCATCCTGTCCCTTCTCCTTATCAGTGTTTTTCACATATTCCTTTCCTCTCCGATTCTGCATAGAACCTCCTCATTCCTTACCTTACCAGTCCACCTAATTTTCAACATTCATCTATAGCACCACATCTCAAATGCTTCGATTCTCTTCTGTTCCGGTTTTCCCACAGTCCATGTTTCACTACCATACAATGCTCTACTCCAGACGTACATCCTCAGAAATTTCTTCCTCAAATTAAGGCCGGTATTTGATATTAGTAGACTTCTCTTGGCCAGAAATGCCTTTTTTGCCATAGCGAGTCTGCTTTTGATGTCCTCCTTGCTCCGTCCGTCATAGGTTATTTTACTGCCTAGGTAGCAGACTTCCTTAACTTCATTGACTTCGTGACCATCAATCCTGATGTTAAGTTTCTCGCTGTTCTCATTTCTACTACTTCCCATTACCTTCGTCTTTCTCCGATTTACTCTCAAACCATACTGTGTACTCATTAGACTGTTCATTCCGTTCAGCAAATCATTTAATTCTTCTTCACTTTCACTCAGGATAGCAATGTCATCAGCGAATCGTATCATTGATATCCTTTCACTCTGTATTTTAATTACACTCCTGAACCTTTCTTTTATTTCCATCATTGCTTCTTCGATGTACAGATTGAAGAGTAGGGCCGAAAGGATACAACCATGTCTTACACCCTTCTTAATACGAGCACTTCGTTCTTGATCGTCCACTCTTATTATACCCTGTTGGTTGTTGTACATATTGTATATGACACGTCTCTCCCTATAGCTTACCCCTACTTTTTTCAGAATTTCGAACAGCTTGTACCATTTTATATTGTCGAACGCTTTTTCCAGGTCGACAAATCCTATGAAAGTGTCTTGATTTTTCTTTAGCCTTGCTTTCATTATTAGCCGTAACGTCAGAATTGCCTCTCGTCCCTTTACTTTTCCTAAAGCCAAACTGATCGTCACCTAGCGCATTCTCAATTTTCTTTTCCATTCTTCTGTATATTATTCTTGTAAGCAGCTTCGATGCATGAGCTGTTAAGCTGATTGTGCGATAATTGCACTTATCAGCTCTTGCCGTCTTCGGAATTGTGTGGATGATGTTTTTCCGAAAGTCAGATGGTATGTCGCCAGACTCATATATTCTACACACCAACGTGAATAGTCGTTTTGTTTCCGCTTCCCCCAATGATTTTAGAAATTCTGATGGAATGTTATCTATCCCTTCTGCCTTATTTGACCGTAAGTCCTCCAAAGCTCTTTTAAATTCCGATTCTAATCCTGGATCCCCTATCTCCTCTAAATCGACTCCTGTTTCTTCTTCTATCACATCAGACAAATCTTCACCCTCATAGACACTTTCATGTATTCTTTCCACCTATCAGCTCTCTCCTCTGCATTTAACAGTGGAATTCCCGTTGCACTCTTAATGTTACACCGTTGCTTTTAATGTCACCAAAGGTTGTTTTGACTTTCCTGTATGCTGAGTCTGTCCTTCCGACAATCATATCTTTTTCGATGTCTTCACATTTTTCCTGCAGCCATTTCGTCTTAGCTTCCCTGCACTTCCTATTTATATCATTCCTCAGCGACTTGTATATCTGTATTCCTGAATTTCCCGGAACATGTTTGCACTTCCTCCTTTCATCAATCAACTGAAGTATTTCTTCTGTTACCCATGGTTTCTTCGCAGCTACCTTCTTAGTACCTATGTTTTCATTCCCAACTTTTGTGATGGCCCTTTTTAGATATGTCCATTCCTCTTCAACTGTCCTGCCAACTGCGCTATTCCTTATTGCTGTATCTACAGCGTTAGAGAACTTCAGACGTATCTCGTCATTCCTTAGTACTTCCGTATCCCACTTCTTTTCGTATTGATTCTTCCTGACTAATTTCTTGAACTTCAGCCTACTCTTCATCACTACTATATTGTGATCTGAGTCTATATCGGCTCATGGGTACGCCTTACAATCCAGTATCTGATTTCGGAATCTCTGTCTGACCATGATGTAGTCTAATTGAAATCTTCCCGTATCTCCCGGCCTTTTCCAAGTATACCTCCTCCTCTTGTGATTCTTGAACAGGGTATTCGCTATTACTAGCTGAAACTTGTTACAGAACTCAATTAGTCTTTCTCCTCTTTCATTCCTTGTCCCAAGCCCATATTCTCCTGTAACCTTTTCTTCTACTCCTTCCCCTACAACTGCATTCCAGTCGCCCAGGACTATTAGATTTTCGTCCCCCTTTACATACTGCATTACCCTTTCAATATCCTCATACACTTTCTCTATCTGTTCATCTTCAGCTTGCGACGTCGGCATGTAGACCTGAACTACCGTTGTCGGTGTTGGTCTGCTCTCGATTCTGATTAGAACAACCCGGTCACTGAACTGTTCACAGTAACACACCCTCTGCCCTACCTTCCTATTCATAACGAATCCTACACCTGTTATACCATTTTCTGCTGCTGTTGATATTACCCGATACTCATCTGACCAGAAATCCTTGTCTTCCTTCCACTTCACTTCACTGACCACTACTATATCTAGATTGAGCCTTTGCATTTCCCTTTTCAGATTTTCTAGTTTCCCTACCACGTTCAAGCTTCTGACATTCCACGCCCCGACTCGTAGAACGTTATCCTTTCGTTGATTATTCAATATTTTTCTCATGGTAACCTCCCCCTTGGCAGTCCCCTCCCGGAGATCCGAATAGGGGGCTATCCCGGAATCTTTTGCCAATGGAGAGATCATCATGACACTTCTTCAATTACAGGCCACATGTCCTGTGGATACACGTTACGTGTCTTTAATGCAGTGGTTTCCATTGCCATCTGCATCCTCATGTCGTTGATCATTGCTGATTCTTCCGGCTTTAGGGGCAATTTCCCACCCCTAGGACAAGAGAGTGGCCTGAACCTCTATCCGCTCCTCCGCCCTCTTTGACAAGGCCGTTGGCAGAATGAGGCTGAATTCTTATGCCGAAAGTCTTCGGCCGCCAATGCTGATTATTTATCAAAATTTAGGCAGTGGGAGGGGATCGAACCCGGCACCGAAGACGTTTTCATTATGAATCAAAGACGCTACCCCTAGACCACGGGTCTCCTGATTGTTTGGGTGTAAGGCGGGCAACAGTCAATTTTGGAACCCGCCACCGCCTAGAGTCCCTCCAAACACTCTTCGCAAGTCGTCGAGGCTCAGTTCGAAGCGGGACTCATCACTTAAGACAAAAAAAAAAAAAATAGTTAAAATGGATCTGAGCACTTTATGACTTAACATCTGAGGTCATCAGTCCCCTAGAACTTAGAACTACTTAAACCTAACTAATCCAAGGACATCACACACATCCATGCCCGAGGCAGGATTCGAACCTGCGACCGTAGCGGTCGCGCGGTTCCAGACTGAAGCGCCCATAACCGCTCGGCCACAACGGCCGGTCGTCACTTATGACAATTCTGCCTCATTTGTCTACCTGTGTATGTACACTCTTTGACATAAAACTCGACCGGCAGCCGGCCGCTTCAGAGGCTAAGTCCGCGCCGATCGCGACATGGGACAAAAAAAACTGGCCAACTCGCTAATTCTCTAAGTCCGATTATCTGCACAATCTGGAAACACTGTAGACTGCGGCTCTCCCTGGAGGAAAACTTGTCCCATGATAGAGAAACCCTAGGCTGATTACGCCTGTGGTCTAACGGTAGCGTGCGTTGTTTCGAGGACGTCTTGTTTACGTCCCGTCCTCAGAGTCGCGGTCCCGTCCGCAGAGTCGCGAGCGCGTGTAGTTTGTTTACTTCCTCGCCGCAGCTAATACTCGCGTCCGTTAACACTGAGTCGCCATGGCTCATTCGTACAGAAAAGCTACCATCAAGATCAGCTTCCAGCCCGACTACGCACGACCACGAGCCTTTGAAGTCGAACGATTCATCCGTGACGAAGTTCAAATACCAACACAGCACATCATCGGTATCCACCTATCAATCAGAAGTAGCGTCGTTTACGTCAAGATGGTCGACGACGAGTTATGTCACGCAGGTCACATCGGAGAGGTTACTGTTGACCATGCTGGACTAGGATTACGCACACTAAGAGTCTTCGAACTCCCTTTCGAAGTACCACCGGACGTCGTTACCTCAGCTTTCCGCCCTTATGGGACGGTAATTAGCCACGTGGCCGAAAAATGGAACACCTTCGAGACGTACCAAGTCCTCAACGGCGTCCGAGAAGTGAAAATTGAATTAAAGAAACATGTGCCGTCCTACTTAGTCATAGGTGGCTGTCGAGCAATAATAATGTACGACGGCCAACCTCGTACTTGTTCTGGTTGCGGCCAGGAGGGTCATGTGCGCTCGGCGTGTATTCAACGTCGGGTTACACAACTTCCATTGCATGACACGACACCACCTCCTACGCTCACGGCCCTCCCCCTCAATTACGCAGAGGTGACACGATCGACCGTCATGACAGGCGACAACCCCCCCGGCAGACAGGAAGCGTTAGAATGCGCACCTGTCGCCGGTCCTGGATTGACCAACACCATTACGGTGTCTGCAGGGGTTGAAGAACGCCGCCCATCGACTCCACATGAAGATTCGGACGAGAGAATGGAACTCGACGCTAGGGTTGTACCGACCTCTGCCTTTCTCCCTGAGGGGGATGCTATACGGGAACCACAAACTCTTTCGGACACAGAAACCCACGTCCGCAAACAAAGGTCACCGAGAAAACATAAAAAGTGACGTCGCACACCCTCAGACGATTGCCTCCAGCGGACGTCTTCTCCAGTTGATGACCGGACGGCCGACGAAACGACGAGGAAAATGGATGACACGAGATCGCCCTCACCTGTCACTTTGTCTAATTTTGACAAACCCGATTCTGCTCTCTCGGACAAACGGATGGCCAGCACAGCGCCCGCAGTTGGTACACAACCGGAAACAACTGCGGATTCACCCTTAGTCACTCAGCCCACAAGTGTTCTACCGCAGCCACCGTTAACTTACGGACCTTGGGCGGATGACATTGAAGACGATTCTACGGCCGCTGTGGTGGATGAGGAGAGGGGTCTCTCCTCCCACACCTCGGCCCTCCCGAGTAGCAACAGATGATGGCACGGACGCGGCCAGCAGATCACGGGCCCCACCTTTTACGGCGACACTGACGGCAGCCCCCACCGCAGGAGACGATCTACAAACCTATCGCTTGACGACCATCAACATTAACACCATTCGGACACGTACGAAGTTGTCGCTGCTCCAAGACATGCTCAATGCAGCAGACGTTGACATTGTCTTTCTCCAAGAAGTCTTCGTCGCCGATTTCCCGGATATGTATGGTTATACGGCTCATGTGTCCCACGCCTCGCCAACTAACAGTGGAGTCGCCATTCTCCTCAGAGAGGGCCTCGAGGTGGACGAAGTCCGATATCTCCCCGACGCTAGAGGAATGGCCGTAACGGTGCAAGGCGTCCGGTTTATCAATGTGTACGCCCCTTCCGGAACGAATCGCCGTCGTGACCGATCGCTCTTCTTCACAGAAGGAATAGCACCGCTTTTTCAGGGCAGGCACGATGACTTGATATTAGGGGGCGATTTCAATTGCACCCAAGCACCTAAAGATCAGCTGCCACGCCATTCACCGTGCCCCGAACTTGGGACACTCATCGGCGATCTCCAGCTAGTAGATACATGGGAACATGTCCGAGGAAATAGACGGGATACACCCATTTCACGAGTCACTCGTCTAGTCGCATCGATAGGATTTACGTCTCCCGTTCTCTCGCGGCAACGGTGAGTGACGCGGAGGTATGCCCAGTAGCCTTTTCTGATCACGAGGCCTATATATGTGCCGTCACCCTTCGTCGCCAACGGGTGTGGCGCAACCGACATCCCTGGAAATTAAACCTTGCTCATCTCGCTTCTCCGGATTGTCGACGCGCCATCGAAGACACGTGGAGTTTGTGCGTCCGCCGCCTCCCAACGTATCCTACGTCGATTAGTTGGTGGTTAACCTGCGCCAAGCCGGCCCTACGGCGAACCTTTATTACGTATGGTCGTGAGACTGCTGCTTGGAGGCGGCAGACCCTTGATTTTTATTTCACCGTCCTTCGCGAAAGCGCCTCTTTGCCACCCACACGGGAACGACAGCTGACAGTTCAGCGTGCGAAAGCACAGATCGTAGCCCAGATGCGCCGACACCTCGAAGGGACGATCGTCCGAGCGCTGACACAAGACAGACTCGCAACGGAACGACCCACCATGTACCACGTCATCCGAGAACGTACACTGCGAAGACGGGCGCTGATACATGCCGTCACCACTGAGGACGGCCATCATCACACCACACAACGCGATATTGCTGCAGCCTTCTTCGACCATTACGCACGGCTTTATTCTGCCCAATGTTCCGACCCGACGACGGTGATAGCAGTCTCACAACTGGTTTACGGCATTGTCCCACAGGATTTACAAACTGAATTATTGAACGACATTACGGAAGACGAAGTTATTGACGCCATCGGTAAAGGAGCGGCGAATAAGTCTCCTGGCCCCGACGGGCTCCCTGTGGAGTTTTATAGAACTTTCCAGTATTTACTGGCTCCCAAGTTAACAGACATCTGTCGGGAGCTTACGTCCCCCGCGGTGCCGCTCCCTGCGACCTTCGTAGAAGGAATAATTATACCTGTTCACAAGCCTAAAGGTGGGGCTCGAATAAAAGATTACCGCCTGCTAACACTCGTCAACTGCGACGTGAAGATATTCACCAGACTATTAGCAAACCGTCTACGACCGACCCTACCTTACGTCATCTCGCCAGATCAGACTTCCCTAGGGGGTATCAACAACATCCACACAGCACTGTGTCGATACCGTGACTTAATAGCCCTAGCCAGAGCACGCCGCATCCCGGGAGCGCTGGCATCACTAGATTTTAGCCAAGCTTTTGATCGAGTGGATCACGCGTACCTAACGTCCGTTCTCCAGCACATGCAGTACCCACAGCAATTCACAGACGTCGTGATGCGCCTACTCCGAGGGGCGACTTCCAAAGTGCTCGTTAACGGGCGTCTCTCGCAGTCCCTCCCGATTTTGCACTCCATCCGTCAAGGCTGCCCCTTGTCGACGTTACTATATGCTCTGGCACTGGAACCGCTTCTCTGTGGTCTCCGTCAACGCCTCACCGGTCTTACCCTACGTGACATCACATTTCGCTGTACAGCATATGCAGACGACCTGGTTCTCGTGTTCCGCAATCGCGACGATGTCAACAGAGCACTAGAATGGATTGCCACGTACGGTGTGGCTTCCGGCAGTTGTCTCAACGTCGCCAAATCGGTCGCCATGGCCATAGGAGACGGGTTGACCCCAGAGTGTGTCGAACCCCTACAGCTTCGTGGCACTATCAAATGTCTCGGAATAGAGTTTCACGACGACATACGGCGCACCGCGGCTCTTAACTACCGCCGCTTATTACAACAAATTCGGGTCCAGATCTTCAACCTTCGTCTGCGGACCCTCGGCATTCTCCAAAGGACACACTTCGTCAATGATCACCTCGCATCGCGCCTTCCACACATAGCGCGTGTTCTCCCAATACCGTTACTGATGGCTCGACGTCTATTAGCGGCATTTGGAGCCTACGTCAGTACAGGCATGCTCTTCAAAGTCAGTTATGAGTCACTGACCCTTCCCCCAGAAAGGGGAGGTCTTGGTCTAGTCCATGTCCACGACAGAGCTGTGGCCCTGTATGTCAGCTCACACATCAAGCTGTGGCGCCACCACCCGGAAAGTTTGACAGGTTTGCTGTTGGAGTCCTTAGCTCCGCCCTCCATTATGCCCCCACTGACGACGCAAGACATACCCCCACCCTTCTACTACTTCGGGAACTTTTACATTGAACACATCTATGTCCGTATCGCAGTACCACCGACAAAACAGGCGCCGGCGCGGGATATATATCATGTGCTACAGCAGAGGCGCCCACCAAACATCGTGGAGACCAAAAGCCCTCTGGTTAATTGGAAGGTGGTGTGGAAGACGATTCACGTGATTCCACTGGACACAGCCGTCCGATCCACATGGTACATCACAGTCAATGGTAAACAGATCACCCGATCCCGCCTCCACAAGATAAACATGGTGGAATCGCCTCTCTGCGTAGACTGCGGGATACCAGACACGGACGAACACCGTCTCACATGTGGCGCGGCAGAAGACGTATGGCGCTTGGTGCGACAAATTTTGTCGTATTTTCTACGAGTGACTCCGGAACACATTACACCTCGGTTTCTACTATTTCCGGATCAACAGTATTTCCCGCGCGCCAAGACCAACGCTGTCACGTGGATCCGTGCGCATGCGGTACACTACTTATTTCACGATGGACCTAAAGATGTATTAGACTTTTGGAACTACCTACAAGAACGTCATTGCAAGATCGTACGGAACCCAAAATACAGACAGTATTTTTCTAATTACTTAGGGAGTGCCCTACGCGACCCTCCACGCAGCTGGATCATAAACAGGTAGGAGAAGATACCCATTGAGTGAGCTGACATGACTAAGTTCGATTCTCGGTGGAACAACATGATATACGTGAAGACGTACCTGGATGATGAAGCGTAAGGAGAGTAACGACACACCCTTCTGCATCCTGTATGAAGCACTTTTTTTCGTTTTCCCCATATACATGACCTCGGTGTAGGAACGTGCCGAGATATTGTTTTCTTTTTCTCAGAGCACGATGCGGTGCTAGATACATTTACTTTTGTTGTGGTATAAAGTAAAACCACATTGAGAATGTATTAAAACAGTAAATACAAATAAATACAGGGTGTTTCAAAAATGACCGGTATATTTGAAACGGCAATAAAAACTAAACGAGCAGCGATAGAAATACACCGTTTGTTGCAATATGCTTGGGACAACAGTACATTTTCAGGCAGACAAACTTTCGAAATTACAGTAGTTACAATTTTCAACAACAGATGGCGCTGCAAGTGATGTGAAAGATATAGAACACAACGCAGTCTGTGGGTGCGCCATTCTGTACGTCGTCTTTCTACTGTAAGCGTGTGCTGTTCACAGCGTGCAAGTGTGCTGTGGACAACATGGTTTATTCCTTAGAATAGAGGATTTTTCTGGTGTTGGAATTCCACCGCCTAGAACACAGTGTTGTTGCAACAAGACGAAGTTTTCAACGGAGGTTTAATGTAACCAAAGGACCGAAAAGCGATACAATAAAGTATCTGTTTGAAAAATTTCAACGGACTGGGAACGTGACGGATGAACGTGCTGGAAAGGTAGGGCGACCGCATATGGCAACCACAGAGGGCATCGCGCAGCTAGTGCAGCAGGTGATCCAACAGCGGCCTCGGGTTTCCGTTCGCCGTGTTGCAGCTGCGGTCCAAATGACGCCAACGTCCACGTATCGTCTCATGCGCCAGAGTTTACACCTCTATCCATACAAAATTCAAACGCGGCAACCCCTCAGCGCCGCTACCATTGCTGCACGAGAGACATTCGTTAACGATATAGTGCACAGGATTGATGACGGCGATATGCATGTGGGCAGCATTTGGTTTACTGACGAAGCTTATTTTTACCTGGACGGCTTCGTCAATAAACAGAACTGGCGCACATGGGGAACCGAAAAGCCCCATGTTGCAGTCCCATCGTCCCTGCATCCTCAAAAAGTACTGGTCTGGGCCGCCATTTCTTCCAAAGGAATCATTGGCCCATTTTTCGTGAATTTGTGGCGGTACAAACTGCCTTAGACGACACTGCGAACACCTCGTGGTTTATGCAAGATGGTGCCCGGCCACATCGCACGGCCGACGTCTTTAATTTCCTGAATGAATATTTCGATGATCGTGTGATTGCTTTGGGCTATCCGAAACATACAGGAGGCGGCGTGGATTGGCCTCCCTATTCGCCAGACATGAACCCCTGTGACTTCTTTCTGTGGGGACACTTGAAAGACCAGGTGTACCGCCAGAATCCAGGAACAATTGAACAGCTGAAGCAGTACATCTCATCTGCATGTGAAGCCATTCCGCCAGACACGTTGTCAAAGGTTTCGGGTAATTTCATTCAGAGACTACGCCATGTTATTGCTACGCATGGTGGATATGTGGAAAATATCGTACTATCTAGTTTCCCAGACCGCAGAACCATCTGTTGTTGACAATTGTAACTACTGTAATTTCGAAAGTTTGTCTGCCTGAAAATGTACTGTTGTCCCAAGCATATTGCAACAAACGGTGTATTTCTATCGCTGCTCGTTTAGTTTGTATTGCCGTTTCAAATATACCGGTCATTTTTGAAACACCCTGTAAATAAATAATAATTCCCACAAAAGAGTTCCCCTTCCCATCCCTGATTCCTTGACGGACGAGGGGGACACTGCGACCAGGCCTCGGGTTCCGACCCCTGATCGCTCTGCCTTCCCCGCCCTCCCTCACCTCCTTAAAAAAAAAAAAAAAAAAAAAAAAAAAGGGTAGCGTCATTTATAAAAAAAGGGGTAGAAAAAAAATAGCTGTTAAAAAAAAAGGGTTTCGTGCGTTGTTTCTGCTGATAATGTCAATGGATCGAGAGCAGCTGGCATAAAATATTTTATAGCCTCTTCTGTCTGAATGCTGAAGACGTGAATGTAATGGTAGCGCAGATTCAATCTATTTTGCTTTCTGACACACCGATATCAAAATTTTATCCAGTAACGACCTTGCGGTAGATTTCCTGCAGACTGTCCTCCTCTGGATGCCGTATGCGGCAAAGCTCCGGGATCCATTTGCTGGCTACTGGCAGCTGCCGTGGCGACAGCAGCGGCGCTGCACTCCCCCGTTCTTTATCGAAAGCGCCTGCTACCGCTCATCGCTTTTGATCATTTAAAACGCTTTATTATTAAATGTTGCTCCACAGAAAATTTCTACAATTTCCATTCACGCTCAAAACCAACGGAGACAGACGGGAAACCACCTCACTACATTCGATGAATTTATAAATGCTTCATACCTCGTTTCTTTTCCTTTCAAACTCAGTTATTTGTGCAACTTTTGGTCAATGTTCGGATGTTTTCGTCAAGCCAGAGTGAGCGTCTGCGGTGTAAAGTGTATTACAGTTCTTGTTTCACTCCATATGGTAAGTCTATGCGATAAACTGTGGGAATACCTTGCAATGCATGCTCTGTAGCAGTGCAGGAACACTGCACATTTGGAGTTCCATCTATGGGTTCATGAAGTATTTAATGTTGATCGGAAGTGATAGTTAAGGTCATCAGATTTAAACCAGAAAAATTTGTAGTTTTGGAGGTTTCAGAGAACGGAAAGGAATTGCTAACGCCGGTGTTAGAAAACGTCTATAGTTAAATGCTATTGCAAAAATTTAGAAGAGAGGAACTATATTAATCAAAATGTGCACTTCATGAACAACCTCCTTACATGTTAGACCTATATGACGAACAAAGCTCAAATTTATATCGTTGACAGTCGGTTTGAATCTTTTCAGGATCTATTTTACAGTGAAGCACCTTGGCATTTGCAAAGCAGACATCCATGATATTAATTTAATTTACTAAGTCGAAATTGGACGAAGATTGATGTTTAAAGGCACTCTTCAGATTTAATATAAGGAATTTTTACTAGCAGTTTGCAACTCCATTAATTAAAATGGAAAATAAAAGGTTGCAGTCAGCGGCTTCTACCGTGATTGGAACTGCTATGTCATATAGTACGAGCACTGCAACGCACAAGGGAACCTCTCAGCTAACGACACACTGGCGGCAACAGGCGGACTATAGTCACTGCGATGTTGCCTGAGCCTCAAAACGCAACTTAAACACACAAACAGAGGAGATTACTGTTTTAACGTCCCGTCGACAGCGATGTCGTTAGAGACGGAGCACAAGCTCGGATTAGCGAAGGATGTGGAAGGAAATCGGTCGTGACCTTTCTAAGGAACCATCCCGGCATTTGCCTTAAGCGATTTAGTAAAATCACTGAAAACCTAAATCAGGATGGCCGGGCGCGGGTTTGCACCGTCGTCCTCCCGAATGCACACACAAACAGGTGTTACTTATGTGAAGAACGCCGTTCTTGGAGTCCAGAAATTAAATATACTTTCTAATTGTGTCATCTTACAGTGGATTATATCGCACGAGTCTTTGATGTGGAAAACGAATGTCAAGTGAATTTAGCGAGGTAATGCCGGCCTGCACCCGGAAGCAAATGCACTATCACGGTGTTGACAAATACTTGCTACGACGCTGCCATTTCTCGGCTCTCTTACGAGGCAGCTCTTCAGCGAAATGCTTGCCGTGATTCTCCGATACGGTTCTTCAGAGTGGAGACGCGCGCGCACGATTGGTTTTTATGCGACGTTCTCCCCTGATGATTTCTGACGTCGCCTTGTGGGCTATGTATACATTTGAGACATTCAATTATCATTAATCCAGAATGTTACAAGTTTCAGCTTCCGGCGTGGAAGAAGGCTGTTGACGCCGACATTTTATCATTTCAACGTAGGGAAAGCAAAACGGATCATCATTCAATGTTTCTCATTCAACATAAAGCATGTGAGATAATTTTCCGTAACGTTCATAATCATCTAAAAATACAAACGAAGTAAAAATACATCGGAAGCTTATTCGAATTGAATATAATGTAAGATACCAAACGCTTTGCACTTCGATGTCGAATTTGTCCACGTGCAGTCTTTTGCAGCATACACATAGAATGTCATGATTACCACGAGAATGAAGAAATATGTTGGTAAGGATGGAAGCAAGAAGAGGCGCAGTCAACAAATATTCGATTCCTCATGGCATTCACTTCATTTGAGACGTAAGAAGAGGTAAAGCGGGATACTACTTTCGTTAACACGAAAGATATGCCGCACATATTGATAACGAGGAAGTCTGCGTCTTCATACGTTTCCTCCTTGAAATCTGTATGCTCTCTTATATACTAAGTAGCCTGATCATTGTTCCAGTAATGTTACCCTCTTGTTTGACCCCGTAACGATGAACAGATTCCAAATGGCATGAAAGTAGCTGTTCGAACCCTTCCTGGGTTGTTTTTTGTGTTTTATTGCTTGGAATTCCTGAAGCGGACCACTGAGCCTTCCCCCCTCGTGGGTTAGGTCTCAAAACTAAACCTCTTTTTATCCAATGGCATAATTTATTCAGACAGCATCAGCACAAGACTATCAAACAAGGCCTTCCATTTACAGTTGCAACAGCCGGCCGCGGTGGTCTAGCGGTTCTAGGCGCTCAGTCCGGAACCGCGGGACTGCTACGGTCGCAGGTTCGAATCCTGCCTCGGGAATGGATGTGTGTGATGTCCTTAGTTAGGTTTAAGTAGTTCTAAGTTCTAGGGGACTGATGACCACCGATGTTAAGTCCCATAGTGCTCAGAGCCATTTGAACCATTTTGAACAGTTGCAACACTCTAACCAGCAGCTGACCGAAGTGTAATCCACGGTCATGGTCCGAAATTAGCAGCTATCTGCTACTGTGGCTAAGTCCGTACTACATTTTCGATTCCACAGCACCATTTTATCTGGTAACACTGTGTAGTTGCAGAGTTGTGCCAGCATGTCTGTCCTCACACTGTCAACTTTATGAATCTCACTTCTCCTGTAGCGTTGATCACGAGGAGCCGAAGTAAATGAGTGTATTCTGTATGACGTAACCTTCAGTATTCCCTTCTTTCATAGCCACTCTTCATGTGCATAGACACCAAATAGGAATGTGAAAACTCTTGTGAGTGAGAGAATGACAACAACAATCGTGACAAGAACAAGCAAATAATGAATGACGTTTATTCCAATGCAGAACGAGAATGGCTTTAAATATAAAAATCTATATCTATATCTATATACATATCTATTGATCTTTGAGTTGGCACAATGGAAATATATTCTTAGCATTTAGTTACTGAATTTAGTTCTCGATGCTTGCAGAGAAAAGGAAAAGTCGGTACTTCTCGCTAGTGTAATATAATGTGAACCAGCAACTACCCTTTCCTTAGGTCACGACTCAAGCAGGTCCCCAAGTAGGTACCAAGGCACTGCTGCATTCTGTTCCCTGACATTGCTCTGATGACGGTTAATGCAGATAGTTCCGATTATGAAATACAAAACGTATTGCAGTTTAGTTCCTAGGATAGTAACATTAAATTTGCGTTGTAGACGGCACATGAACGTGACGACTATCCATATTACTCATCAATATAAGAAGACAATATTATGGGAATTTAGCAGGATTACTCAACATGAATTCTGAAATTGGGTGACTGACCGCACAGGTGCTAAACGTCATCAAGAGTATACGATGTCCTAATCGCATTAGGAATAAGAAGATCGTCTTCTACAGCTCGCAACTTTCACATTGCTGTCTCCACCCTACTCCAGACAGCCCTCGGTGGAGTTGCACTGCGTTGCCGATGTAATGGAAGCCCTTCAAACCGACAACAGACCACATATTGAAAAATACAAGCGAATTGTCTTGCAGCGTAAGCTTATTGTAACTAATCTAAAAATTATTGGAGAGGAACATTGTCCTATTCAAGAAAAATAAAATGTTACACACTGTTGACGTCAAACGGACATTATCTATGTCCTGTCTTGTGTCCTACTCATCTATAATATGAAGTGTACTATCAAAATGATTATATATAATGGATGACAATGTAATACATTGATACCAGATGGTGGGTTCACAACAGTATTGATGCGAAAATAAAACAGAAGTTCGCAAAAGTGTAGTTGTGCATTTTCGTACGTTTTCACCTCGAGATGTACCACAGATAATGGATACTAACAAACTTGGTCACTGTCCCTGTAGTTATTTCCCCCTTATTTCAGACCGAGTTTATTAAAAAAGTACAAATTCGTGACTCTTATAGATGCTTGGAATCTGTTCAGTAATTTTGTCATTAATTTCGATGTGACTTGAGATTAATGAAGTCTACGGTCATGGCAACCCCTGCGAGGGTGCTAGGACACTCTTACATGTGACAGGTAGCACGTGATTTAAAACTTACCGAAAGGAACTGATACATCTTTTGCAGCAAACCATGGAACTGCTTTCGGAGGCAACTACCATTTTATAAAGTCACTACTTTACAACTATGCTGCCAAGGAATTTCTGCATAAACACTCTCATTGCCATCTTAGGCAATGTATTACATTAAAACACTTGATCGTGTAAATGTAACACTGCAAATAGAAAAAAATAGTCTAGTGGCGGTACTGACTTTAAAGCCACACGTAATTGCTAGAATACCTTGCTACGTCAGGTATCAACTACCCGTTATCAGACGCTCGATCTGAGTTGTTAGTTTTTATTGAACCAACCTGCTGTGTTAAGGAAATTGATCAGAGCAACTGGATGAGTTGATTATTTTGGTCTAATGTATGAAAACCCACTTTTCCCACTTATCCTATCCTAAATAGTGGACGATTGAGTTGAGAACAAGGTAAATAGTATGAAATGTGGATAACATCGGAGTGAATATTGAAACGAAATTATTAGACTCATGGGAAGGCAATGACGTATCGATATGTAGCGACATGAGAGTTTTCTGAATTAAAGGTCTGTCTCTCACATTGGAGAGACGGGGGCCTAGGTTTGTCTGTATTATTACTTTTAGCTCATTGAGTAGAAAAGCGCAGGCAGATTTCACTGTGTGCTGGGGAGAAGACAGTCAGGAGTTTCAAATGCTTGAAATTCTGGAGCCTTGATTGGCCAGGGTGCACACCACCCTCGCCTTAGGTAGGGAGAGAGTGGTTGCGTGGTAAGAGAAAGGCACTTGCCTGGGGACGACTCAAGCAGCCGGATGGACGAAGGAAGTGGCGGAGCAAAATGCTCTCCGCAAAGGGAAAGGAAATGAGTTATTTAAGGCTTTAATGTTCCACCTCACGTAGAAACCTTCTCTTACAGGGTAGATTTAATTTAATATAATATTTTGGAGGGAACCAAATTGTTTATAGCAGGTAAAAGATACGCCAGGACGCACACCACCCTGGCAGGGAGAGAGCGGTAGCGTTCCGGAAACCTACTAAAGCTAAATGGTCCTTATGTATTCTCATTAAATGTGTCACTGCGTGATTTTTACACATAGCAATTACTAATTAAATTCTTTACTCAAAGAAATGAATAAACAAATTTATGCACAACAGGTAAATGTTTGATTTTGTAGTATTAACCCCAAATTTGGTGCACTGTTAATCACCCGACTGTATTTCAAGAAAATGCGTAAGTAAGCGGAATCGTAACTGAAGCTGCATAATAACTCCTTCTCCGTTCTGCAACCTATTTCTTTTCCTCTGTCTTACTTTCATGTCTCAAAACATAATAACGGTATTACCAGTAAAATACATGATTAAATTGCCTAACAGCTGATCTTGTAACAATACATATAAAGATATTTCTACTTCCTATCGTCTCTTACAAAGATAACCTTTTTGTCACCCACGGGAAGGAATGAAGGATAGCCCACAACGCTTGATTCATACCGTTAGAGCCAGACACTATCACTCTTATTACTATTGGGCAAAGCAATGATCGTATCTCCACGCGGACTAGTACTAGAAAAATTCTCTAACTTCTTCAGTCAACGTCTGATCCCAAAAACACCTTTCATTTATTGACGTGCCTCAATGTTAACTAAGTCTCGCGTGGTTGGAAAGTTCGCGCGGTCGCGATTCTGAAGTTTAAGTTCCCCTCTTATTCGTGCGCGGCACGTTATTGCAACCGAAAAAAAACCTCCACAGGTTACTTAGACTGATTTCCTAACTATATCTCGACACCATTAAATAATATACCATCCAAAACCTCTCCTTCAAAAGATACATAAATACACACACAGAACTTTTCACAATACTAACAGTTCGTGTATAGCGTGCAAAACATGGCTACACGAATTAATAATATGCTGTTTCCCCTTTATTTATTTCAGGAAAACGGTCTCACTGATTCCCACGTATCTTTCAAATCTCATTGCTCTAAAAATGAGCTTCACACGTAATTAGGAAATCAGTCTAAGTAACCTGTGGAGGTTTTTTTTTCAGCTGCAATAACGTGCCGCGCACGAATATGAGGGGAACGTAAATTTCAGAATCGCGACCGCGCGAACTTTCCAACCACGCGAGACTTCGTTAACATCGAGGCACGTCAATAAGTGAGAGGTGTTTCTGGGATCAGACAGTGATTGAAGAAGTTACAGAATATTTCTAATACTATTCCGCGTGGAGATACGATAATTGCTTTGGCCAATGGTAATAAGAGTGATAGTGTGTTGTTGTGAGGTTATGAATCAAGCAGTGTGGGCCATCCTCCATTCCTTCTCGTGGGTGAGAAAAAGGTTATCTTCGTAAGAGACCATAGGAAGTAGAAATATCTTTATATGTGCTGCTACAAGATCAGCTGTTAGGCAATTTAATCCTGTATGTTACTGGTAACGCCGCTATTATGTTTTGAGAGATGAAAGTAAGACAGAATGAAAAGAAATAGCTTACAGAACGGAGAAGGAGTTATTATGCAGGTCCAGTTACGATTCCGGTTACTTACGCGTTTTCTTTAAACACAGGCGGGTAATTAACAGTGTACCAAATTTGGGGTTAATACTACAAAATCTAACTTTTATCCGTATCGCATACCTTTGTTTATTTATTTCTTTGAGTAAAGAATTTAATTAGTAGTTGCTATGTGTAAGAATCACGCAGTGACACATTTAATGAGAATACATAAGGACCACTTAGCTTTAGTAGGTTTCCGGAACGCTTTAAGACCTCGTAACTGGTTTGACCTTTATTTTTCTTTCAGTACCCTACCCATCCTCCCTCGTTTTCTATAACTGCTCGAAGGCGTCTGGGAAGTGATACGGCTAAATTCCTCGAGAGGTTGTGATGATCGTCTGTCTCCCACCATGTATTCTTTATATTTTCCCACAGAGTTTCTGAATTCCTTGACCCAGGTGGTAACGACCTCGTAACCTTCCCCCACGTATTTTCAATGGGGTTTAGGTCTGGTGATTTTGGCACGAAAGGAAAAAGTTTTATTCTCTGATGACCTTGGACCCAGTTCTGGACGACTCTGCTATTATGAATCGGGCTATGGTCCTGTAAAGAAATGATCATCCATTAACTTAGAAATTTCAATACTTCTAATACTATGAATACTTAATTTCGACAACTTCAAAGGCTGTGTAGTCTAAGCTACAGGTTACAAATTTTTCGGAGGATTCCACATTCCAAAATACTTTCCTGACAGCTGTTGACAAAAACCTACAGTGACAAGGGGAGGGTGCTGGGACGGAGATCAGAATACAGACTAAATGATAATATACACTCCTGGAAATGGAAAAAAGAACACATTGACACCGGTGTGTCAGACTCACCATACTTGCTCCGGACACTGCGAGAGGGCTGTACAAGCAATGATCACACGCACGGCACAGCGGACACACCAGGAACCGCGGTGTTGGCCGTCGAATGGCGCTAGCTGCGCAGCATTTGTGCACCGCCGCCGTCAGTGTCAGCCAGTTTGCCGTGGCATACGGAGCTCCATCGCAGCCTTTAACACTGGTAGCATGCCGCGACAGCGTGGACGTGAACCGTATGTGCAGTTGACGGACTTTGAGCGAGGGCGTATAGTGGGCATGCGGGAGGCCGGGTGGACGTACCGCCGAATTGCTCAACACGTGGGGCGTGAGGTCTCCACAGTACATCGATGTTGTCGCCAGTGGTCGGCGGAAGGTGCACGTGCCCGTCGACCTGGGACCGGACCGCAGCGACGCACGGATGCACGCCAAGACCGTAGGATCCTACGCAGTGCCGTAGGGGACCGCACCGCCACTTCCCAGCAAATTAGGGACACTGTTGCTCCTGGGGTATCGGCGAGGACCATTCGCAACCGTCTCCATGAAGCTGGGCTACGGTCCCGCACACCGTTAGGCCGTCTTCCGCTCACGCCCCAACATCGTGTAGCCCGCCTCCAGTGGTGTCGCGACAGGCGTGAATGGAGGGACGAATGGAGACGTGTCGTCTTCAGCGATAAGAGTCGCTTCTGCCTTGGTGCCAATGATGGTCGTATGCGTGTTTGGCGCCGTGCAGGTGAGCGCCACAATCAGGACTGCATACGACCGAGGCACACAGGGCCAACACCCGGCATCATGGTGTGGGGAGCGATCTCCTACACTGGCCGTACACCACTGGTGATCGTCGAGGGGACACTGAATAGTGCACGGTACATCCAAACCGTCATCGAACCCATCGTTCTACCATTCCTAGACCGGCAAGGGATCTTGCTGTTCCAACAGGACAATGCACGTCCGCATGTATCCCGTGCCACCCAACGTGCTCTAGAAGGTGTAAGTCAACTGCCCTGGCCAGCAAGATCTCCGGATCTGTCCCCCATTGAGCATGTTTGGGACTGGATGAAGCGTCGTCTCACGCGGTATGCACCTCCAGCACGAACGCTGGTCCAACTGAGGCGCCAGGTGGAAATGGCATGGCAAGCCGTTCCACAGGACTACATCCAGCATCTCTACGATCGTCTCCATGGGAGAATAGCAGCCTGCATTGCTGCGAAAGGTGGATATACACTGTACTAGTGCCGACATTGTGCATACTCTGTTGCCTGTGTCTATGTGCCTGTGGTTCTGTCAGTGTGATCATGTGATGTATCTGACCCAAGGAATGTGTCAATAAAGTTTCCCCTTCCTGGGACAATGAATTCACGGTGTTCTTATTTCAATTTCCAGGAGTGTAGTTTAAGGCGCCAGTTATAACAAGCAGGTAGGCCTTCGTAACCGTCCTCCTATGCTTTGGTAATGATGAGGTGGGGTGTAAGTTGTTCAATACAGTGCAGCAGTCTGTAGAACTGTTAGACTCTGTTGCATGGTTGTAAATCTAATCTGCTTCGCTTATTCAAAACGATTGCTAGCCTTCACTATGGAATTCTTTTTTCTATCTTTCCACTGACAAAGATATATAGAAGCAACAAATCTGTTTTATAGCAAGATATTCTCTACGGACTTTACATGTGCTCGTTCGCTCAATGTGTTGCATTTACCGAAGGCGACCGTGGCCGCTGACGTTGCCTGTTCACACCTCGTGTCAACGCGGCCCCGCGCTCGGAGTGAACGCCTGCAGTTGAGATAAATAGCTAATTTCGGAATTGTTAATAAAATTAGTCTTCCCTTCATATTAGTAAGAACTAGATACCACTACGTGTACGTATCTTTATGTAATGCTCATTGACAAGAACAACTTGTTCATGCAACGTTGCTGTTTTGACTAAGATCATAAAATCTGTAAATCGCAACCCAATTCATATATATGTGCATGCACCTACAGGATATTAAACATGAAAACAATTTGTTTCTTTGTCATATAATTTTTGATCAAGGCAATTCGGGCAGTTGCCACCTGATATCAAAATTGAATGTAAAGGAGGAATAAAGGAAAAGGTATACGATAAACAAATCTCGTACCCATGAACAACTGCGTACTATCCTGGAAACGTGCTGATGCGGCTATCTGACAATTTCAAAGGATGAGAAAACCATCCTGTCCACTTTTCGAGGACGACATTTCCTGACAGAAAGCACACTAGGGAGAACGGCTTTAGGTTGAGACACCAAGAACGTCAAACTACGTCACCAGTACGTTCACACTCTGATTCCTAGCGCCGTCACCACGCACTTCCCATGTCAAAGTGGCTGGCAGAAACGAGCGCGAACGACATGGGATTAGGTGATACAATCCTCGCCTCTCCTGTTTGACAGTTGTGTTATCATTCACCCATGCCAGGAGGTGAGGAAATACACATACGAAAACGCTGAACACATTTTAATTTTACATGTGGACATTACTGCACAACTATATTCTAAGTTACGAGAAGTGACCTGGAGAAAAAGAGTGTATACCTTAGGGGATATGTTATAGATCATGATTCTAATGTTAGTAAAGTACTGTAAAGTATATTTTATCATATGCTTTATCATAACTTTAAAAGAAAAATCAGCCAAGGCAGTCAACAGTGAAAACTACAGCATGCCACCAAGAAACGTACGAATATCGTACAATTTTAACAAAAGGAAATATAGATCGGTTTATTGGGGCAGGCCTATTCGGGAACAAAGTAAGAACAACCAAATCAATTACAGGTTTGTATGTTCTGCTAGTTAAAAGAGAAGAAATGAACCGATAAAGAAATAACTCCTTCATTTATTTAGGAATGGTTCGAAATGGAAGGTGTAATTTTACTATTATAAAAACTGGCCTGGATTGAGTTGATTAGTTCCAATTTTTGAATACATTACAGCACAATAATCAATAGAAATGGAATAAAATAGGAATATAACGTTTAGAAATGAATAAGCGAGGACGTCCTTTGTCTACGTATCTGCTTCGAATATAGGGTATTAAAAACAAGTAGTCCATATTTCGAGAGCTGATAGGATGGACAGAAACTAGACAAACATATCCAGTAAACAAGAGCAATAAGTCTGAAATGAATATCTTAAGAGCAATGAGCATTTCTTCACCTTTACCACTGTGAAACACATCTGTTGTTCTACTTAGAACGCTTCTCTTGTACTGAAGAAGTGCGTGTAGCTCTTCCGATATGCACTTTGTCTTGTTTTAGTCCATACTACCGACTCGCAAAGTATGGAATACCACTTTCCTTAACACCGTGTGTTTATGTATTACAGAAGCAATACAAACAACAGAACAGTTAACATTAACAGTTAAATTCAATTGTGAAAAGATACGCTGCATCACATTTGTTACCAATTTCGAAATAGTTCCATATATAAAAACAAAATGAACAACATTTTGCAGGTATTATCCGAAAATCGAGAAAATAATAACCCTGAAATGTAAGAACAACAACAAATGGTAATGGCAATGAGAAAAAGTAATAAGCACATGAATACAGCAATAAAAACTGATGCCATTACAAGTATGGCACTTCAGCCACGTCAGGACAAGAATGAGAGAGAAGTAGATGCTTAACAAAAGTAAAACGAAGAACAGCGCTAGCAAACCATTTATGTTTCCGAATAATGTTCTTTCAAGTAAACATACAAGTCACAGAAATATAGAAACACACTACAAAATGGATTATGTAGAGTACTCTTTTCTTTGTAAGTGAAAGATGGGATCTGAAAAAATGAAGTATGGTCCACCTACAGGTAACAGGATACTGAATGTAGTGGAAAATGACCAAAACAAGGTAGAAGGAGATAGAAACGAATCGCAGAGTCGTATAAGAAGTAACTGTGGAGAGAAGCCTAAGAAGAGAAAAGGTAAGTAGGAAAATGAAATTTATATATATCAGTTATTTATACACGGCGTCTTCCTTACGCATACAATTATGGAACGAGGCACTAAGGAAGAAACTAAGATGATGCCCGGGAAAGCTGTATTTCACGGCCATCAATATCAAAGCAAGGTGGAGAAATAAAAATTATACAACTGACAAAGTAGAGTAAACGCTTCGATAAGAAGTAGAGCTTATCAAAGTAATGAATAAATCATAGGAAAAACCGGAAATACTCTAAATTGTTCCACACGTCCACCGTTCATACCTGCAGAAGATATATTTCACAGTCTGGGTACGGCATTTCAGCACTCGGCTTCATAATGAAATTCAGTATGTTAATGTAGGCCTCTCCGTTGAGAATTCCCTCTGTTCTCCAGAAAGGACCTGCCTCATGAGCCGAAATGTAGCTCCATACAGCTACAGAGAACCGTCCACTTCTTCGTCTTTCGTTAAGCTACATTGGCTGGAAGCGTTGTCCTCGTGGGCAGTGTACCTAACGCAAAAACCATTTGCGTGTTAATGCAAATATTCACAAATTCAGGGGACATATTTACTTATCAGATGAGGGATCAACTACTAAAATCATGATATAGGGAATTGTTTATATTTATTATTTTGTGCCTACTGCAAATGTAAAGTCACTAACAGCATAAACTAATAAATTTATGAATAAAATTTAGTGTGTCTCCTAAACAGGGGCGTCGCTACTGGAAGAAAATATTTTTTCATTCGAAAAGATTACTGTAGTCCAATCAAAGTCGATATATTCTGCTGCAAAAGCCATGCGACCAGTCCTCTGATAGTCGGTCAATGGCTGCTTCATAGCAGCTCTCCGACAATATAATCCGGCGTCTTTCAGTCTCCTCGCAACAGTCTTTCCGCTGCCGGGAAACTGAGATATCTCTTTCAGGCCACGGCGACTGAGGAATGGATTAGCACGTATATTCTCCAAAACACGTTGATCATCTGCTGCAGTAGACACACGGGGCTGGCCACTTCCTCCTATCCGCCCTATATAGCCCCTTTCCTGGTATTCTTTCCACCAGCGTCTAGCTGTTCTTGCCGGTACTCCACACTTTTCTCCAGCTTTTGATGCCGAGTAGTTGCCATGCACAATCAGTGCAACCACACGCACCCTACTCTCTCGATTCCACTGCGACTGCATTGCGATGTCGCGCTTGTGACGTTACCACGCGTTTTATAAAGAGAACCATTTACAGCTCAGTGGAGAAACAAAGACTGAAAAAATAAAATAAATTCTTTTTTCAGTTATTGACACACAAAAGTATAAACTTCGTTAAAATGCTTTGTCAAGAATCGCTGTTAAGAAAGAAACGATAATCATTAGGGAATATATTAAACGATGCTGTTGTTCATTTAGGTCAGACCACAAATAAGCAATGAAAGGTAAATTAAGGTTTCTGTCCCATTCATGCAATCCATTTGACTTATTACTTGAGTAACATGTTGAAAAAACACTGCGCCCTCTTGACACTGCCACTCGCAGCACGTGACGTGGTGAGTAGTGTGCCCAGTCACGTGGTGTTTGTGTTGACGAAACAGGAACGCTGCGGCAGCCACTGTGATGTAGAGACAGCACTCGGTCTTGACCATCATCACATCACTCACTACCCAAAAACTGATTCCCATTCTCAAATCCAACGGAACTAGTGAAATCTGCGTTACCCGACTTTTTATCATCATAAAACACCCTTCCCATACACTACCAGACTCGAAAGCATTCATGAAATGAGTTTTTCGAAAAGTATATAAATCACTTCGGCATACATGGGTATTGCTACTGCCCACAGTGTTGTATCCCAGGACCTGCTGACAGCATGCCCTTGTTCAGAAGTGGTCTTCTGTATTTTCGAATCGCTGCTCAAATGATTTGATGCTCTAAAGCAAGTCAGAGCTTTATGGGTGTCTAACTTACGGTGTGACTAACACTCGATATAACGCTTTAAGAAATCTCTGAGGCCGGAAACAATGAGAAAAGTTCGAAAACATTTCAGTGAGACGATGGTAGTCTTAGGCGTGGTTTCCAATGTGGGCAGCAAATTAACTGCTGCCGCAGAAGTAAGAAGGATCTGAAATGTTGTCTGGAAATAGAAAAATAGCTTTATTGAAAAAGAAAACCTGCTACATCCAAAAATGAATTCAAATATCAAGGCGTATATTCCGAAAGTATTTCTCTCCGTTTCTGCTGTTATTTGATGATGTAGGTAAGCACGAACAGTGGTAATACATGGGCTTAACCATGATACGAGTCACAGAAGTGGGAATATTACTCAAAGGGTTAACAATTAGGTTTTCTGCTCTTTTAATACATGTAGGCATACCGCCATATCTGTCATTCGGACTGCATTGTATCCGCATCCGTTCGTGAAGAATTTCTGCTAAGGAAACGGAATCTTCTTGCTACTAACGTAGTCGAGGACTCACAACGCTGTACGCCTTTCTTGGCATCTGTGTTGGTATGAGAATGATTTGCGGTTGTGGGACTACATTGTATCTGCTACATCCATTTAATAATTTCTTGTCATCTCAATCAAATATTGTCAATAATTATAATAGAAGGAGTGGTTTTGAGTTAGGAAACGTATTTCAGTTCAAAATGGTCGCTTCATGCGAAAGGTGGTCGTACTCTTCGTGTTTCACGTTGGGAGCTGTATACGTCAGCTACGATTATGGTAAGGGCAGTATTTACTACTGTGCGAACAAGGCACTGCTGCAGTAAAGTGCTCAATTTATATAACTATAGCTGTTTTTTTCATTAGTTCCAGTTTTTCTGCGGAAGCTTGATCTTATCAATTCCTTCCGCTAGTGCTCTTTTTTAAGTTCTAATGCCTAAGGGAACAAACTGCTAGGGTCATCAGTCCCTAGACGTAGAAAATACTTAAACTAACTTATTCGAAGGACAACACACACATCCATGCCCGAGGGAGGACTCGAACCTCCGGCAGAAGCAGCCGTGAAATCTGTGACACGTCGCACTAGACCAAGCGGCCACACCGGGCGGCAACTACTATTCTAAAGGTCAAAACTGAGAGACTATTCTTAACCCTCCGTATCATATGTGTTTCGAAAACCTCTCAGGATTTGCGACAGTAGTATTCTTCGCGAATACCAATTTACAACAACAACAAAACAAGGCTAAGTCCCTGAAGAGACTAGAATTATCTGTCAGGGACCCGAATTTGTGTTGTTTACATCATCTTGGTGTCAAACAAGACGGTAACAGTCACTGAAGCAATAAACGAGGTTATTGTGGTGTCACCGCCAGACACCACACTTGCTAGGTGGTAGCCTTTAAATCGGCCGCGGTCCGTTAGTATACGTCGGACCCGCGTATCGCCACTGTCAGTGATTGCAGACCGAGCGCCGCCACACGGCAGGTCTAGAGAGACTTCCTAGCACTCGCCCCAGTTGTACAGGCGACTTTGCTAGCGATGGTTCACTGACAAATTACGTTCTCATTTGCCGAGACGATAGTTAGCATAGCCTTCAGCTACGTCATTTGCTACGACCTAGCAAGGCGCCATTATCATTTGCTATTTATCTTGTGATGCATGTACCGTCAGACCGATGTTCACCAATTATGGATTAAAGTTAAGTATTCCAGAAGCTACGTACTTTTTTTTCTAGACTCAACTCCTTTAACTGTTCCAGACCTCACGCCAGCCTGCGTGAGCTTAAACGCGTGCCTTTCGGCTATCTCATAGTGGCTTGGCTGTCTTGCCAAGTCACAACAGTTATTATTGATGTATTAACTATGGCAGCTATATCCTAGTCATGTATAACAAATTTCACTGAAGCTGATGAGTATAAGTACACAATTCATTGGTAGATTTCAGCGGTGTAATGTGCTATCGGGTTGGCGTCTGGCAGCGCAGCTTCACTAGGGCTGACACAAACAAGCTGTGGATAGCTGTGAGGCCTTTCTGTCCAATGCCTTACTCATATTGCTGCTGTTTTTGGTACTTGGCAGACGTTTTGAAAGGGTTTGGCACGCCTGTGGTCATTCACTCTCTTTCAGGACTGGTGCCGAAGGACCATGCTCAATTCCCAAAATATTGTCTTTTTATATTGACGAGTAACCTGGATGGTCGTATCACGTTCATGTGCCATCTACATCGCAAATTTAATATTGCGATCCTAGGACCTAACCTGCAACACGTTTTGTATTTCATAGTCGGAACTATCTGCATTAACCGTCATCGGAGCATTGTCAGGGAACAGAATGCAGCAGTGCCTTGGTAGCTACTTGGAGACCTGCCTGAGTCGCGTACTAAGGAAAGGGTAGTTGCTGGTTCACATTGTATTACACTAGCGAGAAGTACCGACTTTTCCTTTTTCTCTGCAAACATCCAGAACTAAATTCAGTAACTAAATGCTAAGAATATATTTCCAAATATCAACCTATTTTTATAGATTTTTATATTCACAGCCATTCTCATTCTGCATTGCAATAAATTTCATTCATTAATTGCTTGTTCTTGTTACGATTATTATTGTCATTCTCTCACTTTCAAGAGTTTTCACATCCCTGTTTAGTATCGATGCACATGAAGAGTAGCTATGAAAGAAGGGAATACTGAATGTTACGTCATGCAGAATACACTCATTTACTTTGGCTCCTCGTGATCAACGCTACAGGAGAAGTGAGATACATAAAGTTGACAGTGTGAGGACAGACATGCTAGCACAACTCTGCAACTACACAGTGTTACCAGATAAAATGGTGCTGTGGAATCGAAAGTGTAGTACGGACTTTGCCACATTAGCAGACAGCTGCTAATTTATGACCATGACCGTGGATTACACTTCGGTCAGCTGCTGGTTAGAGTGTTGCCACTGTAAATGGAAGGTCTTGTTTGATAGTCTTGTGCTGATGCTGTCTGAATAAATTATGCCATTGGATAAAAAGCGGTTTAGTTTTGAGACCTAACCAACCAGGGGGGAAGGCACAGTGGTCTGCTTCAGGAATTCCAAGCAATAAAACACAAAAAACAACCCAGGAAGGGTTCGAACAGCTACTTTCATGCCAAGACATGCATTTGGAATCTGTTCATCGTTACGGGGTCAAACAAGAGGGTAACATTACTCAAACAATGATCAGGCTACTTAGTATATAATAGAGCATACCGATTTCAAGGAGGAAACGTATGAAGACGCAGACTTCCTCGTTATCAATATGTGCGGCATATCTTTCGTGTTAACGAAAGTAATATCCCGCTGTACCTCTTCTTACGTCTCAGATGAATTGAATGCCATGAGGAATCGAATATTTGTTGACTGCGCCTCTTCTTGCTTCCATCCTTACCAACATATTTCTTCATTCTCGTGGTAATCATGACATTCTATGTGTTAGCTGCAAAAGATTGCACGTGAACAAATTCGACATCGAGGTGCAAAGCGTTTGGTATCTTACATTATATTCAATTCGAATAAGCTTCCGATGTATTTTTACTTCGTTTGTATTTTTAGATGATTATGAACGTTACGGAAAATTATCTCACATGCTTTATGTTGAATGAGAAACATTGAATGATGATCCGTTTTGCTTTCCCAACGTTGAAATGATAAAATATCGGCGTCAACAGCCTTCTTCCACGCCGGAAGCTGAAACTTGTATCATTCTGGATTAATGACAATTGAATGTCTCAAATGTATACATAGCCCACAAGGCGTCGCATAAAAACCAAACGTGCGCGCGCGTCTCCACTCTGAAGAACCGTATCGGAGAATCACGGCAAGCATTTCGCTGAAGAACTGCCTCGTAAGAGAGCCGAGAAATGGCAGCATCGTAGCAAGTATTTGTCAACACTGTGATAGTGCATTTGCTTCCGGGTGTAGGCCGGCATTACCTCGCTAAATTCACTTGACATTCGTTTTCCACATCGAGGACTCGTACGATATAATCCACTGTAAGATGACACAATTAGAAAGTATATTTAATTTCTGGACTCCGAGAACGGCGTTCTTTACATAAGTAACACCTGTTTGTGTGCGCATTCGGGAGGACGATGGTGCAATCCCGCGCCCGGCCATTCTGATTTAGGTTTTCAGTGATTTCACTAAATCGCTTCAGGCAAATGCCGGGATGGTTCCTTAGAAACGGCACGGCCGATTTCCTTCCCCATCCATCCCTAATCCGGAAATTGTAGAAGTTTTCTGTGGAGCAACATTTAATAATAAAGCGTTTTAAATTATCAAAAGCGATGAGCGGTAGCAGGCGCTTTCGATAAAGAACGGGGGAGTGCAGCGCCGCTGCTGTCACCACGGCCGCTGCCAGTAGCCAGCAAATGGATCCCGGAGCTTTGCCGCGTACGGTGTCCAGAGGAGGACAGTCTGCAGGAAATCTGCCGCAAAATCGTTACTGGATAAAATTTTGATATCGGTGTGTCAGAAAGCGAAATAGATTGAATCGGCGCTACCATTACATTCACGTCTTCATCATTCAGACAGAAGAGGCTGTAAAAATATTTTATGCCAGCTGCTCTCGATCCACTGACATTATGAACAGAAACAACGCACGCTACCGCTTTTTTTTTTTTTTAATTCTCATTTTGTCAGCGTTTGTTCGTTGTATCTACTCGGGGCGCACGTCGTAAGACATCCGATTAAGTTCGTTGATGATCGATTAACTCAGTTTTTTTACTGCAGAGGGTACGTAACCCTCTGTCCGAACACGCTGATCTACCATGCCGGCAAAATTGTGCTGGTTCCGCCCGGGATTATGAGCAGAAACAACGCACGCTACCGCTAGACCACAGGCGTAATCAGCCTAGGGTTTCTCTATCATGGGACAAGTTATCCTCCAGGAAGTGCCGCAGTCTACAGTGTTGCCAGATTGTGCAGATAACCGGACTTAGAGAATTAGCGAGATTGCCAGTTTTTTGTCCCATGTCGCGATCGGCGCGGACTTAGCTTCTGAAGCGGCCGGCCGCTGGTCGAGTTTTATGTCAAAGAGTGTACATCACATGTACCGATTTCCGTGACAGTAGGATAATTGCTTTCTCGGTGCGACGTTCTTCATTTTTTGGCTTACAGTGTATACAGATAGCTCATCCATCCCAGAATCACGAATCTCGACGATTTTTCGTGTTATCGATGTCGATACTGGCAAGACATCGCTTCCGGAGATTCTAGACCTTTAGAGAATGTTTTGTTTTTAAGTTTAAGTGTTTATATTATTTCGCATTAGCTTTTGTAATTCCTGACAAAATGCGGTCTTAACTGGCGGATAGACAGAGATATAAAAATATGACAAAAATGCTTTTTACGTGGTAATAATTACAAATTAACGAATTTTGGATATTTTTCTTTACTTATACTGTGAAATCTTGCTGCTTTCCAAATTTCATGATTCTAGGTCAACGAAAAGTACGCAGTAGGTTTTGACGAGTGAGTTTGTAAGTATCAAAATACAGAGTGGTTGTAATTAACTTCCGCTACTTTAGAGGATCCCAATGGAAAGAGACGATAGTTAGACAATGAAACTGTGCGGAAAGATTTATAAGGACATGCGGAAGAGAAATTACGAATAAACCTTTGAAAGAAACAGATTTTAATTACCACATGAGTGGGTGACATTAGCTAACGGTGTACCTTGTCTACGTTCCAGATTACAAACGTCACTCAACGTGTTCACCACCTGCATCCCGAAGCAGCGGTGGACCGTGGAGTGTTCAGCTGTCGTCTACTCGCGCCCAGCATTCTCTGCCATGACAACAGTAACGTTTTCAGCAATTTGTGGCGCAACTGGTCGTCGACCCTTACCAAGGAGAAATTTCAAAATCGTCATTTACTTCGAACTGTCGAGTCACATTCTTCAACCCCGGTGCGGCAAGTGGATCTGTTTGTATTCCTTTAAAGCATCAGTGCTGGCCAATAGCAGCAGCACTACTGCTGTTGTTTTGGTACAACAGCTTAATGAGTAAAGCTCAACTCATCTGGTCTAGACCCATGTTGACTGTCTGCAGCTGTAACGCACACTGATGCTTGTGTTTCAGCCCTACGTCGCAGTACTGGTACCGGCGCCTAAAGCCAAGTCATGACACTTAACACTACTAAAAAACTGAACTCCACTCGAACAGACCATGAAGGCCCAACCGCACCGACCGGCCGCCGTGTCATCCTCAGGCCACAGGCGCCACTGGATGCGGATATGGAGGGGCATGTTGTCAGCGCACCGTTCTCCCCGTATTATGTCAGTTTACGAGGCCGAGTAAACACTACTGATAACCCAAATACTGTTGCGCACACTCTTGTAGTTCCTACACTACTGGCCATTAAAATTGCTACATCACGAAGATGACGCGCTACAGACGCGAAATTTAACCGAGAGGAACAAGATGCTGTGATATGCAAATGATTCACACAAGGTTCGCGCTGGTGGCGACACCTACAACTTGCTGACATGAGGAAAGTTTCCATCCGATTTCTCATACGCAAACAGCAGTTGACCGGCGTCGCCTGGTGAAACGCTGTTGTGGTGCACCATGTAAGGACGAGAAATGCGTACCATCACGTTTTCCACTTTGATAAAGGTCGGATTGTAGCCTATCGGGATTGCAGTATATCGTATCGCCATATTGCTGCTCGCGTTGGTCGAGATCCAATGACTGTTAGAATATGGAATCGGTGGGTTCAGGAGGTTAATACGGAACGCCGTGTTGGATCCCAATGCCCTCGTCCCACTGGCAGTCGAGATGACAGGCATCTTATCCGCATGGCTGTAACGGATCGTGCAGCCACGTCTCGAATCCTGAGCCAACAGATGGGGACGTTTGCAAGACAACAACGATCTGCACGAACAGTTCGACGACGTTTGCAGCAGCATTGACTATCAGCTCGGAGACCATGGCTGCGGTTACCCTTGACGCTGCATCACAGACAGGAGCGCCTGCGATGGTGTGCTCAACGACGAACCTGCGTGCACGAATGGCAAAACGTCATTTTTTCGGATGAATCCAGGTTCTGTTTACAGCATCATGATGGTCGCATCCGTGTTTGGCGACATCGCGGTGAACGCACATTGGAAACGTGTATTCATCATCGCCATACTGGCGTATCACCCGGCGTGATGGTATGGGGTTTCATTGGTTACACGTCTCGGTCACCTCTTGTTCGCATTAACTTTGAACAGTGGACGGTACATTTCAGATGTGTTACACCCCATGGCAATACCCTCCATTCAATCCCTGAGAAACCCTACATTTCAGCAGGATAATGCACGATTGCATGTTGCAGGTCCTGTACGGGCCTTTCTGGATACAGAAAATGTTCGACTGGTGCCCTGGCCAGCACTTTCTCCAGATCTCTCACCAATTGATAACGTCTGGTCAATGTTGGCCGAGAAACTCTTTCGTCACAATACGCCAGTCACTACTCTTGATGAATTGTGGTATCGTGCTGAAGCTGCATGGGCAGCTGTATCTGTAATCGCCATCCATGCTGTGTTTGACTCAATGCCCAGGCTTATCAAGGCCGCTATTACGGCCAGAGGTGGTTGTTTTGGGTACTGATTTCTCTGGATCTAAGCACCCAAATTTCGTGAAAATGTAATCACATGTCAGTTCTAGTATAAAAAGTGACAAAGAGATCCAATGACCTTTCCGTTCCGTCTTTACCGATTGAAAAAAATGGTCTGTTCTACACACGACATATGAGCTAGGGTGCAACAAAATAGTATTTTATTTCAATACTTCATTTATTAATTTTCATGTTACCAGCATACGAGGTGCAACGTAGGATACAAAATCTGAAGTTTCTAAATCTGCTCCAGTTGCCAGTAATCTCAAAGTTACTCGAGTAGATAATTTTCGAGTAACATGAATAAATTTTATCATAACTATGCTTTCTTCTACGATGCGAGGGTGAATTAATTCTAACAAATTTAAAAGTTGGTCTGTCCATTTAAAGAAAGTTGATGTAGTCATCAGATTTTGAGTGACACACACTCTAAGGGGCGGAAGAGAACACGCACCACGAAGGAACTATCCGAATGAGACGGAAATCGGTAGCTGTGATGCACATGTCAAGAAAAATAAATTGTTACAATTTCAGAAAAATTCCATGATTTATTCAAGAGAAAGAGCAAGTCAATGACGTGTTGGTCCATCTCTGACCCTCATACAGTCAGTTTCGTATTGATTATTTCGACCTGGAATCTCATTGTTTGGAGAAGAATTGTCTTTAGCGATGAGTGCCTCTTCGAAATGAGCCCCAATGACAAGATAAGACTTGTTTGGAGACACCCCAGAGAGTGGTAGAGTACCAAACCGTCTGTCTTGCGCCGTACGGCCCGACACCTAGTAGTGATGTTCTGGGGTGTCATTTCATTTCATAGCAGGACCCTTTTGGTTGGAGTCCGCGGCACCTTTGCAGCACAGCGGTACATCGATGATATTCTACGCCCCGTTTTGTTACTCTTCATGGAAAGTCATCCTTGGCTAACATTTTAGTAAGATAATGCTCGCTTGCACACAGCGAGAGTTTCTAATGCTTGCCTTCGTGCATGCGAAACCCCACCTTGGCCATCAAGGTCATCAGATCTCACCACAATTGAGAACGTTTGGAGCATTACGGGCAGCGTCCTCCGACCGTCCCGGAATTTCGGCGATCTAAGGTGCCAACTGGGCAGAATTTGCCACGATATCCCAGGAGGACATCCAACAACTGTATCAAACAGTGCTAAGCCGAATAACTACAGGCGTGAGGGCCCGAGGTGGACCAATGCATTCTTCTCTTGCTAAGTTTGTGAAGATCTTTCTTGAATAAATCTTCCCCTCTTTTTGAAAATGTAATCCTTTGTTTGTCTGTTCATGTACACCACAACTACTGATTTCCGTCCCATTCGGATAATTCTTTCATGGTGGGTCTTTTTTTCTAGAATGTATTTCGTATTGTAGATTTTCTTGGGCATAGTTATCTCTCGGTTTAAACCGGTTCCTGGAGCATCGTCTTTTTTACATTCTATATATACAGTGGCAAGGTCAACGCAATAAGTGTTCTTCATGCATTGGTAGCAGTTCCTACTAGTGTCAGAATACTTCCCTAAGCGATGCACATAGCGTGGAGAGCTGCTTCAAAAATGAGGTTACGTTTGACAAACTAAGTTTGCAAGTCTGAATGTTTGTATGACAAACCAGTCAAAAACAGTCGGCGAATTTGAGAAACAAATTTGATCGTTTGCAGGGGCCTTTAGAAATGAAGCACGTGCTAAATATTTTCGGTGTAAGGAATGAGAACGCAGCGCGTTAACCGGACACGACGTGGAGTGGCCGGAGAGCAGCGGTTGGCTACAATTGGCGCTGCCGGAAGCCTGCAGGAGGCGGACGGATCCAGCGGCGGTTCCGTGAGTGCACCGTGCCGTGCCGTGCCGCCCCAGCCAATTAGCGGCGGGGCGCCTCTACCCGACGTGCGTGTTGCTGTCCGTGCTGCTGCTGCTGCTGCTGCTGGCAGCGGACTGCCGGAGCAGCCCTTCTCCAGACTCTCCGGAAACGGTACCCGGACCGTGACTGGAAATGGGACCTTCCAGCTACTACTGAGACACCTGGTCTACACCTTGCATAGTGAAATTACTGTTCCCGTCATTTTCTCAGGTGAATTTTCCAGAAGAGTCGTCGAAGAGACGCCTAGAATTAAAGTCTTTACCGCTGACGCCAGTCTTTTGTAAAATTACTGTACAACTGTGAAATTTTAGCACAAGTGTATGAAGTAGAAACTGCGATACTAACTGTCGGCTTTGACCAGTGACGTAGTGAACGTGGGACAGACCATTCAAAGATAATAGCGACTCTAACGTCATCTTGAGGGCGATATTGTGAAACAGTTTTATTGGGTAGAAAAATAGTTCGCATTTTGTAAATGAGACTATCATTACTTTGAAACTAAACGAATCGAATATCTAAGAGCAAGTTCTACACTATAACAGACGTTATGACGCACAGTACAATTACCCATGGTTTCGCCCACATATGTATTCGACACATGTTGAATACACTTGTCTCCCCTCTCTCTATCCACCTCGTCCTCATTCTGTCTGCTCATCTCACTCTGCCACCTCTACCTCCTCCTCCTCACTCTCTCTGTCTCTTTATCTTTTCCTGCCCCAGTCTTTTACCATTTCTTCAACCCTCTCTTTCTAACTATATCCTCACTGTCTTTCTGTCTCTGCCTCCCCCTCTTATTTTCCCATGTGCCCACTATCTCTCTACACCTTCCACCAACCTCATGCATCTCCCCCTCATTCCTCTATCCATCCATTTCCTCCTCACTCGCTGGCCGCAGTGGCCGAACGGTTCTAGGCGCTTCAGTCTGGAACCGCACGACCACACATGACAGATACGTTGGGTAGGAAGAGTAACAGCCTGCCAAGTCAACCTGCTGTGCAGAGCAGCCTACATGTCAGGACAAGAACTCGTTTTTGGGACCCCAACATGTAGGCTGCCCTGCATGACAGGTGTATTGTGTTGGCAGATATTGACCTGCTTTGTCTTCCTGCTTTGCTGGATGGCCTTTAAAGCAGGGGCAAATAAGTGTTTTTCAAGCCCATGAAATATAGCTTGCCATGCATGGCAGGCATGTTGTTGGAGTAGTATCAGTCTGCTTTATAGAGTTATGTTTCAGGGGCTACATGTCCCAATGAGCGTGGCTGGGAACAGTTTGAGACAGATAGAGAAAGGGATGGGCAGAGTCAGAGGGAGAGGCTCTGAGCACTATAGGACTTAACATCAGAGGTCATCAGTCCCCTAGATTTAGAACTACTTAAACGTAACTAACCTAAGGACATCACACACATCCATGCCCAAGGCAGGATTCGAGCCTGGGACCATAGCAGCTGCGCGGTTCCGCACTGAAGCACCTAGAACCGCTCGGCCACATCAGCTGGCATATACCACCTCTCAGAATATAGAAAGCATAGTGTTTTCAGTAAAAGAGACGCTTCTGATAGTGATGATATCTCTGAAGTGCCTGAAATACTAGACTCAGGAGTAGAGCTCATAGCTTCACATTGTGACTCTAGAAGTAAAAAGCAGGTCAGTAGGCCACAGACAGGTGGAATGCCAACATGGACAGCTGATATCAATATAGTCACAAAACGGAATTAACTGCTACATACCATAAGAGGTAGGTGTCGACAGCGCCATTACAGCAGAGTAACGTTGTACAGAGAGAAGAATGCCGTCCTTCTGTTGACAGTGCCGAGTGAAGTAGTAAGGCATAAGTCAGACGAAACCATGATTATTTAGAGCACTGACGCTGCAGAATGCGTCCACCACTGCTTCGGAAAGGCAAAGTTAAGACAAGTTCAGCAACAGCTGAAGCGTCCAGAAAGCCAAGCAATAGCAACACAAGCGAAGCAGTCCTGCATAGATATTACCCTTGTCCAATGGCGTGATCTACCTGTACTCAGTTTGAAGCCGACCACCTTGGAGTTTGGACCTTTCTCAATCTATCCTCCGCCCGCCAAGGCAATCTGTGTACTCTGACGGAATAGTGAGTCCTGCCGGGGGACTGTGCCGCTGCAATCGCATTGTTGCCATTCGAATCATCCACCTTGCTGAACTCACTGGACAGTGTGTCTAAGGCGTTCAGCCTGACCAGGTTGCCCCCCAAACACGTCTCCGACGATTGTCTGGTTGGAGGTATAAGAGACACTCATCGGTGAAGAGAACGTGATGCCAATCCTGAGCAGTCCATTAGGTATGTTGTTGGGCCCATCTGTAGCGCACTGCATGGTGTCGTGGTTGCAAAGATGGACCTTGCCATGGACGTCGGGAGTGAAGTTGCAGATCATGCAGTCTATTGCGCAGTTTGAATCGTAACACGACGTCCTGTGGCTACACGTAAAGCATTATCCAACATGAAGGCGTTGCGGTCATAATCCGAAGATAGCGGTCATGCACTGTAGTAGTAGCCCTTGGGTGGCATGAGTGAGGTATGTCATCGACAGTTCCTGCCTCTCTGTATCTCCTCTACGTCCGAAAAACAACTGTTTGTTTCACTCCGAGACGCCTGGACACTTCCCTTGTTTAGAGCCCTTTCTGACAAACTAACGATGCGGACGCGATCAAACCGCGGTATTGACCGTGTAGGCATGATTGAACTACAGATAACACAAGTTGTGTACTTCCTTCCTGGTGAAATGACTGTAACTGATCGGCTGTCGGCCCCCCTCCGTCTAATAGGCGCTGCTCATGCATAGTTGTTTACATCTTTGGGCGGGTTTATTGACATCTCTGAACAGTCAAAGGGACAGTGTCTGTGATACAATATAGACAGTCATCGTCTATCTTCAGGTGTTCTGGCAACCGGCGTGATGCAAAACTTCTTTTCATGTGTGTAATTTGTGATAACCTGGAGAATTCATAAAGTACTGTTACTATTTTCAGACATCAGTAATGTATCAAACAGACCAGTTATAGGGATTCTCCTTCAACACAACCGCTCCGCGTACTTTTCAAATCGTGGAAGGTCTACCTACATGAAGATCTAGTTACCCTTTGATTTCACGCGCAAGTGACACACCCACCTCACTCCCGGCCACATTAGCTACCGTGCCTTGGCGTCCATAACAACTTACCGGCTTCTGCATGTGTCGTTTCTGAATGTATCTGCACAACATTACTTCACGTGTTCTCTCCTACGTGAATGCTGAAATCTCAGGCAGAATGAGCTACGAAATTAATAGATTACCCATGTTACCATTTGGATGACGTGATTTCTTGTCTTTAACTTTAGGTGAAGCTTTTAACTGTTATTTTTAATCAAATTATTAGTTATGCATAAGCTCGGCTAATCCCACGCGGCATTTAGGATCAATTGCCAAATTTTGCACCATACAGATTGTAAGTAGGCTGTTTGGGTTTTCTTAGCGCTCTGTATGAAAATCACTGGCTGCGCTGTGTGCAGTCTGTGGCTGGTTGGCACTGTTGTAATACTCGCCATTGTAGTGTTGGGCAGCTGGATGTGAACAGCACGTAGCGTTGCGCAGTTGGAGGTGAGCCGCCAGCACTGGTGGATGTGGGGAGAGAGATGGCGGAGTTTTGAAATTTGTAAGACTGGTTGTCATGAACTGCTATATATATTATGACTTTTGAACACTAGTGAGGTAAATACATTGTTTGTTCTCTATCAAAATCTTTCATTTGCTAACTATGCATATCAGTAGTTAGTGCCTTCGGTAGTTTGAATCTTTTATTTACCTGGCAGTAGTGGCGCTCGCTGTATTGCTGTAGCTTGAGTAACGAAGATTTTTGTGAGGTAAGTGATTTGTGAAAGGTATAGGTTAATTTTAGTCAGGGCCATTCTTTTGTAGGGATTTTTGAAAGTCAGATTGCGTTGCGCTAAAAATATTGTGTGTCAGTTTAAGCACAGTCATGTACAATTTTTCAAAGGGGACGTTTCAAGATATCTTTTTTAAATCGTTTTGCGATTTGTTTTAATCTTCTGATGACTATACTAGTCGATAAATGACAGCATCATCTGCATAAAACCTAAGACGGCTGCTCAGATTATCTCCCAAATCTTTTATATAGATAAGGAACAGCAAAAGTACCTATAACACTACCGTTATACGTGCAGAACAAGCACTAAGCATTAAATGGATCAAACTGGAACAGACCTGTTGTGGTTAGCAATAATTACAACAGGTGAACAACTTTTTTTTGAGATCCATAAAGCGACAGTCACTGAGGCGGGCATAACATAGCGCGAGCGATACCAACCGCTGCTAGACACAGACATCGTTATTCCATAATTTCAGATCAACGCAAAATGACAGCATGCAAAACCGCACAGTATGGACGTAAGGGTGGACAACTCAGCTGAACCACTGAAGGGCGTGGTGAAAACTTCGATACAGCCACTAACGGTGCACTCGCAACTAACCAGTCTCCGCACAAATAGAGCCAACGGTCCACGCAGCCGACGGACCGATCACTGTCCGTGTTGCCCTCTCACCACGCACCCAGACACCTCCCCAGTACACACGCTCCGGCGTGTTTTCAAGACCCGCACCAGTGACAACACAGTAAGCTAAGGGTAATTCATGCCGCCTAGAAGGGTGTCACCAAATGAAGAGGGAAGAAAAGATTAAATGAAGCAACCACGGCTCAGTCGGAAGCTGGAATCTTAGCTACGTCGAGTAAGAAGCGTTCCTCTTCCAAATCCTTTGGTTGGGTTCAGGAAGGTGAATCGTGGTGTTGATTTTCGAAAACGGTTGGCCGTGGTTCTAGTACACATAAGCGACACGTAAGTGACGACCGCTGCAAATAAACAACATCGAACGCGCACGCTCCGCAGACGGAGAAACAGAACACGACTGGGAAAGCCTGACTGTCTCTAGACCACGGGTGCCAAGTTATAAGAAAAGATTATGCTAGTTTTTGAGTTATGACTTCGAAAACGAAAAAATAAAAGTAAGATAAGTTTCTCGTGAACTAAACTCTCCGGAGTGATGTTGTCAAATATAGATTAAGAGGAAGAAATTTGGGTACGAGCTCATCTAAAGCAACGAAGGAAAACTAAATGTGCAGTGTAAATTTCCGTGAAAATTTTCTGATTCAAGGCATGCTCCCTCGTAATGGTACGCCCGCGTCTGTAAAATATTGAGGAAAATTTTATAAACTCTTAATATGTCTGTCTCAGTCAGTTTGCATCGTTTAGATGAAACAGTACACAAATAGGCTATCACATCAATGAGCGTATTTGTTACTTACAGTTTGACTTAGTTGCACGAAGCAGTTCAAGTCTTTTGGCACCATGTTCTTAGCTACTTACAGTTTATAACAAGGTGTGTGATTTGAGAATGGGCGAGTCAATCTCGAAACCGGTAACCACTGCAGCAATAAATTGCATATTCATGTAACTGAGACAGACAAAATCAAAATAAAATTTATCGAATTTTTTGTAAATATTTGTTCAGATTGTTCTAGGAAGGCCTCGAGTCGAATTTGAGGCGGATTAGTTAAATGAAGGAGAACGAAGCGCCCCGAAATAATAGGCTTGGGAGTGGACTAGAATTTCAGAACTCTTTCGTTGGTAAAGCAAGAGGGGTACAAGTAGTTCAGTACGCAACAACCAGGTAGATGGCAAACGAAGAAGTACAGGGGATGTTACGTGCAACACAGCCGCAAGACACATTGCTACACTGACAAGAGATTTGTACCCAAAGCTCCAGTACAGCTGAATGACATCGTAGAGGAGGATGCCGTCATTGTGTTGACGAGAGAGAACGAAGTAAAAAGGCATAAGTCAGATGTAAGAACGATTATTTAGAGCACCAATGCTGCAGAAAGTATTCAACAGAAAAATGACCGTTCAAGAAAAGCAGGTCGAGTTAAGGGGTTATCCCTCACGAGAAGTTTCCTGTGTTGATATTGCCTCTATCCAGTGGCTTGATCTACTTACACTCAGTTCGCAGCCGACCAACCAGGAGGTAGGACCTGTATCGGTCCATTGTCCGTTCTGTAGCACTGATGGCGAGTCCTAGCCAGCAGTACTTTGCTGCCAGCCGAAATACTATCGTTCGAATTAAGACTGATTGGAGCTATGGGTAACATTTCCTACCAGGCCTTCTGGAGGCCTAAGCGGTGGGGGCAGGAAGCAGTCAGCAATCATCTCTGAATGACATGCCAAGCCGCCACCCGCCTTCCATCCCCGATGCTAAGGACCTTCCTTCTGTCGAAAGCTGCAGTGCGACCGAGACCGACATCGCACACTCCGTTCGAATGGCTCCGAGACTATAGGACTGAACATCTGAGGTCATCAGTCCCCTAGACTTAGAACAACTTAAACCTACCTAACCTAAGGACATCACACACATCCATGCTCGAGGCAGGATTCGAACCTGTGACCGTAGCAGCAGCGCGGTTCCTGACTGAAGCGCCTAGAACCGCTCAGCCACAAAGGCACACACTCCGTGTGGAATCAGTGGGATCGCTGATTACGATGTCAAGGAAAGCACTCCTGCAACCTTCTGGCCCTGAGGCCAACGTGCCGCAGGGATATATAATGAGGTGACAAAAGTCAGGTGATAATGATATGAACTACACAGATCGCGAGAGTGTCGCATACACAAGGTATAAAAGGGTGAAAGAACAGTGCGTTGGCGGAGCTGTCATTTGTACTCATGTGATTCATGTGAAAAGATTTCCGATGCGATTATGGCAGCACGACATGGATATACAGAATTAGACACCGTAGATAGTTCGGGAACTCAGTATTCCGATATCCACAGTGTCAAAAGTGTGCCGAGAGAATATCAAATTTCAGGCATTCCCTCTCACCGCGGATAACGACCGAGAGAAAAAGCGTTTTCGTAGAGCTGTCAGTGCTAACAGACAAGCAACACTGCGTGAAATAAACGCAGATACCAATGTGGTATGCACGACAAACGTATCTATTAGGGCAGAAATCTGGCGTTAAGTTGCTATGGAAGCAAACGACCGACGCGAGTGCCTTTCCTAACAGGATGACATCGCCTGCAGTGCCTCTCCTGGGCTTGTGGCCAAATCGCTTCGACACTAGACGACTGGAGATACGTGGCCTGGTGAGACGAGTCCCAATTTCAGTTGGTAAGAACTGGAGGAGGGGTCCGAGTGTGGTGCAGACCCCTCGTAGTCATGGACCCAAGTTTTCAACAAGGCACTGTACCAGCTGTTGGTGGTTCCATAACAGCGCGAGCTATATTTATATGGAATGGGCCAGGTCCTCTGGTCCAACTGGAAACGATTATCTTCGATTATTTAGAGACCATTTGCAGCCAGACATGAACTTTATGTTCCCAAACAGCGACGGAATTTCCATGAATGACAACGCGCTGTCACCGGGACACACCATTGCTTTAAGGAACTTCTGAACAGTTCGAGCAGTTATTTGTCTAACCATCGAACATTTATTGGAGATAATCAAGAGATGAATTCCTGCACAAAGTCCTGGCCCGAGAACACTTTCCCAATTGTGGACGACTATAAAGGCGCCATGGCTCAATATTTCTGCAGCGGACTTCTACCAACTTGATGAGTCCAGTCCACGTCGAGTTCCTGCACTACGCCGGGCAAAAGGCGGCAGGATATTAGAAGGTATCCATGACTTTTTCACCTTAGTGTATGCATAATATAATAGTCGTCAGGGACATTTTCTCTGATGTTACGGCAGGTCTTTGGAATTTCATTTTTGCTACATGTAGGTGGAATCAACCCACACGAATACTGCTCTCCACGTCTTTCAAGCGAAGCATAATGTCGACGGAAAGTTTCAGTTTGTTTCCTGTTGTAAACAAAACAGTTTTTAATGTAGAATTTTAGGTACCCACTCGAAAGAGCAGTCTCAGACTGGTCTAGTGCGATACTCGTTTTATCGATATGTACGTATTAAGGACAGTAAAATACGACGAATAATCAGCACTCCAGTTACGACAGCACCGCCAAGACCTGAACTGACTGCATCGTCATACAGGAGCGTTGCCTCTAAGTGGTATGAGACACTGGTACTTGAAGGACCTACAGCCAAATACGCCATAAGTGGCTTACGGAGTAGCAGGTTAAATAAATAGAAAGGTTAAATAAAAAAATAAAACAAAAATATTTGTGAGTCACTGACAATAGCGCTTCCAGTTATATGGGTGGAAGCGTACTAGATACCGGGTGATCAAAAATTGACACACATGCTTGAAATGATATGGGGTTTTATTAGGAAAAAAAAGTTATCGGGCTTTTTTTCTTCGAGGAAATGCGTGATTCTGGTTTTGTAACTGCTACCTTGACGGGTGAGAGGTACGCCGATATGTTACAGAATCCACAGCCTGGCTGATAGACACCAGCTGGAACGTACGATGTTTATGCAGGATGGCGCTCCACCCCATATTGCTAGACGCGTGAAAGATCTCTTGCGCGCGTCGTTTGGTGATGATCGTGTGCTCAGCCGCCACTTTCGTCATGCTTGGCCTCCCAGGTCCCCAGACCTCAGTCCGTGCGATTATTGGTTTTGGGGTTACCTGAAGTCGCAAGTGTATCGTGATCGACCGACATCTCTAGGGATGCTGAAAGACAACATTCGACGCCAATACCTCACCATAACTCCGGGCATGCTTTTACAGTTCTGTTCACAACATTATTCCTCGACTACAGCTATTATTGAGGGATGATGGTGGACACATTGAGCATTTCCTGTAAAGAACATCATCTTTGTTTTGTCTTACTTTGTTATGCTAATTATTGCTATTCTGATCAGATGAAGCGAAATCTGTCGGACATTTTTTCAACTTTTGTATTTCTTTGGTTCTAATAAAACCCCATGTCATTCCAAGCATGTGTGTCAATTTGTACCTCTCAATCTACATTATTCCGTGATTTATTCAGTTTTCAAATTTATACTGACTTTTTGATCACCTGGTGTAATTTGTGTCGAGAATTATCAGGGAGTGTGTGGTAGAGTAGAGAGCGGTACTGTCGAAGGGGAGTGGTTCTATGAGCCCTCTGCCAGGCACTCGAACGTCATTTGCAGAGTATCCATGGATATGTAGTAGGGAGAATTGTGATACGTAATAGAGGAAGCAGAGAGAGAGAGAAAGAGAAAAATACACTGGAAGCTTACATCACAGCCTTGGGAAATGCCTGTTGCTGCGACTTTATTTTATGAAGCTAAGTTATTCGGCATCCATAACGGCTCGTGCTGTCACCATGGTTCACGTTCCTGCGCAGCTGGCGGGCTCTCGGATGCAACTAACGCACGGGAATGCAGACCTGCGCAGCGGGACCTTTCAGGCTCTTTAATGAACTAAAATGAACGACGAAAATTAATCCGTGACTCAGGCATAAACTCTCTTCAATACGAAGATAAGTAAATTGTTCTCAGAGAGATTCCTTTTCTTATTTTGCCGTTGATTTCGATGTATAAATTTCTCTCAGGGGGAAAAAGCAACAAAAATGTATAAATGGGCAATGTCTGTTGAAAACACTATCAGAGACCTGAAATGAGAAGCTCACACCTTCTATACTCTTGAACAGCAGCAGTATTTGCTTTCACAAGAGTTTCTTTGCTGACTGAAGACATTAGTTTCATTAGAAAAACAGATTCTGCAAAAACACTCGCATTACGAACACAGTTACTATCATCGCGCTGCTACGAGAAATTTTCAAGTCGTTGCAGATTTTAAAACTTACGAGGTTCCCAGTCTAGTGAAGAACCAGGAAACATGTAATCGGTTCAGTATTTGCCCAACTACGCCTGTCCAGGGAGGCTGCATCATTAGGATACTAGGCCAGATACGAGTACATTGTTGACAACTGCAATTGCGAGACCAGGAAAGACAGCAAATAATGAAATTTTACTTATTGTCCTTGTTGAGTATAGGAGGAAGAACACATTATCAATTTTTGGGATAATTTGGGAGCATAGAGGGAGCGAAATTCAGCACACAGAGCTTTGATGACAGCTACAATACATCATTCCATACTGCCTTCAGTTCTGTGCCAGAGTTTATCGGTCTTGGTAGATGGCGGGATGAGTAGTGGAGTGTAACTCTCGCGGAAAGCTGCGATCAGTTGTTTTAGATGGGTGAGTGATATGTAGAAAGCGCTGGCCAGGGCAGCGTCTAATGATTATGTTTTACTTGTGGTAAATCCATCCTTCCTGCAGACGTGGGACAGCGGCTGACAATATACGTAATGGAAATGCACAGCTTAGTCGTATTTGCAAAGTATTTATTATTCACACGAGTACCCTCAACGAGACATTTGCGTCATCTTCACGACTTGTTTATCAAAAAAACAACGTATATGGTTACGATCCTGCGTCTAATAACCTATCTGACGTAAAGAATAGTACACCACAGATGTTTTAACATCATAGAAGGAACATAACACCATGAAAGTACCCTATTTGTGTAGACATCAATAGCTGGAAGGGCTTTATATATATGATTCTTTTTTATTTTTTAAAAGAAACTTGAATTATAAAATGGATAAAAGCATGTATAACATAAACATACAATAGAAAATTATCGTAGTAATCATACTTGAAGTTATTAGCATAGCCGGCAGGAGTGGCCGAGCGTTTCTAGGCGCTACTGTCTGCAACCGCGCGACCGCTACGGTCGCAGGTTCGAATCCTGCCTCGGGCATGGAAGTGTGTGATGTCCTTAGGTTCTAGGGGACTGATGACCTCAGCAGTTATGTCCCATAGTGCTCAGAGCCATTTGAACCATTTATTAGCATAGGTGAAAAAGGTGGAAGGTTCTAAGATAACATATGAGTTCCTTTAAAACTATGAAGGAGCCATATGAAAGTAATAAGATTATTGATTTACTTTCTTCGTACATAGTTTTAGTAAGGTCAGGATACTTTTATTATTGATTTCGTAGGATTCCCTGTCCACACTGCGTTTGTTTTTCTTTATGATTTAACAAATGTAACTATCCATTACTCTGTCACATATGATACATTAGCATCTTATTGTAGTTTAATTCTTGTTGTACCGATTTCTCAATATTATATAAGGATTTCTTCTACTTGGAGCTTCCCAAATTCTTGTACTGTTTTTTGTCATGTACACCTTTCTTTGAGAAATTTCTGTTACACATATGACTGACCGTTTTTCTGTCTGCTGTATATGGTAAGAGTTTAGTGGAGTACCAGATAGTGTTTTATACCTGGCCCCCACATTTGATTCAACATTAGCTGTAGACAGCCGGATAAAACCGTACTACATCTCTGTAGCACTGCTGCAGGTACATTGACCGTGACATTGTTTAACCAGTTTCACATAGGATGATTTTATTAAATGAGAATTAAGAGGGAAAGATGCATTTTTGATGTATATTTTTATTTTAGTTTTTTTACATTTACGAGTTTTTTTTGTTAATACGTGTAGACAAAGTAGTGTACATGACATTTGGGACTCCGGCATTCACACTTATTTATAGGTCTTTTCTATTAACCAGGGGCTTTAGTCAGGTTGCAACGGATTGGCTGTATAATCCCATTTTCAAAAAAGTTGTTACTTTTGTTTTTTGGATGTGGCCTTTCCCACATATCGTATTTACGTATGTTGTTACGTATTCATATTTTGCCTGCGGCTGAGCTGCACCATACCTTACACAATTTTTGCAACCTTTTACATATCATGTCTGTTGTGTATCACTGTATATTTTTCAGTTTGATCATGTCTGATATTTTGCTCTTTTCAAATTTTGCAGTTGTAGAAAACTATATTGTTTTATACTATCACTATTTTCAAGTTAGCCAATAGTTAACTTAGAACGCTCCTCTCTTTGGTTATGTTCTGTCCCTTTTATGATGTTAAAGCTGTCGTAATATCTTCTTTTTTCATTAGTTATTAGAGGCAGGCATTGTAACTATGCCAGTTGTTTTCTGATAAACAGGACCTGAAGACGACACAAATGTAGCGTTGCAACTATAGTCTAAATAATAAATACTTCGAGAATACATTACTTGTAATGTTTATACCTCCTGCAATGAAAAAAAATTGTGGTTTATTTTCGATGGTGAAGTGTTGCACAGTGATGTGACGTATAAGCTAAGCAATGCTGCGTCGTCTGTAGGATGACCAAACAAGGAAACGATTCAGGGTGGCCACTGATAGAGGCAGCGAGGAAGTTGAAGGTTCAAAGTAAAAATGTCCTAGATACTAAAATGGAATGAAATTAATTAAACGAAAAAATATATTAGCCAAAGACAATGAGAATGTGTAAATTACATGTATGTAAGGAAGGATTCAATTTTTATAAATTCTTTATTTAAATTATTATTATTACACATCTCAACCCACTACCTAAGTACATTAGTGGGTCCTAATTTCATATTATTTTACATTTCTGCAGCTTAATTTCTAATTTTCAATTTTTTTTTAAAAAAAAAAAAAAAAAAAAAAAAAAAAAAATCTTTATTCATCATTGTTATTATTATACAGAATAACCTACTACCTAATACATTAGTAGGTCCTATTATTAACTATTTCTAATTTTCTATCTGCAGCTAATGTTATGTTTAACACTACAGGATTTTTAACGATACATCACCACTATGAGAGTATTATGCTACTACTTTGCTATTCTGTTGTTTTACTATCGTACTTAATTTTATCCATCTATTTTAAAATGCTGATGTCAATGGTTTCTTGTTATAACTATTCTAACTATTCTACCTGCAGCGTTACATATGTGTCAGATTATGATACAAACCTATTTTATTGGCCGTTCCCACTGAGCTAATCCCAGTGGGAGTGCCCCTGACACTGGGCTGGCCAGAAACCTGGTCGCTGCAGTTTTATACTGTTTCTCTTATCCTAATTGTTGATCTTATAACTAACTTAATTCTAATGTCATGATTGGTGCTTGTCAATCCGGTAGTGATGTACTGCCCCCCAACCTATTCCATAGACCTGGCGGATTCCAGCCGTGAAGCGACTGGCCTATTCCATGTCCCGGCGGAACAGGGGGGCGTACGCGACAAATCTGGTGTTTAATTAATCAATATTACGGAGATATTCTTTGAGGACTTTATTTGATATGTTATTAGTTAATTTGTTGAGAATATCGAAGGTGCCTTCTTGCCTGAGCAGGTGGTACGTGTCGTTGTTCGGTAGTTGTTCCCTGAGTTGGTGTGCTACATCGTCGAAGAGGGGACACTCATACACCACATGGTCTGGAGTGCCCAGCACTGCTCCACAGTCACACGCTGATGCTGCCCTTTTCCCAAACCGACAGAGATATGTCGGGTAGGGTCCGTGGCCTGTAAGAAAGTGCAGTAGCCCCTTTGATGGTTTGATATAAGTCAGTTCAAGGCGTTCCTTTATGCTTGGAAACAGCTCGTGTGTTCTTCGCCCAGTTTCCTCACTGTCCCAGAGTTCCTGCCACAATTCCATTCCCCTTCTTTTAATGCTTGGCTTATCCCCTACATATACCCCCATAATTTCTTCTATCTTCTCCCTTCTATTTTTCTTGACCCAGTACCAGGTAGCCTGTTCCCTAATTTTTATGTCTAAAGGACATAACCCCATCAGTACTGAGAGTGCCCCTCCTGGAGTTGTTCTATAAGCGCCTACTGACCGTAGGAGCATATTTCGCTGCACTCTTCTGACGGCCACGGCGGGCATGACCCTCGTGAGCCTGTGTGCCCAGACCGCTGATCCGTAGCCTACAATGGATGTGAGAATGCTGTTGTGATACAGTTTAATGAGATCAGGTGGGAGGTGAAATCTTTTGTGCCCTATTCCAATTAAGTTGTGTAATACTGTGAGCGAACGTTGTGTTACTGTATCTATATGTGATGCATAGTTCCACCTCTCGTCGATGATGACACCAAGGTACCGAGCTTCTCTACGCCTGAGGATTGGTAGGCCATTTATTCTGACGGTAGGGTTTCTTATAAGTTGACCCTTAAGCAGCAAGTAGGTAGACTTATTGGGTGCTATTGACATCTTAGTTTTATGACACCATGTTGTCAGTATTGTGATGGCTCTTTCTACCTTTGGCTCCAATTCTTCGCGACTATGGCCGCCAACCAGCAGAAGGAGGTCATCTGCGTAGGCTATGACCTCTAGTACATCTTCGCTTCTCTTGAGTTCTTCCAAAAGTGGTTCCATATTTATGTCCCAAAAGAGTGGCCCCAGGACAGAACCCTGAGGACACCCCTTGGTGATTTTCTTACTAACTTTTCCACTAGGGGCCGATAGCCAAACCTCCCTGTCTTCACAATAGCTCCTCAGACAGCCATATAGCGGCCCTGGGCACTCCTTTTCCCGCAAGCAGGAGAAGAGCGAAGGCCACCACAGGCTGTCAAAGGCGCCACTGATGTCCACCATGATGCCAACTATGTACTTGTGCGGGGCAGAGCCACAGACGTCCGCGGCCAGGGCGATTGCGTCAGACGCGGATCGCCCCGTCCGAAAACCGAACTGTCTGTCACTCATCCCGCACAGGACCCGGTGTGCAGCCAACCTGTCTGCCAGCAACCTCTCAAAGAGCTTGCCCAGCAAGTCCAGTAGACATATAGGTCTATACGACTTTGCTTCCTTGGGATCTTTGTCTGGGCCTTTTCTGATTATGACAACATTTGCCTTTTTCCAAATTGAGGGGAATGTCTGAAGCTGTAGACATTCATTGTATAGCTGAGTGAGAGGTGCTACCAGCTGGGGGGCGAGGTATTGTATCACCTCCGCAATGATGCCATCTGGGCCGGGAGCCTTTCCCTTTTTGAGGTCTTTTATTTGAGAGCTTACCTCTTCTTCAGAGAAGGGGTAGACCACGCGGTTGTTTTCGTAGACCCGCTGGTTCTCTAGTCTTATTCTTCGCTGTTCTTCCGAGTCGTCTTCTTCTCTATCGTCAGGTAACAGGGCACGGAGTAGGGCCTCCGCAGTTTCCTGCCAGGTTCCCGTCATCCGGTCCCCATCCCTGACGGTAGACAACACCATAGGTGATTTTATTTTTTCTCTGACTATTTTGTAGGGAAGTCCCCAGGGGTCCGTAGCCAATTGGCTTTGCACATATTTCTCCCAGCTTCTCATCCTGACAGCCTTAAGTTCCTGTTGGAACTGTTCTTTGGCTTCTCTGTATATTTGCTGCCATCGCTGCTTTTCATGCCAGACGACACACCGCTGGTAATACCTCCTCGCCCTCCGTACTGCTTGGCGCATTTGCCCCAGTTCGGCTGACCATGGTGAAGGGGAAGCCGCGACGGCCCTCCTCCTGGTTGGTACAGCTGCCTTTACTGCCCTGATTATCGCATTTGTAAGATCTTTGGTGTACTCCTCTACGTCGACATCACCCTCCAGCAACGCAGGGATGTCGCACTCCCTCGCCAGACGGTCCCAGTCAGTTTTATTGTAATTGAACTGCGTTTCCCACACCTTGTCCCAGTGGCACTCGCTGTCTCCTATGGTAAATGTTATCATGTTATGATCACTGGTAGTGATCTGATCCCAGACTGTCCAGTTGAATAATTTTGTTGTAAGATTTGGTGTGATCAAGGTCACATCAATGTTTGTGCCATGTCCCCCCCCTCCGGAGTAGGTGGGAGGGTTTCCTTGTTTGTTCGCGACTATGAGTTGTAATGCCATGATCGTGTCGACAGCTTTTTCTCCTCTTTCATCCTGGGTGCCACTGAACCAAAGGGGGGATTTTGCATTGATATCCGCGGTCACGAGAATTTTCTTTCCCCGCAACGCCGTGGCTATTTGAACAAGCTTCTCCAAAAATTCTTCAATTTGTCTTCCGTACTGGAAGTACATATTGACTAGGTATAATAATCCAGTGGGTGAGTGAAGCTCCACGACGTTGCAGTGGTCATCCGAAAATTGTGCTAATGTGGTGGCTCTTAATGCTTTATTTGTTATCATAACCGCGGCTTTTGGTTCCTCTCCGCTATAGATTTGTTGCCAATTAACTGCAGTAAATGGGATCCGGCCAGCCAGGGAGTACGGCTCCTGTATGCAGAGTACGTCCAGACTCTTCTCCTCCACCACTTTTCGGAGTTCCTGCAGGACCAGTCTGCTATTATGAGTGTTTATCTGTCCCACTCTTAACTGGCTCACGTGGAAAGTATGTATGAATATGAGATTCTGGCCAGTTTTTGCGCCAGTCGTGAGCTATTCTGCCGTTTGTGATGACTGATTGGTTATATAACTCATTAAGATCGAATTTTTCATTTCGCCTTTCAAACACTTTTTTGACCAGGTCTCGCAGGGCTCCGAAATCTGTGGGGAGATTCATTGTCTTGAGCTGTATTCTGTCAACAGCCTCCATCACTGGAAAGGTGATGTCTCTACCGTATTGGTGGCCGACACGCACCACGTGCCTCAAGGCTGTTGTGAGGGTGGCCGGCTCTTCGAGCCTAGACAGCTGTAATGCATGCTCCAGGTTGGGGTAGATCCTAGCAGGATCTATGCCCGGCTCTCGTGTACTATGTGGACTTGTTGGTGTACCACTATTTATCGGTATATTAGTGCTGCTTATTGTGTTCACTTGCACTAACTCTTCCCGCATTGATAACTTCCCCACCACAGGATGCCCAAGTGGTCGTTCTTGATCTTTAGACGACCTTTGTCCCCGATTCGGAGGGGAGGGTGCATCATTCTCTTCGCAAGGATCAGTTTGGATACAGGCGTCTTTCATGATGATGAAGTGTTGTGGCCTAGTGATCTTTTTTATAAATTCTCTAAATTTATTGGCCCTTATTGCATCCCTCAACCTCTTGCTTGGAGACTTCCTTTTGGGCTTCTTATTCCCATTTGGGGACTCAGCCATAGTCAATTCGGGCTATAAGTCTCTGCTCGAGCATCCTGTAGGTAGGGCAGTTTCTGCCGGTGGTGTTACATGATTTTTTCCCTCTCTTTGTACAGGGGATACAAATCCCGGCTTTGTTACAATTTTTTCTTGTATGATCCTCGGCCCCACACCTGGAGCAGGCCGGCCTTCTTTCACAGTGTTTATGTATATGATCTAAATCGCCACAGTTGTGGCATCTGGGTACTACTAAGTAGTCCCGTACATTTATGGCATGAAAACCTAAATATATTCTTCCCATAGTGGTGATTTTGCGCCACATGTTCCCAGATACCTCGGCAACGTGATGTACAACATCCCGATCCCGAGGCCCTGTTTTGAAACGTAATTTGAAGTCTTGTCTGAATGTCTCCCATTGCATATCATCAAAATTCTGATTGTATAGTGTCTCATAAATGTCTGATTCTGTTAGAGCTACTGGCACATCGTAGAGGATTACCAGCGGGTTCCTCTTTTTTGGTGGTTCGCACTTGACTGCTGTGTTCAGTTTCGTGTTTTTTAAGATTTTATCTCTGTCCACTTCTGTTGCTACATCAACTACTACTACATTTTTTGTTGCCTTGACTTTATTAATTTTAATTTTATCTTTGGCTGGGTCTATTATTGTGGTAAATAACTCTTGCACCTTCTTTACTGTTTGTCCGGGCAGGGGTCTTAGGAAGACCGCCGTGTCCGGCCTTTTTGTTACCTTGGCTATTGTTTCTTTAGTGGTCTGAGTTTTTGTGGCTGCTTGTGCAGCCACTGCTGCCCATGTCTTGGTTGGTTGCTGTCTGAGTCTATAATTTTCTTTTTCTAACTCTTCGAGTCTCCCCTCAAGCTTTGCGTTAGCAATGGCCCAAGCGGCGAGCTCGTTTTTAATTGCCATGACGGCAGCCTGGCTTATTTTGCCATTTTTGACACTTGAGTCCAAAATTTGATTAATTTTTGTGTGTCTTTCTAATGTAGTTTGCACATTCTGTTCCCCTTCCTCCTGTGAGGCAGGAACAGTCGCTATCGACGCCCTCGAGGTCGCACTAGATTCACCCGTCTCAGATTCAGCCATGTTTGACGAGTGAAGAAAAAAGGTGGGAGCCCGTCTCTTGCCCCGGACCGGCTTCTCTGGCATGGGGGGGGACTGTTGCAGCTCGCCCACCAACCTCGCCCCTAGGTCAAGGGCACTCCTGAGCTGCAGGGTTCAGCGCGCCGTTGCCAGCGCACTGGTCCCCGTCGAAGGCCTCGTCGTCGACGATTTCACTCGACGCTCCTCGGCAAGTGCACCCCGCACTCCGGAGAGGCGGATGCACCCCTCGCCCTTCGCCGCCTACTAGCCCGAGTTTCCACCTGAAGGCCAAGGACCCACTCCTACTCAGGTGGTGGGTCGGTCCCCCAGTCGTTCGGCGGTCTGGGCCCATCTAACCTAGCCCAGGCGATGTCACCACCTCCTGGGTTTGGCAGAACACGCCCCGGTTACCCAGGGGCGCGGCGAAGCACCCTTGCCGACTCGCGCCGTGATCCCACGCCGACAAACGAGGTCGCCGGCATGCAGAGCACCTGCTGGTCTGTGCCCTGCGAATTTATTAGAACAATAGTAATAGAAAAAAAGACATGTGGCAGTCAGTCTGGGTAGGTGAATGAACGACGAACAGCCAGCCTTGGTCTTCGCGGGGCAGGCATAACGGTGGACAACGCGAGTCTAGACGTGGGCTAGCGTTGTGGTGGATGGCGGAAGCGTTGGGTCGCGAGCGCAAGTGCGATGGCGTCGTACAACCGTCGTTTTTAGCAAATGAAAGCGGCGTTACGTGCCGCGACTTGAGCGTGAGTGCGGAGTTGCAGTTGTGCGCACTTTGAAGAACAGACTCCGACTGCATACATAGAATGAAACGTCCGCAACAAGAATTGTGTTTACGGGCTTGGTACCAAGAACTGTGAACTAACTAGCGGCAATAGTAGGAAGACTGTAACACGCCAAGAAACTCGATGACAAACATGAGCGGTGTCTTTATCACCTTGTTCAATAGGGACTGTTTTCTATATCCACGGGAACTGTCCAGATAAGTAAATTCATTTTTGTCTGGACACTGATCGCAGTTTGGAATGATTTACAAGCAGTACTACCGATCCCTTCGCACCTATTACACTTGATAGTTCATCTCCAAACTAATCTGAAGGCCCGTTTCTAGTATGCAAACGTCGTACACCAGACACCGTACACCGTATGGAGTAGTCACTGGTCGCTGAGTGTGCTGTGCCTTTGATATCGCCGAGAAATAAATAGTAGCCACCACATTAGTTACCGGTGAGTCAACGTTTAGTGCATCAGTTCAGTTAATACTTCGTATCTGACTTAAAACATGACGAATTCCAGTTTCTGAGAAGCTGAATAAAACTCAGTTTATTCCTATGAAGGTCTGAGTGGCTAAATGAATTACTTTAATTGCAACTATTTCCAACAGCGTAACGACTGAGGTAATTTCTCTTTTTTCGTAATTTAGTAAATGGGTCAAATGGCTCTGACCACTATGGGACTTAACAGCTATGGTCATCAGTCCCCTAGAACTTAGAACTACTTAAACCTAACTAACCTAAGGACAGCACACAACACCCAGTCATCACGAGGCAGAGAAAATCCCTGACCCCGCCGGGAATCGAACCAGGGCGCGGGAAGCGAGAACGCTACCGCACGACCACGAGCTGCGGACAGTAATTTAGTAGTTAGATTTGTGTTCATGTACGCGGTTCCAGAAATTTTCACGTCTGGATATTACCTTTCGCCGTTTCTATAGTCGGCGTTGCTATTTATCTAGCGAAATCGAGCAATATTGTTTCAAAAGTACGATCTGTAATTAGTTTTTACCAACTAAACAATTATTTGATTAGTGAGAGCGCATTGCATTCCTTTAACAAACTGTATTAGGATTCAGCACACTCGGCTGTGACGTTTAATGTTGTTCTTTGCTGGTGGGTGTTTTGATTTGGGGGAGGGAACCAAACATCGATGTCATCGGTCACAGCGGATTAGGGAATGAGGTCTGCCGTGCCCTTTCAAAGGAACCATCCCAGCATTTGCCAACAGCGATTTAGGAAAATCACAGAAAACCTAAATCAGAATAGCCGAACGTGTGTTCTCCCGAATGCGAGTCCAGTGTGTTAACCACTGTGCCACCTCGCTCGGTGGGTTTCAGTGACGGACCCAAGGGGGTAACAACAACAGCATCAGTCACAGTTCTAAAAAATACCACATATTACTTAATAAAACATGCGTCAAATGTAATAAGACATTAAACCACTGCATCTTAGTGAATCAGTGAGATGACACTGACAAATTAGTGCCAGAAAACCTTACTTCAATTGTTTGGATTATTTCTCATAAATGGTGGAAGCTTCTGTTTGAAATTAAAAATTATATACAGCTATTAAAGTTATGAGTTTAACAAATGTAAAAGCAAACAAAAACCATAACGTTCGCTGTGACACATTGGTTTTACACAACGAAGTGGCTAGACGTTGCTTGAATGTGTCTTGTTCATGCCAAACGTACTCAAAGTTGTATATATTTTATGATAGAACACCGGGCATCTCATTGTAAAGCCTCGATTTTTATGCATATTGCGTAGTTCTCAAGCGACAGAGTGATGTATGCTTTGTGTGATGTAACTACCACTGACCAATTTGATGGATCTGAGGATGACACACATATTGCCGAAACTAGGAACCCAGTAACTGTGTAATCTTGGCAAATAAATTAGATTTCAAAATTATAGGTCGCCTCCTGCACTGAATGATTGTGTCAGGTAACCATAAAATGTATTCAGTTCGTAGACGAAGATTTATACAAATTTTCTTATTTCCTTTCCATATTTTGGTCGCAGGAATAGCCTACAGCTAAGGGAAATAACAAATAATTTCTAATTCTGGATAAACTTATTTCATCCATATGTGGAGCCGAACGATGTGGAGCAGTGTTACTCGAGAGAAGAACAGAGTTCAAAACCTCGTTCAACCAAGCGGATTTAGGTTACCGATACGTTTTCCTAAATTGTTTAAGGCGACTGGACAAACTGACACGATCGATTTCCTTTACCATTCTTATCTAACCCAATGTGGAAAGCTCGTATTTTGTACCGCGCTTCTGGACAGCTACCAAAAGACAGTTAAACAAAGTTTTGAAAATTTAAATTCACACTATAGTGAAATTAAGTTTACAGTGGAGTCACAATCAACGCTCAGACTTTACAAAAACGCTTATTTAGAATACACAGGAAATTAACATTTGATAAAGCTGTAATCAACTCGAAGGTTCGTTCGTACACCACACTACTTTAGTAGGCGTGGTCCCGACGGGGGCAGTGCGCCATTGTCTTCGTCTGACTGTTAAACTGACTCACCTAGCCAGCTGTAGGAGGACCTATAGTTGAAAGTGGATTCCGAAATACGGTGCAACTCGGCATTTTCCTGGCCGACAAAAATGTGATACCTACCAGATACCAGCTATCTGTAACACCCAAAAAAGCAAGATTAACTCTCTGAAATGAACCGAATTCTATCTTTGCCACAAATCAAATAATATTTTCAAAATAAAAGATCTTAAAGAAATTTTATACAGCGGTAGCCCTATCCTGATTGATAATACACCTGAGAGAAAGAGCAGACAGGGTATAATAGCGTCAAACCAACAATAACAGGTCCCAGCGTGATATGTTGGCAGGACTTCACAGGTACATAGGCCTCCGCTAAGGTGAATCTCCTAATCGCGTTATGTTGTGTGCGGTGGGAGTACGTCAACTCAACTCTTGGCAGGAAGTAGGACTTCCTGCCAACAGTCGAGATGATCTAGGTGATAAGAAACTTCAGTTTAGCAGACACCGATGATTTGGAGCTGCTACAGAAAGACGTAAATGATTCCCAGTAAGAAACAAAGTCACTCAGGGTCATAAAGCGTCTGAGGATACTTCAAGGGACGTTTCTTGGTACATGAATTTCGAGAATACTTTTAATTTGTATATTATATAATTTATTCCTTAACTGCATTCAAGGACATAACTGCATAGAATATTTCTGTCAAAGTATCCAAAAGTCCTGGAATAAGGGTCTGACATTATATTACAATTAATGGCTCCTGATATGCAATCTGACATTGAAAGGTTAAAGATTCTTGATGTGAAATCTGACTTCAAAGAAGTCAAACACTCAAGAACGTTATCTTGCTGTAAAGTAAAATGGGCAGCTCAGGAGATGAAACTGACGAAAATGCGTCAAACAAGCTGTAGTTGAAATCAAGTCATTAGCAAATGCAAGTCTGAATTGGGTTTTTAACTTTAATAAATGAAGCTTATGAATCATTGCTTGCTCGTGCAGTTAATTCCCTACCCCCAAATTTCTGCTGGTTTGGTCTCACCTTGTTACCGTCGAGTTACCGACGTGTGAGATGGCTGCAAATTGCGAAGTATTACGCCGCCTGGTGTGGAGTTATAAATCTCACGAGGGCTGCACAGCGATAGACAAGTACGGCAGGTGTTGCGGAGCGGCGCTTCCCGGATCAGGTTAGCAACAACAGTCTTACTCGACGGCAGCAACAAGGGTCATTTCTGAAACTGCGAGATTTACCTTTTCGTTTCGGTTTATGGGGGTGAGCTGCCTCTGGGGTTAGGTAGCGCGGACTTCAGTGAGTCAGCATTGTTGTTACTTGTACAAACTTCTCCTTCCTATACTTTAATTTATTGTGGTTAACTGTCAGTGTTTCACGCTGCGGAAATGTTCTCTCGACTCCTACTTCGACGTCTCCACCTATTAGTGACGATCGTTTCCAGTTCCAACATTTACTTTCCTGTCTACCACCAATCCTAGCGATTATAACTATTTTCCGTCTTCCTCTGTCTTCATAGCTCTTTACTCGACTATTTGTTGCTGTTAATGAATGGAAAGCTTGCGTTTCAAGTGGAAAAAATCCCCGGTTTCTGGTTTTCTTTTCGCGTGGCTAAAAGTGGAAAAATTCTATTTTTGGGCATAACCTGCATCCTCAAGAGCTGTCAGGTGTGTGCATCTGACAGTCTTCCGGCTTGAGCACTTCCTTACAGTGAACTGCGTAAGCTTGCTTTACTTTGCACCAGCGTGGTTCCGCTAATGTCTCCGGATGCGCATTGTGTCCGAAGCCGCTGGGATGGCCCAGTGGGCCTCGAACTTCCGGCTTGCCCCAGGGAATGTAAGCGTCCAAGGCAACACAGCCAAGCTGGAGTTCCCGACGTGAATTCACAGACTACTGTTATCTGGATCTTCATCTTCAAGTGAAACAAATGAATCGTAATAGTCTGTACCGTAACTGACTTCCTATCAAGCGAGACTGCATATCATTCATCTCATCGTATAAGTTCATAGCACTGGGGCAGAATAATACTCTCTGACTGACATTCTGAGGAATTCGTATGTGGACTTACTATCAGGAATAACCGTGACTCCACATACTGTAACACCGAAAGCGGTTCCGTGTGAATAAAACTAGTAAAAATCTTGACGGATTTTAACCTTGCTACGTATAATTTTAATTCGTTAAGGTGAATGCTTTTTTCCAAAGTGCAGCAACTTCATCTGACACGATAGAAGTACTGACCTAAAGGAGAGAGCTGGATCGTCTGCACGTGGTGTATGGGGCGGGGGCTGCCACCGCGGGACAGCGTGTCCAGCCGGGGAAGAGAGAGAGAGCGCCGCAACGCGGAGAAAATGTGTAATTGCCGCACGGCCGTTGCGTGACCGGGGCGCCGATTAAAGGGGCGCCAACTAGAGCGTGGAGGGCCCCGCGTGATTTTCTGGTTAGCCGCTTCCTGGCGCCACCAAACGGACCCGCGGCGAACTGCGGCCGGGCCGGACGGCAAACACAGCTTCCGGGTTTTGTACTCCACTTCATGTTTTGCAGCTAAATTCTGACTTCGCGGTTTCACTTACGGGGCAGTCGAAGATGAGGAAAAAATGGTTCAAATGGCTCTGAGCACTATGGGACTCAACAGCTGAGGTCATCAGTCCCATAGAACTTAGAACTAATTAAACCTAAGTAACCTAAGGATATCACACACATCCATGCCCGATGCAGGATTCGAAACTGCGACCGTAGCGGTAGCGAGGTTCCAGACTGAAGCGCCTAGAACCGCTCGGCCACTCCGTCCGGCGAAGATGAGGAACGTCGTTTCTCCAAGCAAATATGAAGGTCACAGCCGAACCATTCCGACGAGGCCATCATGGCCTATGATTCTAAAATCACACTCCTATCTCTGTATTCGCTCTCCCCTAGATCAAAAGTGAAATGATCGAACACTCGTTGTTCACAATGATGTATTACACAAAAATAAAAAATAAAATATTTATTATGTAAGTGATAGTATCTTCTATAGTATCATTCGATTGTGTCAACCATGAATAGGTGTGAGCTTAGTGTTAATAATTCCATGCCTCAACTCCTCTTATCTCGCTGTAGTAGGCAATGATCATTGGTTACAATTACGGTGCAGGCGGCATTTTCTATTTCTTCTTTTTCGCAAATCTTTCCCCTAAGAGAGAAAAATTTCCAATGCTTCTAATCACAGTTTGGTGAAAGCCCCTTCGTAACACAAGTAAACAAAATTATTAAAGCTTTCCTGGCAGACGCGTGGGATTAGCCGAGTGGTCTAAGACGCTGCAGTCACCGGCTGTGCGGCTGGTTCCGGCGTAGGTTCGAGTCCTCCCCCGGGCATGGGTGTGTGTGTTTGTCCTTAAGATAATTTAGGTTCAGTGGTGTGTAAGCTTAGGGACTGATGACCTTAGCAGTTAAGTCCCATAAGATTTCACTTGAACATTTTTTGCTTTCGTGGCCACTTGTTGCCAAATTGCCTGTTGGCTTCAGTCCCGCGTCCTTCGGCCGACATTTGTGTGATGATTTTTCTGACGTTTCGCCAACACGAACGGCTGGCAATGTCAAAAGCCTCACTCTCTAGCCCATCACAAGCAATGGAAGGCGCAGCTTTGACAATGCCAGCCAATCGTGTTGGTGAAACGTCAGATAAATTATCAAGCAAACGTCCGCCTAAGAACCCGGGACGGAGGTCAACAGGCAACTTGTCACATACAAAACAGTTAAGGAACTGCTTTGGGATTGCATAAGTAAGTTCCCAATCGATAATTGCTGTGTTTACTTCGTTTTCATTTGTGCGAAGCATTTTATAATCAAAATTCTTTCGGAGGAATCTGAGTAACTACGTGACACCGAAGCATTTTAATCAAAAAACTCAGTGATGTGCATTTAATAACGACAAGCACTTTTCATAATGTGTTCCAATAAAAATAGTCATTCATGGCATGACTATCGCAGCATGACCTCATACAGCAGCCTGCATCTGTATTCTTGAATCGCCTCGGTCCTTTTCGTGAACCGCGTGTCTTATAAATTAAAGGAGCTTAGAAGGGAAAAGGCTCACAAAGCATCATATATAAAGTAATGCTTTAGTACATTAGCATAAGTTAGTTTAAGTAGTGTGTAAGTCTAGGGACCGATGATGACCTCAGCAGTTTAGTCCCACAGGAACTTACCACAAATTTAAAAATAAATAGATAAATAAATATAATAAAATGCAACAGCCGACGTGCATGAGAGGGATTCGGCTGGTAATATGAGAATTACATTAAAATCTGTAGTATTGTGCAACTAAGAAGGTGGCAGCGCGATGCGTTTTGCACAGAGACGCAGAATACTTTGCGATGTCGCCAGTGAGTTCGCTGTGTCTGTCCCATGAGTCCAGCTCCAGCCGTTTTGCATCTTGGTAACTGGCGACGCTGGAGTTAACCCCACACCAGGCTTACTGTTTCTACTTTTGACCCTCCGTACAGTCATTTATGTGCTGGGAAAACTATCGGTATCGCTTTTTAACGTAAAACTTGTAGTGTTTGCATTATGCCATCCACAACGAACACTATAGTTATAACAGGGCTCCTGAAAATTAAAGCCAAAACTACGCACATGCCAAAATGCACGCCAGAGATAGACGTGGCAGAACGAAAGCCTCAAGGAAGTTTGCAACAGGTCAATATGCAGTAAAGTGATACTGAACGTAAATAAAACAGATGTTATGAACTTCTGTTTGCAAAGGGAAAATGACACTGAGAAATTAACAGTAGATGGCACCTCTGCTGACTGCGTAAGAAACACAAAATATCTAGGAAGCAATACTGATTCTTAGTTGAAGTGGTATAAATACACAAAGATACGTGCAAACACTGTCTTCCGCTTTTTATGCCCTTGGAGTCCTGTCGTCGGTGTGCAGTTGCCAGTATCTTTTAATTACGTTTTTTTTTTTGGTCATCAGTCTACTGACTGGTTTGATGCGGCCCGCCACGAATTCCTTTCCTGTGCTAACCTCTTCATCTCAGAGTAGCACTTGCAACCTACGTCCTCAATTATTTGCTTGACGTATTACAGTCTCTGTCTTCCTCTACAGTTTTTGCCCTCTACAGCTCTCTCTAGTACCATGGAAGTCATTCCCTCATGTCTTAGCAGATGTCCTATCATCCTGTCCCTTCTCCTTATCAGTGTCTTCCACATATTTCTTGTTGTGTCTAGACAAGAAAGCCTAGACACAATGAGAGGAAGCCGAAAGACACGTGCTAAGCCAAAGCAGGATGGCGTGAGGTCTGAAACAGGATACGTAATGAATGCTATAAAGAAAAGTACGTAGCTTCTGGAATACTTAACTTTAATCCATCCTTTTGGTACATCTGGAGATTGTGGCGATACAAGTGAGACTCTTTAGATACATGCAATGTTACTAATGGCGCCTTGCTAGGTCGTAGCCATTGACTTAGCTGAAGGCTATTCTAACTATCTGCTCGGCAAAGGAGCGAGGCTTCGTCAGTGCAGTCGCTAGCTACGTCGTCCGTACAACTGGGGCGAGTGCTAGTCCGTATCTCGAGACCTGCCTTGTGGTGGCGCTCGGTCTGCGATCACACAGTGGCGACACGCGGGTCCGACATGTACTAATGTACCGCGGCCGATTTAAAACTACCACCTAGCAAGTGTGATGTCTGGCGGTGACACCACATTCCTTTCCTCTCCGATTCTGCATAGAACTTCCTCATTCCTTACCTTATCAGTCCACCTAATTTTCAACATTCGTCTATAGCACCACATCTCAAATGCTTCGATTCTCTTCTGTTCCGGTTTTCCCACAGTCCATGTTTCATTACCATACAATGCTGTACTCCAGACGTACATCCTCAGAAATTTCTTCCTCAAATTAAGGCCAGTATTTCATATTACCAGACTTCTCTTGGCCAGAAATGCCTTTTTGCCATAGCGAGTCTGCTTTTGATGTCCTCCTTGCTCCGTCAGTCATTGGTTATTTTACTGCCTAGGTAGCAGAATTCCTTAACTTCATTGACTTCGTGACCATCAATCCTGATGTTAAGTTTGTCGCTGTTCTCATTTCTACTACTTCTCATTACCTTCGTCTTTCTCCGATTTACTCTCAAACCATACTGTGTACTCATTAGACTGTTCATTCCGTTCAGCAGATCATTTAATTCTTCTTCACTTTCACTCAGGATAGCAATGTCATCAGCGAATCGTATCATTGATATCCTCTCACCTTGTATTTTAATTCCACTCCTGAACCTTTCATTTATTTCCAACATTGCTTCCTCGATGTACAGATTGAAGAGTAGGGGCGAAAGGGTACAGCCTTGTCTTACACCATTCTTAATACGAGCACTTCGTTCTTGCTCGTCCACTCTTATTATTCCCTCTTGGTTGTTGTACATATTGTATATGACCCGTCTCTCCCTATAGCTTACCCCTACTTTTTTCAGAATCTCGAACAGCTTGCGCCATTTTATATTGTCGAACGCTTTTTCCAGGTCGACAAATCCTATGAAAGTGTCCTGATCTTTCTTTAGCCGTCCGCAGCTCGTGGTCGTGCGGTAGCGTTCTCGCTTCCCACGCCCGTGTTCCCGGGTTCGATTCCCGGCGGGATGAGGGATTTTCTCTGCCTCGTGATGACTGGGTGTTGTGTGCTGTCCTTAGGTTAGTTAGGTTTAAGTAGTTCGAAGTTCTAGGGGACAGATGACCATAGATGTCAAGTCCCATAGTGCTCAGAGCCATTTGAACCATTTTTTCTTTAGCCTTGCTTCCATTATTAGCCGTAACGTCAGAATTGCCTCTCTCGTCCTTTTACTTTTCCTAAAGCCAAACTGATCGTCACCTAGCGCATTCTCAATTTTCTTTTCCATTCTTCTGTATATTATTCTTGTAAGCAGCTTCGATGCATGAGCTGTTAAGCTGATTGTGCGATAATTCTCGCACTTGTCAGCTCTTGCCGTCTTCGGAATTGTGTGGATGATGCTTTTCCGAAAGTCAGATGGTATATCACCAGACTCATATATTCTACACACCAACGTGAATAGTCGTTTCGTTGCCACTTCCCCCAATGATTTTAGAAATTCTGATGGAATGTTATCTATCCCTTCTGCCTTATTTGACCGTAAGTCCTCCAAAGCTCTTTTAAATTCCGATTGTAATACTGGATCCCCTATCTCTTCTAAATCGACTCCTGTTCCTTCTTCTATCACACCAGACAAATCTCCACCCTCATAGAGGCTTTCAATGTATTCTTTACACCTATCTGCTCACTCCGTTGCACTCTTAATGTTACCACCGTTGCTTTTAATGTCACTAAAGGTTGTTTTGACTTTCCTGTATGCTGAGTCTATCCTTCCGACAATCATATCTTTTTCGATGTCTTCAAATTTTTCCTGCAGCCATTTCGTCTTAACTTCCCTGCACTTCCTATTTATTACATTCCTCAGCGACTTGTATTTCTGTATTCCTGTTTTTCCCGGAACATGTTTGTACTTCCCCTTTTCATCAATCAACTGAAGTATTTCTTCTGTTACCCATGGTTTCTTCGCAGCTACCTTCTTTGTACCTATGTTTTCCTTCCCAATTTCTGTGATGGCCCTTTTTAGAGATGTCCATTCCTCTTCAACTGTCCTGCCTACTGCGCTATTCCTTATCGCTGTATCTATAGCGTTAGAGAACTTCAAACGTATCTCGTCATTCCTTAGTACTTCCGTGTCCCACTTCTTTTCGTATTGATTCTTCCTGACTAATGTCTTGAACTTCAGCCTACTCTTCATCACTACTATATTGTGATCTGAGTCTATATCTGCTTCTGGGTACGCCTTACAATCGAGTATCTGATTTCGGAATCTCTGTCTGACCATGATGTAATCTAATTGAAATCTTCCCGTATCTCCCGGCCTTTTCCAAGTATACCTCCTCCTCTTGTGATTCTTGAATAGGGTATTCGCTATTACTAACTGAAACTTGTTACAGAACTTAAGTAGTCTTTCTCCTCTTTCATTCCTCGTCCCAAACCCATATTCTCCTGTAACCTTTTCTTCTACTCCTTCCCCTACAACTGCATTCCAGTCGCCCATGACTATTAGATTTTCGTCCCCCTTAGTTACGTACAGTTCATATATACACTCACTTCTTAACTATGGAATTATCTTCTGAGGAACAAATTATTAACATAGTTTCAAACTACAGAAAAGGGCCAAAAGAATAATAACCAAAAGTAGTAACCGAGCTCGTCCTAAAAATCTTTCCAAAACACTGGGGATTTTAACCACACCATGTGATTATATTTACTAATGAGTTGTACACGTACAAAATGCATCTGCTGGATAAAAATTAGTTTAAACAGTTCTGTAATTCATAAATAATTTTATTGAGACACGTTCACCCTATTACTCAGTACAATAGCCCCGCGTCTCGATCGCCTTCCCGCACAGAGACGTAAGGCGTCGTACAGCATCTGCGCTGTCATCTCTGTCGATATCTCAGCAGGACCGCCCATGCCACGGTTGATGTTTTCTCTGGTGTTGTAGCACGTGCCACGAAGAGATTCCTTAATTTTAACTATCAGATAGTAATCCCACGGACTGATAACGGATGAATACGTTGAATATGAAACTTCCTGGCAGATTACAACTGTGTGCCGGACCGAGACTCGAACTCGGGACCTTTGCCTTTCGCGGGAAAGTGCTCTACCAACTGAGCTACCCAAGCACGACTCACGGCCCGTCCTCACAGCTTTAATTACGCCAGTACCTCGCCTCCTACCTTCCAAACTTCACAGAAGCTCTCCTGCGAACCCTGCAGAACTAGCACTCATGGAAGAAAGGATATTGCGGAGACATGGCTTAGCCACAGCGTACGGGTTGTTTCTAGAATGTTCGAATGTATATGACCAACACTTACGCGGGAACTCCTGCACGGAGTTCACCGTGTGGCATCGTACACTGTCATGAAGGACGATGGGATGCAGTGCCAGACGGTGGCGTCGCTTTCATATCAGTACGGGACGAAGGTGGAGTCACAAGAAACTGCAGTAATAGGCTGCAGTGAACGTCTGCCCCTGCAGTGTTCAGGCGCTTGAATTGACCTCCCGCACTTTCACACAACACGCACTGCAACTGACTCAACCGCAGCCATCTCCGCTCACTGCACTACTTCAACTGACCTTCTGCTCTCAGGTACAGGCAGCGCGTATGCCATTTGAAACACCCACCTAATATCGATAATTACTACATAAACAGCTCTGTTCATTACCACAGAACAAGGACAAGACTGAAGTTACTTTTACTGAGAGAGAACAAAAATAAAACTCAAAACAACATTTTCTACCAAGGAATAAAGCTGTACAATAAAATGCGCAGGGAGATTAAAGACATTATTGAAACGAACTTACTTAAAAAGCCAGTTAAAAAGTACATGATAAGAAATACATTCTGTGCCCTCAAAAGCAACGTTAATAGCTCAGAGTAAGAATTCGGTAAAAATGCATCACTTATAAATAGTAATAATTATTATTATAAAACAAATCATTTCACACGGCACTTTTACACTATTTTTACCTTCATATTTTTCTTTTCTGGAAGAAATTTTCCCAAAAGTGTCCAGTGAGTATTAGCATCACATTATGCTCTGCCAGCTCAATATCTCTTGACTTACAGAGGGATGGTTAGAAGGATGCTGACGCAGTTTTTCAGGATAACAAATGAGAAGCTGAGATACACAGAAAGGAAAACAGACATCGTCGCTTCGGTCCTGACATCAGCTGCCTGTCACGAAATAATGAGTGTGTGTACTGTCTGCAGTGACACGGAGCGAGAAATAGATGAACGGTGCAGGACTAGCATCTGACATTATGAAACAAATTATTTACAAAACAATCTTGTGTAATAAGTGGCGCTGCTTTAAAGAGACTGGCCTTGTATTCGGGAGGCAGCAGGCTCTGTCTTCATCCGGCCATTTCCTGTAGTTGTTACGTTACATAAAGTCACGTAGGAAAAATATGATCATATCGGAAATCAATAGGAGAACTGAGAACCGGTGCATTGCTCGTTAAATAAGAAGTCACCAGCTGATAACCCAATAACTTTATTTGGCGCTTTTCAAGTAGAACCCATCCTCGTATTGTGTGTAAACCAGAAATACGTAGCAAATAACAGAAAATGTGACTATAAAAAGGATATGCAATAGTATGAAACGACAGGTATCCTCACAGTTGTTTAGCTGAAATACACACCTTAAGCATCTCAGTGATCAGACACATAAAGACAGTGTGTAACAAAACTATCCTGGCACACTAACTGACAAGCTACAACGCGATAACCAAGAAGACAATTTAAGCGATCAGAGAGTGGTGATGACTACTAAAGGAGCGCCGCGTAGGAACAAAAGTAGATTTTTTTTCCTTTTATAAGAAATGTAGTAAACAAAATTGCACTTCTGCAAAAGTTTACGGTGTGTGAATAATAAAATGAACTAAGAATAGAAATTTTGCAGTATACAGAAGGTACCATCGATAAAAAAGACGTACATCGCAAATGACAGATAAATTGCATAAAAATTTCCGAACAGTTAAATAGATTCACACCTTCATACACAATTACATAAATAAAACAAGTGAAGGAAAACAGTTTAGTTAGGTACAATGAAATAGAGATAATAAAAGCGGTCGTAAGATAGGGAAAGGACTCAAACCCTCGCAAAGTTAGGGGAGGGAGATTGTGCAAATAGTCTCATTAAAAGATAAAATTAATAAAATAATAATAAAGACCAGAGGAACGCAAAGGAAAGAAGAGGTCGTAATATACTTTCCAAAGGCATTAGGCTAAGCGCTAACAACCTTCTGGGTACAAGAACAGTAATTATGGATGCTGGGGACTCAAACTCTAAAGAAATACATATAACAAAAGTGGTAAGTGCAGGAAATGGTTGCATGTAGTTGGAGGTATGAAGAATGGGATAATACGTGTGCGAGTGATTAAATTACAGCCCCAGTACTTCACTGAGGTACTTAAAAGAACCACTTGCGTCTAAAATACATACATCGGTAACGTAAGGTGCCTCTCTTGTAACAAATGGCATATTTATCAGGCTTGTCATCAACAGAATTTCCCAAAAAACATCCACTTTTTCCGCGTACGAAAACTATTCTGCAATTTAACTTTCCTAAAAGCACAGGGAATAGATAGAAGTATGTAGTGATTTTCCTGAGACTGTATTACACTGAAGATCTCTTTAACCGAAGACTTACCTTTTTCTCAATGCTACGCATAAAAGAATCTCAATAACCACTGGCTCGACGTACCTGTATGATAATATCAGTATCCTCATTCAAGCATTCAGTGCTGAGATCTAACGACTAATCTATTGTACAGGGTGTCCCAAAAAAGAATTACCCGATTTTAACTTGTAATAATATTGAGACAAATGGCCTAGGTAACTGAAACAGCGCTAGATGTGATCGGCATGGTCTGGAGTTTCAGATAAAATTCACTAGATGTCGCTACGAGCGCTGACCTGGAGCGTGCAGCCAGTCTCGCGCAATATGGCGTCCACGCAACGGAAGGCGCATTGTGTTATTGAATTTAGTCGTACTCAGACAGTGATCGCAGTTCAGCTGGCGTTTTATATTCGATTTCGTGCCAAACCACTATCACCAAAGAACATTCGACGGTAATATAAACAGTTTGCAGAAACGGGGTGCCTCTGTAAAGGCAAAAGTCCTGGCCGGACACGCGTTCCTGAACAAACAGTGGAACAAATCCGAAAGCATTTGAGCGGAGGCCACGCAAGTCTACGCGTCGTGACTCTGACAATTTCATCTATCAGAAAGATGGAGCACCACCGCACTGGCACAACGACGTGCGCAGTTTCCTCAATGTCAACGTGCCTCAACGTTGGATAGGGCGTACAGGACTGCGAGACCAGGCTTTACACTCTTGGCCTCCTAGGTCCCCTGACTTAACACCATGTGATTTCTTCATCTGGGGATACGTTAAACAATGTGTTTACGTTCCCCCCGCACCTCGTGAAATTGATGAACTAAAAACCAGAATATCAGCTGCTGTGGCTTCATTGACAGAAGACACCTTACGCTCAGTTTGAGATGAATTCGGCTATCGGCTAGATGTCGTCTGTGCAGCCAATGGAGGACATATTGAACATTTATGATGGATTTTTATATACTTCTTTCTTTTCTGAGTAATTTAGTATGTAATTTACTGGTGTTAAGCGCTTCTTCCTAATAAATAATTATATTTAAAATCGCGTCATTCTTTTTGGGACACCCTGTACATCGAATGAAAATATGCATAACGATGATAATATCAATGACTGTTGATTCAACGTAAGTGAAGCATCCTCTCTCTTTATAACAAGATCCAGAAAAATGAGACGCTTATTATTCTCTAATTCAATAGTGAAACAAATTTTAAGATAAATTTGGTTCAAAGCCTGTACGAAATTCAAAGTATCCTGTTCATTACAACGGTACACGATCACATTGTCGCCCACGTTTTTACGATAAGTAACAGTTTAATCCATGATTGGCAAATTATTTTTGGCGAAGGTGTTCTCTAAGTCGTTAATAAAAATTTAAGCTAGAATACTAGACATAATACATTCTCTCGCAAGCCCATCAGTTTGATTATAAATCTTGCGACGTAACACAATATAACTGAGGAAAGGTTGAGACAAATAAGCTCGAGAAGTTCACATGCTTCGCAAGTACTTAATTTTCAGTTTCAAAGCATTCTGACCAATCTTTTCCAAAGTTTCATTAAACGGAATTATAGTATAAAAACTGGTAATGTCAAATGGGGCTAGCATGGAATGTTCTGGCATAGCACAATCCCTGATCAATGCTGCCATTTCGTAGGTGTTCTTAACGGTCCCCGTGTTACAAAAAACCAGAGCTTTTTTTCAGTTTGGTTAAGCAAAAACTATTTTTTAAATAATTTGAGCTTTGGCATTCATTCAGGATCGGTTTCGCTGGAAAATCTTATTTGTGAAACTTAATCTGTGACCTTTATTTAGACAATTTTGGATTCATAATAGAACGTCTTTTTTTAGCAGAATGTAAAGAAAAGAAAAAATACAATTATTCACACATTTTTCTTCAAATCGTCAGTAAGTCTTGGCATATGATTTATATTTATTTCCGTAAGACAGTTGCTTTCAAAAAATTCTAAAGTCTTAGTAACATAGCATCTGAAATAAGTACAAGCGGACTGCCCTTATCAGCTCTTGTTACGCTAACACTACTTTCACGTAACTTTGTGTTAAGAATCCTGACTGAAGATAGAAAGGCTTTGGATGTGACTTAATGAGGCCTTGCGTGTTTTTACTGCAGTGTCTGCTTGAAGCCTTTCGGAAATTTTACACTATTCACAAACGTTTCTAACTTCAGCGATGACTCTCGAGACACTTTGGCTATTCACCGCTGTTGAAAGGTTACAGTTCAAGTCTTTGATTGGCAAGTGTTTCTCATCAGAAGATAGCTCAAGGTTTGATAAGTTAACAACTCTGGTTACAAAAGGATGTTTGCACATTGTGTGCTTAGTGCTGCTATCGTTACTGATTCTTCGTGCTACAAGTGCACGTGACTTAAGTACGTATCTGTGCGATAAGATAACTCTTTACCAAAACATGAAATCACAAATCAAATTACACATCTTGAAAAATATTGAAAAGGATAAAGATTCTGATAAACTGTGGTTTTAATTAGATGCTTAGCTCTACATGCACTCCGATTTCACACTTATCTGTTCATATCTACTTTTAATGCGTTGAGAAATAACAGATAGATTCATTAACTTTAACTTTGCATATTTGGGAATTATCGCACTGAGAATATACTGCTTATTATACGCGATCTTGAGTTGGTTAACTGTAATTCTTCTTTTTGCTAAATACAAATTTCTGTCTGCCTGTAAAGACCAGCGCGCCACAATAACTTGATTGCGACATAAAGTCACGGAGGAAGAATGTGGCCATATTGCAAATCAATAGACATTCTGCATAATTGCTGTATTGGTCACTAAGCTGATAAACCAACGACTGTATTTGATGCATTTCGGATAGAACCCATCCACAGATTGTAATGAACATCTTGGTTATCAGGTATATAAAAACACTATGTAACAAACAAAGTTGTCGTGGCCATACTGATTTAGCTTTCCCATGATTTCCCTAAGTTATGTCAGGAAAATGCCGGGATGTTTCCTACTACAAAGCCACCTCCCGGCTTCCTGTCCCATCCTCGTCACGCTAGACCTGTAAGCATTTAAATGCCTGTATAAATGAATTACATTTTTGTTGCTCTTAAACTGTAACACCAAGACGTCTCCATTATCGTTGTAAAAGTGATATACGGACGAATATTACTACTATTATTACTACTAACGACGCCATTGGCTGGAGCGCCAAGTGGCACTTTGCTTTTTGGCACTGTGAATCGCTCCACAACCCAAAATGTTGCGTGCGGCAGCCTGTCACAGAGCGGCTATATTCCCAAGCTGTCATGTTTTGCTGTCACTTTTTAATATTTGCTTACATTAACATCTGGTTTTCGTATCTCAGTCAGACTTGTCTCTTTTTTTTAAGCTACACGTTCTCTACTGAACGTTAGTTTTTATTATGAGTGTAATATTCTAATTACCTCTGATTTGCTGAGACGGTATTTTGTGCGCAACCGTTGCTGGCAACCCCTGGGAGGACTGTTACAGGTCCTTACTACTCGTGGTAAACTATGTGATCAAAAGTATCCTGACACACCCAAAAACATACATTTTTCGTATTACGTGCATTGTGTTGCCACCTACTGCTAGGTACTCCATATCAGGGACCTCAGCAGTCACTCTACATCGTGAGAGAGCAGAATGGGAAGATCAGCGGAACTGACGGACTTCTAACGTGGTCAGGTGATTGGGTTTCACTTGTGTCATACGTCTGTATGCGAGATTTCCACACTCCTAAACATCCCTAGGTCCACTGCTTTCAATGTGAAGTGGAAACTTGAAGGGACACGTACAGCACAAAAGCGTACTGGCCGACCTTGTCTGTTGACTGACAGAGACTGCCGACAGTTGAAGGGGGTCATAATGTGTAATTGGCAGACATCTATCCAGACCATCACACAGGGATTCCAAACTGCATAAGGATCCACTGCAAGTACTATGACAGTTAGGTGGCAGCTGAGAAAACTTGGATTTCATGGTCGAGCTGCTGCTCATAAACCACACATCACGCAGGTAAATGACAAACGACGCTTCGTTTGGTGTAAGGAGCGTAAACATTGGACGACTGAACAGTGGAAAAACATTGTGGGGAGTGACGAATTACGGTACACAATGTGGCGATCCGATGGGAGGATGTGGGTATGGCGAATGCTTGACGAACGCCATCTGCCAGCGTGTGTAGAGCCAACAGTAAAATTTGGGGGCGGTGGTGTTATGGTGTGGTCGTGTTTCTCAAGGACGGAGCTTGCACCTCTTCTTTTGCTTGACACTATCACAGCACAGGCCTACATTGATGTTTCAAGCACCTTCTTGCTTCTTACTGTTGAAGAGCAATCCGTGGATGGCGATTGCATCTTTCAACACGATCGAGTACCTGTTCATAATGGACGACCTGTGGCGGAGTGTTACACGACAATAACATCCTTGTAAAGGACTGGCCTGCACACAGACCTGACCTGAATCTTATAGAACACTTTTGGGATGTTTTGGAACGCTGACTTTGTGCCAGGCCTCACAGACCGATATCCATACCTCTCTCAGTGCAGCACTGCGTTAAGAAATAGGCTGTCATACCCAAAGAAACCGTACAGCACCTGACTGAACGTAAGCCTGCGAGAATGGAAGCTGTCATCAAGGCTAAGGGTGAGCCAACACAATATTGAATTCCAGCATTACCGGTGGAGGACGCCACGAACTTATAAGTCATTTTCATCCAGGTGTCGGAATACTGCTCTAAGGTCTGGCCATCAGACTGGTCCTTTCCGAGAACCTGCAGCGCCCGGACGTGTGGGTGGCACCGATAGGCGTTCGTTGCAGCCGCTCTGTCCAGCACAGACACCCAACGCACGGAAACGAAGTTCCCAGTTTCTTTAATGTATTTTAATAGCTGAACGGTAGGACTGCATCATTACAGTGTGTTCTTAGAAGCCCCGGAGGGTATATTTTGTTTATTATCAACACATCCCAGCAGATTTTGTGCCTCAACTGAAAATCAAAAACTGCATTCCCTTTTGGTTGGCTTGATGGTTGGTTCACTTGGGGGGGGGGGGGGGGGGGGGGGGAAGAGCCCAAACAGCGAGGTCATCGGTCCCATCAGATTAGGGGAGGATGGGGAAGGAAGTCGACCGTGCCCTTTCAAGGAATCCATACCCGGCATTTGCTTGAAGCGATTTCGACGAATCCCTGAAATCCTAAATCAGGATAGCCGGACAATGGTTTGAATCGTCGTCCTCCCGAATGCCAGTCCATTGTGCTAACAATTGCTCCACCTCGCTCGGAGCATTACCTTTTGATTCATAGCTTATTCAACGAATGCTGCATTTTGATTCGTCAGCTGTGTATATAACAAAATACTGCTAGTTATTCAGGTAAAGAAAAACACGTCACTTTTCATAACGCATTGCACAGATCTTCTAAAAACCTCAAGAATTGTTGCTGCTGCTACCTTTGGGATTTGTCTGACTCTCATACCTCGCGAAGTTCGAACGCTGTCATGCCTTTCAAGTGGCCCCTGTTAAATTTTTTGTACAGACAGTGAGTCCCAGTAAATTAGAGCTGCTCTATGGCGTTTGAAAATAACTACAAGTCGTTTTCGCATAAACACAACATCGTTTTGCTATCAAGCAACACTGACTTTAGGTGTTACTTCGGTCTTGTTTCGTACACTAACTTCGAATATCAACTTTCGGACAGAGCACAAACAATTTTTTTTCGCGTTTTCTATCATTACAGCACACGTAAGAATCTGTAATGAGGAAGGCACAGGAGAATAATAACTAAATTAGGCGTGAGACTCGCCTTTTTTTAAAACGTCTCTAGCTTTTATCTGATGTATACCACACTGAACAGACACACCTTTTATATACGATCTGCTTGTGCGAGTCAAGTGCCAGATACATTGCTCTAATGAACTGTTAGTACTCTGTTCAAGCATGATTCAAGACATACGCTATTGGAGTAGCGAAAGACGTGACATTATGTAACCCAAGCCGCCTGTATGCAACAGCACAAAGATACGAGAAGTATCACTCCAGAAAGGAGAAAGCACGTTCTTAGAAGTTATTTATATGAGAAACTTTTTTAGAGGAATGCGGTGAATGCAGTGCGGCGGTGCGTTTCCACAGTAACCTGAAAATAGCTAAAAATGTTATTATCTTTCGTTTCACTTCCTTAGCTGGCAAATCTTCTGAAGTATACGAACGCCCGTCTCGTGCAGATGATTGATAATATTCGTTTAAATATTCTTCAAGTTACGTAATGAGAACAGCGACGTAAATGATAACAACATATTAAGGAAAAATAGTTTCAATACTTTCCTTTGGAACATGATGGACAACAAGTACTTCACAAGTAGTTCTTAACGTTTGCATAAACGTTCTAGAATTATGTAATGAAGTACCTCAAAGAACTTAAGGTATGTAGATCAAGTTAAAACACGGGAAGATGTACACCAACAATGTTCAGATTAGCTCGCCCAAAACTGGAACAGCACTGAAAGGTATCCAATTAAAATTGACTGAGTCATCTACAGAGAGCTAAGAAAGTTACCATGTCCTTACAGGACAGTTCGTGAACAGCTCTATGTAGAGTGTTCTACAGCCTTATAAATTGCGTTGCTCAAAACTAAAAAAGAAAGTTCTGTGTGCACATGTCAGAAAAATAAATACTTGTTGAGGAATGGTTCACCCTATCCTATCAGAGCTATCCATCTATTGACAAAATAGGAGGTTCTCAGTTCTGGCATTCGTGGTCAGTCTTGAACCATTCTTTTCGAATAACCCTGAGCTCAAACGAATAGACCTGGTTGACCTCGTATTCAATAAATGCATGCGACACACGCATCTGTAAAGTCTGCAACTCGATGATGCGTGTAAAATTCTCCAGTTTCTTTAAATGTGTCAGTAGTCATAAGCATCGAGGGTCAAAGTCAGTTACACGAAACGACTATGAGACGTACCGGCTCGATCAATTCATGTGTCATTAGTGTTAGGTACTTTTGTACGAGGCAGAAAGAGTGATGTGATGCCTTCTCGTACATAAACCACATCAGCTGTCTTCCTGCAAGAATAACTTTGTCCAAAACCGCCAGTAATCTCTGTTGCAGAACTGGTGGTAGACTCTATTGATTTGTGTGGTACAGTGTATTGCACCACGAGTGTTTCAGCCGCAATCCCTTCCACATATTTACACTACAGTGAATCTGATGCCTTGTTCCATGGATTCCTTTTAAGGATCTGTATCCATCCACAAGTGTTTGTTGTGGGAATTTATTATCCAGCTCCGAATGAAGCCCGTCTGGAGGATGTTGCACGCTTTTTCCCTGGGTTGCTTGCACTTAAAGGAAACGTCAAGGAAGAATTTCTTTATCAGCCTGTACATGGAGTATTGGACAGCACCTGTCAGCCGCGCTGGTGGAAGAATGGAACACTCCCACAAGAACTCTTTACCAACCTTGCGGCCAGCATGGAAGCATGCTGTAGTATACACTGCTGTCCGTAGTGAACACGCACCCCATGAAGAAGCATGTCGCCTCTTTTGTAAATTCCAGGGGACCATCATAAACCGAGGTGGGTTCAATATAATTATTCTCTGAATAAAAGTGTCACTTCATCTCATTGCAAATTTCTTTCAGTTACTTTCTAAACTACATTGTATCAGTTCTTTCTACGTGTGACGCAAACTTCATCGAGCTATATTACTTGCCACTGACCTACCATGCGGAACTTACTTCCATCCTTAAGTTTCGCACATCAGTGTATTTTGTAGGCTAATTATCTCGCAAAATTGTTCGATTATCTTTATCATGGACTGAGGGAAAACCGGAACAGAAGAGAATCGAAGCATTTGAGATGTGGTGCTATAGACGAATGTTGAAAATCAGGTGGACTGATAAGGTAAGGAATGAGGGGGTTCTACGCAGAATCGAAGAGGAAAGGAATATGTGGAAAACACTGATAAGGAGAAGGTACAGGATGATAGGACATCTGTTAAGACTTGAGGGAATGACTTCCATGGTACTAGAGGGAGCTGTAGAGGGCAAAAACTGTAGAGGAAGACAGAGATTGGATTACGTCAAGCAAATAATTGAGGACGTAGGTTGCAAGTGCTACTCTGAGATGAAGAGGTTATCACAGGAAAGGAATTCGTGGCGGGCCGCATCAAACCAGTCAGTAGACTGATGACCAAAAAAAAAAAAAAAAAAACAAAAAAATCTTTATCATTACTGTTTGTGAAAACAGCAACGGCCAGGAGGTATGGTCTGAATCACTCCTAAAAGGAAAGATGTGTAGAATGGTGGAACCATAATAAGTGACTAAGATGGTGGAGAAATGGCGTGCATATAGGCCCAGAAGCGCCCTCTTTTATGTGACTACTCAGTCGGTGCCAGCCTTCAAATGCAGTGGAAGTGTGCACCAAAATACTAGAATGCCTCGCCGACATCAAAGTGCTCAATATCAGTATGGGAGTGCGTTAGGGCGGGGCAGAATGATCTGTCTCCAGGAAAAACGTTTCTCATATCCTGACTTTCGATTTGTACAGGACACGCTGCAATGAGATGCATCTGTGTAACTAATGGATAGTAGAGCGTCAGATAAAGCGATGAGCGGATACTGGACCACAGAATGTGACTAAAGTTTGGGATCACCGCTTTGTTGTCCGCATGGCTGTAATCGACAGAAGAGTTTGGCCTACACTGTTGGCTCAACGTTGGAGAACCGCAACAGGTGTGGATATGATTGTATTGACAGTTCGACGCCATCTGCTGAGGACTGGAGTGGTGGCATGCATGCCATTTCGTCTGCTTTCATCGACCGCAAACCACTGATGCCTCAGATTTCAATAGACACGTAAGTGGCAGAATTTGATGTTTCCGAATAAAACACGTTTCAGCTTGTCCCACACTGATGACAGCGTATGTGACTCACTATCGCGGTGAACACAATCAGGCAGACTATACTGGTGAGTGACACAGCGGACAAACGTGAAGGGTGATGGGTCACGGCCCAATAACATAAAAAATGTCTAAAAGGTAGGAAAGCAGGTTTTAAATCCAACCTAAAATTGTCGCTTGTGGACAATTGATTCCATTACACGGACGAATCTCTATTTAAAAATTGATAGCCTGTAAAGGCCATTTTCTTTTTAAGTGTAGTTGCAAGAGAAAGACCAAAAAATGTGTTAGTTAGTGCTAACACTAATCATGTATGTGTATGTTTACGCTGTTTACCAGGGGCGCCCAAGGATTCGGCTCACAGGCCATATCCTGGCTTGCATGCTGTAGACCTCAGCCTCGCCGCACATTTCCCCCACCGCCACAGCACGCTGGTGTAGGCAAGAGCGGAAGACGGTGAATGCGCCACATTTAGACCGCAATGCAGTCGCACTGCATACATCTTGATTTAATGTTTCTCAACAACATAGACCAGAAACAGAAAAAAAATTCAGTTTTATTTAATTATTTTTTGGAACGCTAAAGACTTAATATAATTTTTATCTGGTACAAGTTTTTTTTTTTTTTAATTTTGTGGTAAGATCTTATGGGACCAAACTGCTTACGTCATCGGTCCCTAAGCTCACGCACTGCTTAATATAACTTAAACTAACTTACGTTATGGACAACACACACACCCATGCCCGAGGGAGGTTCAAAAATGGCTCTGAGCACTATGGGACTTAACATCTATGGTCATCAGTCCCCTAGAACTAAGAACTACTTAAACCTAACTAACCTAAGGACATCACACAAATCCATGCCCGAGGCAGGATTCGAACCTGCGACCGTAGCAGTCGCGCGGCTCCGGACTGAGCGCCTAGAACCGCTAGACCACCGCGGCTGGCTCCCGAGGGAGGTCTCGAACCTCGGATGGAGGAAGCCGCGCGGACCGTGACAAGGCGCCCCCGACCGCGCGGCTACCACGCGTCGGCCGGAGTGACCGAGTGGTTCTAGGCGCTAGAGTTTGGTGCCGCGCGACCGCTACGGTCGCAGGTTCGAATACTGCCTCGGGCATGGGTGTGTGTGATGTCCATAGGTTAGTTAGGTTAAATTAGTTCTAATTTCTAGGGGACTGATGACCTCAGAAGTTATGTCCCATAGTGCTCAGAGCCATTTGAGCTACACGAGCGGCGGTACAAGTTTTCGCCGTATTGACAGACGTATAATTTCATAGACTGCCACACTCAAGTTTCCACGTAGTTGTGTCATTTATTTAGTTTCATAATCGCATAAAGGTCTATAACACATGTATTTTCATCGTAATATTGTATATTTTTGCAACCTCATTTTGGAGACGTGGAAACTGTACCTGAGGGAAACAATGTATATGACCTGGACAGTTTTAGCGTAAAAGGATATGTCTTAAAAATAGGAATGACGCTGCAGATTAATCAGTTACGTCTGCAGAAACACGGGGGCGCTTTCCATTTGCACAGCAAACGGTCTGGGAAACAGCTCGAAAACAGATGTAAGACAGTATCCTCAAAACGTTTAGAAAACTATCCTTGTAATACTTTTCAAGGCACAATGAATTCTTCAGGCATCGCATTGTTCTTAACGGCAGTGAGCTTAGGGGGAGAGGACTGTTTGTCAGAATTTTTCCATTCTACAATGCGATTATCTTTACAAACATATCCCCTTCTTATCAGAAATAAGTTGTCTGTCACCTTGCAGTGTTTTACTGTGAGCATTGCGCAGTCATGTCGCCTTAAAATGTTGAGTCTGTAGTTCATTCCAGATGTTCTAATTTTCGTTCCTTCGCAAGTTCAACAACAGTGAATTTTAAATTGAAAAAAAATCCACTTTGACTTAACCAAATATATATGAAGTATTCATAATCCGTATTCAGTTCCATCGAAAACTATTACAACTGAAAGTGAAATAACCTCTGTGACATCAGAAATTTTATTGTTCGTACCATTAATTTGTTTACGTACTCCACGCCTGCAAATTTAGCGCAAAGTGCTTCTTAATGTACAGAACAATGAACCCCACCAGTCAATCGCAGTAATTTTTTGCTCTTTCATTATCAACCAAATCTTTAAATTATTCCCGCATGATAGCGTAATGTCTTTTCATAGTAAATTTGCAGCGCCAGTCGATTATGTGACTGAGTAATAAGATACTGAGAATTATCATCCCTCTCTTCTGTCATTCCGAATCACTTTTTAAATGCTTGTGACGACAGATCGCTATACTGCCTATTTTTGCGCAAACAGCAACTGGATCTTCGAACGTCCTTCACACCACAAATAAACAACGAAGGGTAAACTGCGTTGACACCACTATTCCGCTGAATTGAAGAGAGTTGTCGCGACCGAAAAATGCCAACCCACACCACTAAATGTAACTTTCGGGGGGGACCGAGCAAAGCCGAAAGAGACCGAGCATCAGGCGGCACCCGGCCGGATATCTGGCTCTCGTACGGTATGGCATGCCGTGGCCGGTCCTGCTGTAAGCTGCCTCGTTCCACATCATTTCAATAAAACACCGTTCAAACGATATATGGAACATGTAATTAGCTAACAAACTAACCAACATGCGATATCGCCTCACTCATGTGGAGGGCAGTCCTAACGTAACTGCTACCCCAGGAAGGCTGGAAGGTTGCCCCTTCCTGCAGGCGGCTTCACATAGCATATTTTAGTAGGACAATTACCGTGCACATGTGGCGAGGAATATTCCAGCTTTCTTTGAATAATGGCGGTATCATTGTTTCTCTGGCCTGCACGCTCACCTGACAAAACGCTCATTGAGCATGCCTAGGATATGGTCGTTCGTCAGCTTGTTTGTCCTGGTCCTTCTGCAAATACTGTCGATGTTTTGCGGGCACGTCTACGTACAATATGCGTCACAGTGTGTTCCCAGCAACATATCCAGACCCTTTAAGTCCACACCACGACGTCTATAGACTCTAATTTTTTTTTGGGTAACAGTCTACTGACTGGTTTGATGCGGCCCGCCACAAATTCCTTTCCTATGCTAACCTCTTCATCTCAGAGTAGCACTTGCAACCTACGTCCTCAATTATTTGCTTGACGTATTTCAATCTCTGTCTACCTCTACAGTTTTTGCCCTCTACAGCTCCCTCTAGTACCATGGAAGTCATTCCCTCATGCCTTAGCAGATGTCATATCATCCTGTCCCTTCTCCTTATCAGTGTTTTCCACATATTCCTTTCCTCTCCGATTCTGCGTAGAGCCTCCTCATTCCTTACCTTATCAGTCCACCTAATTTTCAACATTCGTCTATAGCACCACATCCCAATGCTTCGATTCTCTTCTGTTCCGGTTTTCCCACAGTCCATGTTTCACTACCATACAATGCTGTACTCCAGACGTACACCCTCAGAAATTTCTTCCTCAAATTAAGGCCGGTATTTGATATTAGTAGACTTCTCTTGACCAGAAATGCCTTTTTTGCCATAGCGAGTCTGGTTTTGATGTCCTCCTTGCTCCATCCGTCATTAGTTATTTTACTGCCTAGGTAGCAGAATTCCTTAACTTCATTGACTTCGTGACAATCAATCCTGATGTTAAGTTTCTCGCTCTTCTCATTTCTACTACTTCTCATTACCTTCGTCTTTCTCCGATTTACTCTCAAACCATACTGTGTACTCATTAGGCTGTTCATTCCGTTCAGCAGATCATTTAATTCTTCTTCACTTTCACTCAGGATTGCAATGTCATCAGCGAATCGTATCATTGATATCCTTTCACCTTGTATTTTAATTCCACTCCTGAACCTTTCTTTTATTTCCATCATTGCTTCCTCGATGTACAGCCTTGTCTTACACCCTTCTTAATACGAGCACTTCGTTCTTGATCGTCCACTCTTACTATTCCCTCTTGGTTGTTGTACATATTGTATATGACCCGTCTCTCCCTATAGCTTACTCCTACTTTTTTCAGAATCTCGAACAGCTGGCACCATTTTATATTGTCGAACGCTTTTTACAGGCCGACAAATCCTATGAAAGTGTCTTCATATTTATTTAGCCTCCTTTCATCAATCAACTGAAGTATTTCTTCTGTTACCCATGGTTTCTTCGCAGCTACCTTCTTTGTACCCATGTTTTCCTTCGCAACTTCTGTGATGGCCCTTTTTAGAGATGTCCATTCCTCTTCAACTGTATTGCCTACTGCGCTATTCCTTATTGCTGTATCTATAGCGTTAGAGAACTTCAAACGTATCTCGTCATTCCTTAGTACTTCCGTATCCCACTTCTTAGCGTCTTGATTCTTCCTGACTAATGTCTTGAACTTCAGCCTACTCTTCATCACTACTATATTGTGATCTGAGTCCATATCTGTTCCTGGGTACGCCTTACAATCGAGTATCTGATATCGGAATCTCTGTCTGACCATGATGTAATCTAATTGAAATCTTCCCGTATCTCCCGGCGTTTTCCAAGTATACCTCCTCCTCTTGTGATTCTTGAACAGGGTATTCGCTATTACTAGCTGAAACTTGTTACGGCACTCAATTAGTCTTTCTCCTCTTTCATTCCTTGTCCCAAGCCCATATTCTCCTGTAGCCTTTTCTTCTACTCCTTCCCCTACAACTGCATTCCAGTCGCCCATGACTATTAGATTTTCGTCGCCCTTTACATACTGCATTACCCTTTCAATATCCTCATACACTTTCTCTATCTGTTCATCTTCAGCTTGCGACGTCGGCATGTATACCTGAACTATCGTTGTCGGTGTTGGTCTGCTGTCGATTCTGATTAGAACAACCCGGTCACTGAACTGTTCACAGTAACACACCCTCTGCCCTACCTTCCTATTCATAACGAATCCTACACCTGTTATACCATTTTCTGCTGCTGTTGATATTATCCGATACTCATCTGACCAGAAATCCTTGTCTGACTTCCACTTCACTTCAGTGACCCTTACTGTATCTAGACTGAGCCTTTGCATTTCCCTTTTCAGATTTTCTAGTTTCCCTACCACATTCAAGCTTCTGACATTCCACGCCCCGACTCGTAGAACGTTATCCTTTCGTAGATTATTCAATCTTTTTCTCATGGTAACCTCCCCCTTGGCAGTCCCCTCCCGGAGATCCGAATGGGGGACTATTCCGGAATCTTTTGCCAATGGAGAGATCATCATGACACTTCTTCAGTTACAGGCCACATGTCCTGTGGATACACGTTACGTGTCTTTAATGCAGTGGTTTCCATTGCCTTCTGCATCCTCATGTCGTTGATCATTGCTGATTCTTCCGCCTTTAGGGGCAATTTCCCACCCCTAGGACAAGAGAGTGCCCTGAACCTCTGTCCGCTCCTCCGCCCTCTTTGACAAGGTCGTTGGCAGAATGAGGCTGACTTCTTATGCTGGTTATTTATCAAAATTTAGGCAGTGGCGGGGATCGAACCCGTGACCGAAGACGTTTTGATTATGAATCAAAGACGCTACCCCTTTTTTTTTCTTTTTTTGTTATTGCTGGTGGGTAGAATGTTAAGCGAATTATCTTCGATGTTCAGTCAGACTCATAACTTTAGACTGAAATGTGGAAAAAAAATACAGGTGGACGCGAACAGGCGACTATAAGTTCAGAATGCACGACGATTACCACTTTTTTTTAAAAATTTTTTTAAATGTTTTTAAAAACAACGCACGCTACCGCTTTTTTTTTGTTAGACGCTACCCCTTTCTTTCTTTTTCTTTTTTTATTTTTTTTTTTAAGAGTGTTGAGTTATGAGTAGGTGGAGACAAGGCGGGCAGGGGTCGAAACCCGAGGCCTGGCCGCGATGTTTCCCCCCTCCCATCCCTGAATCACTCCCTCAAAGTAGCTTTTTGATTTATTTTTGTTTTATTTTTATTTTTTTTTACCAGGAAAAGGGTAAATGCAAAAAAGCTCTTTATTGGTACAAACTTAAATACAACAGAAATGCCATCCTACCGGCGAAAATAACACAAGACAATATACTCGTACAAGGCGAGGCATTTTTTTTTTTTTTTTATGAACAAGGTGCAGGGAAAAAAGGAATAATAATTCTGATGTAATCTAAGAGGTGTGAAGCAATATACAGTGGAGTAAGGGAAAGACCAGTGTTGTCCGGGGTAGTGCATTAAAGAAAGGAGGCGCGTGTCCATGCGCCTACTCCACTGTGGGTTACAATGTAAAAAGTAGCGCGGGGAGTCTCAGATGTCAGCAGGGGGGGGGCGGGAGTGCTGTCGGCGTGTGGCACCATCCAACTGAGCGGGGGTGAAGTAAAGATCGCATGCAGGTAATTGGCGAAGAAGGCGCGGTAGCGCGGTCGCTGTTCGACTTCACTGTGGGCGGTTTGTAAGTACTGCCAGAAATCAAGGCGTGATTTGTCGCCACCATTATACATGTAGTTGATCGTCCATCCCTTGACCCATACAATCGCATGATTTTTGGAGGAGGGGAAATAAGTATTCTCAGGATGGATAAAAGTCCGTGGGTCAATCGAGTCCGGCGGAACGCGGAGGTAACAGGCAACGAACTGTCGGGAAAGTTTCCAGACGTCACTGGTGGCAGTACAAGTCAGTTGATGGGCATCGTCATCCACGAGGTGGCAAATGGAACAAAGTGGAGAGTCCTGTAGTCCGATGGCGTGAAGGCGATGGTTTGTGGCGAATTTTTCATTTGCGACTTGGTACCATGTTGCCCGGACGTTGGAGGGAAGAAAAGGCTGGTGGATATGACGCCAAACCGTGGGCCACCGCTTGGACGGATGTCTGAGTTCGATATTGTTGCTGGATATGGAACGAAGGAGAGGGGTGTAAAAATCTTTAGGTCGAGGAGAACGCGTGGTCGGTAAGTGTGTGTGAGCATAACTGAAGTCGACGATGAAATCAGAAATGTGCGTCAAATGATGCTTGATGTGTCCGACTGGTACTGGTGGTGTTATGGTCGCGGGCACAAGAATTTCCAGCAAGCTGCGCGTAAGGGAGGTGCCCCCGTGCCACTGCTTGTGCATGGTGGACATGTACAAGGACGCCGCTCGGAGTCGCACATTGACAAGGCCGAGGCCTCCTGCTCGCGGGGGAAGGGTGAGCGTGTCGCAGCGGACCTTAAAGATCGTACCGGCCGTAAGGAAGTATCCGAGGGCAGCCTGGAGGCTGCGTCCAATAGTTGATGGCAGCGGGAGGACCTGTGCGATGTGGACCATTCTGGCCGCCACATGTTGATTGAGGTATTGGACACGTTGTAAAGAATCGAGTCGTCGGAGAAGATTTTGTCGCACCGTCGTGCGGATAGTTTGGAGTGCACGCCGAAAATTGACGGCAGCGGAGCGGCGCACGGTGGAGGTGAAAATGATACCAAGATATCGTAGTTGTTGTACACACGGGAGAGGTGCTAAGTCTTCGTGTGAGAGGCCGCGTCCAATGGGCATCGCCGCGGATTTAGCCACATTCATGTTACTGCCCGCTGCAGTGCCGTACGTTGATATCAAATCAAGTACCGTGTGTGTTTCACTCCGTGAGCGGATCAAGAGGAGGAGGTCGTCCGCATACGCACATCGAAAACTGTGCTGTCGCAAAGTGAGACCAGAAAGGTGGCTCGTCAGACTCCCGATGAGTGGCTCCAGGCTTATGGCATACAGTAGGGTCGAAAGTGGGCAGCCTTGCCGTACGGAACGCCGGATCGCCACTGGTCCCGCCACACGGCCGTTAACCTGAATCAGAGATTCGGCGGTGCCGTACAGGCGCCGGATCACGTCGATAAAGGCTGGTGGAAAACCCATGCGGTTCATCACTGAGAACAGAAAAGGATGCCGCAATTTGTCGAATGCGCTGTCAAAATCGATGGCAACCACTGCGGCGCGGAGTCTGCACGCCGCTGCCAGTGCAATTAAATCGCGACATTCTCCTGTGGCCGTTTGTATATTAACTGAGCCGCCCGGAGTTGTCTGTTCCGGGGATAGAATGCTAGGCAGGATCTTGCGGCATCGCGTTGCCAGTAGGCGTGTAAAAATTTTACAGTCTGCGTTAAGCAGAGTCAGGGGACGGTAATGTGCTGTCGTCACACCTGGTGTCGGTTTGTGGATGGGTATAATAATTCCCGTGACGAAGGACGGCGGTACGGCGTTCCCCATCGTCAGCAGTTCATTAAACATCGTTGTCCACCGTGACGCCATTAGTGTGAAGAAAGCGCGATAAAATTCTATCGGCAATCCGTCGACACCAGGTGACTTATTCAGAGCACCGTTTTTGATTGCATCGTGGGTTTCGTCACGCGTAATGGGCTCCATCAGCTCGTCCGCTTCGTCGCTGGTGCGGGTGCGAGTTACGTGTGGTAACACGGACTCCTCAGCGTGGTTGTTGGTAGTCTCCTCCTGGTACATTGTGCGGTAGTGGTCGACAAAGGCACTGACGATTTCGGCCTGGCAAGTGACGTGCTGGCCGCGACAGGTGGTGATCTCGGTGATGAGTTGTCGTCGTCGATGTTTCCTATCGGAGGCGATATGATGCATGGTCGGGTGTTCTTGTTCCGCCGAATCTTGACGTCGGGTTCGCACCATAGCCCCCTGCAGTCTACGGCGTGTCAAAGTTACTATTTGCGCCTTAATCCTGCTGCGTTCCCTCTGGGTGTCGGGGGTGGGCGGTTGGGCGTCCAGGTCGCGGAGAACGGCGTAGAAATAGTCGGTAGTGTGCCGGCGCCACATAGCTACTTCCTTTCCATACTGAATCAAAGTACGTCGAATGGCAGGTTTGGCACATTCTAGCCACCAGGTCAAGGTCGTGCAGTATTTAGGTAAGCGACGTTCACAGGTGGCCCATGTCTCGGTAACACGTTGAAGACATTCGGGATCATGAAGATGGGAGGTGTTTAGCTTCCAGGGTGCACGACTACGCCAAACCACTTGCTTGGGGAAGAGAATGTTGCAGATGTAGGCACAGTGGTCCGAAAAGGCCAGGGGCCAATGTTCTGCACCTTGGACTGCAGGTGTGAGTTCCCGAGAGACGTAAATTCTATCAAGGCGGCTCGCGGAGTGACTCGTCTGGTAAGTATGTCCAGGCGCGTCGCCGTGCCGAACTTCCCAAGTGTCGCGGAGCAACAGATCTCGGACGACAAGACGCAGTTCTTGACAGGTGTTGTAGTGGGGCACTTGATCTTTAGGGTGCAAGACACAATTAAAATCACCCCCAAGCAAGTAATGGTCGCAGCGTCCAAGAAACAAAGGAGCGATGTCTTCTGAATAGAAGAGTGCCCTGTCGCGTCTGCGGGTGGAGCCTGACGGAGCGTAAATGTTGACGATACGCGTCCCCATGACGGTGACGGCCATGCCTCTGGCAGATGGAAGGTATGTGATATCGGCCACTGGAATACCTTCTCTGGCGTAGATGGCTACGCCGCGTCCCAGGTGATCACCAGGAGAAGGATAAGTGTTATATCCCGCGACGTCTGGAAGTGTGGCCAGGTGTACTTCCTGTAGCAGTGCGATATCGACGTCCGACGCCCATATCATCTCTCGCAGTAGTTGAAGTTTCACGGGTGAGCTAATGGTGTTAGTGTTGATCGTCGCTATTCGGTAGGTTTGGAGCCGTACCCCGCCGTGGAGGGGAACCACCGGCGGAGGATGAAGAGGGACGAGGCAACGGTGAGTCGTGCCGTACGCCACCCGACGGCATTATCAACGGCGTAACGATGCTTCCGTCTGGGGTAACTCTGTCCCCAGCGTGTGGTCCGGGGCCTCATCGACGTCCTCACTCCACACCATTGAAGGCGTTGTCGTTGTGATGGTCGTACGTTCCACTTCGGTCGTAGGGGCAGAGGACGTCCCGGCGGCAGTCGCATCTGTGGAGTCCATTGGTTCAGGAGCACCTGAGCGAGCCAGTAGAGTAGGCGTCGACGTATCCACAGTCGGCGTCATGTTGTCGTCATTCGTATCGTCGTGCAGGTTCTCCGAGGCCTCGTCGTGTCGGACGGCCTCTGGAGCATCGGGGGGTGGTGATCCGTCTCGTTCCGAGACCGTACGGCGCCTCCTCTTGCGCCTCTTAGGTGAACGTTGTTTGCGGGTTCGTCCCTCCGTGTCGGAAGACGGGAGGGAGTCGCGTCGCTCTGAGAGGAAGGCCGTCGCGGGAACGTCCAATGAAGGGGCGTCCATATGTTCAGGCGGGGGGGTGTCGGAAGTCGTCGCTGTTGGTAGTGGCGCCGGAGTAGCGTCAGGCTTTGAGCGCGACGCGTCGGCCCCAGCGGTAACCGTAGCAGCTGGAAGGGTCACTGGTGCAGGGTACGATGGGCGGCGGCCGGTGGGAGAAGAGAGCGCCGATGCGTAGGTGATCGGTAAAACCGTCGTCGGTGCCGGAGGTGCCACGGTAGCGGCTGGCAGTTGGGTGATTCGTCTCTGAAGACACTCAGATCTGAGGTGGCCTTCTTTGCCGCACCCGGAACAGGTCTTGGGTTGGCCGTCGTATATGACAACCGCGCGGCACCCGCTAATTTGCAGGCAAGATGGCACGTGGCGATGGAGGTCGATGGTGATCTGCCGTACACCGTTAAGAACAGGATACGTTTGGAATTGCGCCCAACGTTCGGCAGTGTGGCCATGTACAGTGCCATAGGGACGGAAAGCCGCGATAACGTCTTCCGCCGGGAGCTCGAACGGGAGTTCGAAAACTCGTATGGTGCGCATTCCTAAGCCGGCATGGTCGACAGTGACCGCTCCGACATTGCCGTCGGCGTGGCAGAAGCGTAGTCCATGGTTGGTATCACGAAGTATTCTTTCACATACCGCGTCATTGACGACTTTGACGTACACAGTACTGCTTAATATGGACAAATGGATGCCCAAGATGTCAGAAGCTGGGATCTTAGCAACGTCGCGTAGGAAGCGTTCCACTTCCAAGGCCTTTGGTCGTGCGTATTCGTTGCAGAAGTTGAAACGTAAAGTTGATTTTCGAAAACGGTTGGCCATGATTCTAGTGCACGTAAGCGACACGTAAGTGACGGCCGCTGAAATGTAAACAACAGCGAGCGCGCGCGCTCCGCAGGCGGAAATAACAACACGTCCACACTGCACGGCGGCGAAAGCCGGACTGCCCCTAGACCACAGGTGGCTTTACAGTGCTCCAAACTCTCATAGCGAGAGTGTGTATTCAGGTCTGTAATTTTTTTGTATACTGTCATGCCTTTAATCTGTGGACTACATGTCACTGTAATCACAGGCCTTTAGGTGTTTCAGTTTTCACAAACAGTATTATACAGTTTTGTTACGTAATAGGCTGTGTTTTATATTTTGTAATCACATCTGCCAAATGCTCTGTTTCTTTCATTATGATACATAATTATAACTCGTGAAATGCACTGTGCCTGAATCCACCAAAAATAAACAGAAAAATTAAAAAAAAAACATCTGTTCAACGCGAGTATAACGCCTTAACCACCGCACTACTTCACTCCGTTTCAAAGACTGACATTCGTCTGTACTTTCAAGGTGAAGGCATGTAGCCCAACCAGCGAAGTAATACTTACCCGTGATATCACGGAACATATAGTAGCAGCTAACAGTGCTTGAAATCGTTCTTAAAACTGAACATTTTCTCACTGAATGTAGAACTATTCATCAGAGTCGTAGTGAATTATGAAACAATGGCTGAAAAGCAATTTTCTAACTGTACCGCAGGGTATAAGAACTATCACAATCGATTGTTTCCTGACGCATTCTCACGGCGCAATTTTGCTATGATAAAGTGGTCCACTGTTGGCAGTATATCTTCGCTATTAAGAATACGGCTGACCCGGAGAGGCTGCTAAGTCGATTCATTAGTAACTAATGGCCATTAGGGGAGTTTCAGGTGTCCCTAATGACCGCGGGCTATCGATCTTGTTGAGATTTCTGTCGATCTGGCGGGCGTCTGCGCGCGCGCTTTGGACGGATTTAGCGGGTCGGCCCAGTTTATGGGTCTCCTTATAAGGATGGAAGCGTCGCCTGCGGCAGGCTCGCATTATGCCCGATTAATTGGACAGGTGGAGAGTCAACGACCAGATGCCTGCAACGCCCCTGAACCGTTATTCTGGCGTCCTTCTGGGCCGCTCACTTCTGCGGCTCTTCCTGGGGTCAACCACAGCGGCCAGTTCAGAACCCGGAGCGGCGGAGGAGCATCCGGAGCAGACTGTGAGGCCGCAATCAGTGTAATAAGAGCTCTGTCTCAGGAAGTACCAGGACAGCCAGGATATAGATGAGTCCGGAGAACACAGAACACGACCAACTGACGGCATTTACGAAGCCTAGATGTGTGTAGACTGATGGTACATTTAAAATTTGTCATGCTTAGATCTTAACTCTGGACTACGCATAAGTATTAATCAGAAGAGTTGCTGTTTCGAATCAGTTTCTTTTTCTCTTCTTCCCAATACTTTTTCATTCTTCCGTTCTGCTGCTATTTTTTTGTTTGTTTGTTCCTGTTTCAAGGTTCTTTTCGTACTCTATTTTTCGTGAAAGCTCTTGAAGTATTTATTTTGATTCTAATTTTTTCTCTGCTTTGAATAATCTTCAATTACTTTCAACAGTTCGAAAGCTTCCTGAGGTTCTTTCATCCACTGATTTTTGCTATTTCCGTAATTGAAATACTGCAAGAGTCTTTTCATTACTGTGCTGCTCTACAACTTTTTCAGATCTCTTAAACTGATTCTCCTCCTCTGGGTTCTGTGTGGGGGTTTGACAGAGTTCCTTATTTAAAACGGTATTAGAGTCTATATGTACCCCTGTATGTCGTAATTCTTCTCCTGATGACTGGTTAACTGTCGTTTTGACAAATGGATCTAATACGAACAGCTACACTATGTGATCAAAAGTATCCGGACACCCCCCAAAAACATACGTTTTTCATATTAGGCGCACTGTCTTGACACCTACTGCCAGGTTCTCCATATCAGCGACCTCAGTAGTCATTAGGCATCATTAGAGACAAGAATGGGGCGCTCAGCGGAATTAACGGTCTTCGAACGTGATCAGGTGATTGGGTGTCACTTGTGTGGTACGCCTGTGCGCGAGTTTTCCACACTCCTAAACATCCCTAGGTTCATTGCTTCCGATATGATTGTGAAGTGGAAACGTAAAGGGACACATACAGCACAAAAGCGTACAGGCCGACCTCGTGTGTTGACTGACAGAGACCGCCAACAGTTGAAGAGAGTCGTAATGTGTAATAGGTAGACATCTATCCAGACCATCACACAGGAATTCCAAACTGCATAAGGATCCACTGCAAGTATTACGACAGTTAGGTGGCGGGTGAGGAAACTTGGATTTCATGGTCGAGCGGCTGCTCGTAAGACACACATCACGCAGGTAAATGCCAAACGAAGCCTCGCTTGGTATAAGGAGCGTAAACAATGGACGATTGAACAGTGGAAAAATGTTGCGTGGAGTGACGAATCACGGTACACGATGTAGCGATCCGAAGGCAGGGTGTGGTTATGGCGAGTGCCGCTGAACGTCATCTGCCAGCGTGTGTAGTGCCAACAGGAAAAACCGGAGGCGGTGGTGTTATGGTGTGGTCGTGTTTTCCATGGAGGGGGCTTGCACCTCTTGTTGATATGCGTGACACTACTACAACACAGGCGTGTATTGATGTTTTAAGCACCTTCTTGTTTCCCACTGTTGAAGAGCAATTCGGGGATGTCGACTACATCTTTCGACACGATCGAGCACCTGCTCATAATGCACGGCCTGTGGCGAAGTGGTTACACGACATAACATCCCTGTAATGGACTGGCCTGCACAGAGTCATGACCTGAGTCCTATAGAACACATTTGGGATGTTTTGGAACGCCGACTTCGTGCCTGGCTTCACCGACCGATATCGATACCTCTCCTCAGTGCAGCACTCCGTGAAGAGTGGGCTGCCATTCCCCAAGAAACCTTCCATCACCTGACTGAAACCGAGCGGGGTGGCGCAGTGGTTAGACACTGGACTCGCATTCGGGAGGACGACGGTTCAATCCCGCGTCCGGCCATCCTGATTTAGGTTTTCCGTGATTTCCCTAAATCACTCCAGGCAAGTGCCGGGATGGTTCCTCTGAAAGGGCACGGCCGACTTCTTTCCCAATCCTTCCCTAATCCGATGAGACCGATGACCACGCTGTCTGGTCTCCTTCCCCAAACCAACCAACCAACCAACCTGACTGAACGTATGCCTGCGGGAGTGGAAGCAGTCATCAAGCCTAAGGGCAGGCCAGCAGCATATGAATACCAGCATTACCGATGGAAGGCGCCAAGAACTTATAAGTCATTTTCAGCCAGATGTCTGGATACTTTTGATCACATAGTGTACCTGGTTGCTTAGGATGTTGCTCCAGTTCATGAACTACCTCTTTTTGGCTTTCCTATTGCAGACTGCTGTCAACAGGCATGTAAAAACAAGAAAAAAAAGACATGAGGGTGACTACGATAGAACAACTTTTCTTAAAACCTCACTGCCTTGCGTCCTACTTAAAAACAACATGTACATACTTGGAGACATTCAAACTCTCAAACACTTCTGGCACAAACATAACACATAACGAACAGTAAAGGTTACAATAACAATAATAACCGAATGGCTTCCAGAGTGTGTGTTTTACATCAGAGTGTGGTAAATTCCCAGAAAAATCTCCTCTTGTGAATAAATACGTAACTAACATATCGTACTTCAGACGGCTTTAACTGTTCTCATGTATTTAATAACGTATCTGTAAAGTGACGCCACCGAATAAATTAAGAGACGAAGTTCTGTCACGAAATTTTAAATGGAAGTTAACTTGTAATTGATGAACCAAGGAAACTCAAGGTTAAATTGAAACTGATTGCTACTCTAATGCAATTTTGTCGAAAACTGACGTTCTGAGCCCGTGGCTGTGTGCAAAACATAGATTGACTCTTACTGAGATGGCAACAGCAACCAGCCACTTTTTACAATGCTACTTATTTAAATAATGCTGTTACTGGTTTCGAACCGAAAGGTTCATCTTTAGACGGCTAGTTCACGTTATGATACGTTTTTTATCAGATTTCACCTTTTGTTTTCCCAAATGATGAAATTTCTTTGGGGTGGTGGTGTCGTTGGAAAATCACGCCATAACGTTCCAGTACTGACTACCTATGATCAGTCAGCAGCGAAGAATGTATGATGCACTTTTTTTAATCTGAAGCACCACTCATCACACCAAGAAATTTCACCACATCGTTTGGGAAAACAAAAAGTGAAAGCTGATGTAAAATGTAGCATAACGTGAACTAGCCGCCTGAAGACGAACCTTTCGGTTCGAAACCGGTAACTGCGCTATTTAAATAAATAAATAGCATGGTAAAAAGTGGCTGGTTGCAGTTGTCTTCTCTGGAGGGGTCACCCAACCTGACTGCTACTCATCGTAAAGATGATGCGGAGAGATGCAACGAAAAGACTGTTGTACGCTGAGCTTTCGGCCGAAACCTTCTTCGGGAAGGTCGGGAAAACACACATCCACACAAGAAGGTACACCACACACACACATACGCACATGAGCGGCCAGGGTTGCATTTAAAAAGTGCCTGAGGTGTGCCCTATGCTTTGGGCAAGGTGAAATGTGTAGCAGTCTTTTCGTAGAGCCCATCTTTACGATTACTACCAATGTGTCCGTTTATGATTGTTAGCATTCCAACCTGGTAATGTGTGCTTGTGTACATTAAGTTGGCAGAACTAACTGCAAGCGAGAATCTTGCTTATACTGTAACACGAATATTTTCACTGCTGACTGGCTGTTCACTGTCTTTAAAGTTTTACCTCTTACATTACGTGAATTAATCGCGTTAAAATTGTCTTTGAATGTCTATAGCGTTCGTACAGTTGTGGACTAGCAGTCATTTTATCCTGATTTGAAGACCAACGGTGTGACAACAGTGTGTTCCGTATCTTGCAGTGTCGAAATTCCACTGCCACCGGCTATTGACGAGATGATCTCCAGACCCCAACTCTCCAAATCCGTCGTTGATTAGCGCTAATCGCTATATGGCGAAGTATCGTCTCAGATATTAAATAAGGTTACTGGAAGTTTCTTGAACTCAAAACACGGCTTTGTAACGCTCCTCCGCATTTAGTTTTCTTAGGTGACTGGGAGCAAATGTATTCAAAGGTTTCACTCTGATGTATATTCTATGCCCTTACAATCATAAAACTAGCACTAGTTACTTTTTAAATTACGACAGTCTTCAGAACACTTGATTTGACCCCGATAAAGAACAATCTAAGGCACCTATCGTCTATTCGCATACACGTTTTCGCTTATGCCGACAAATGACAATTTCATGTCAACACTTGCCGTTAAACCCACTCTTTCTGTCTACGCCTTGCCAATAAGAGTCGAAGCTGTTACTAATTTTCTGCAGGATAACGTAATTGCTACCTACCGTTAATATTTCTTGTGTTGTCTTCTTTTCTTTTCTTCTGTTTTCTATATTTCTTCTGCGTCGACTTTATTCTTCTTATGGTTCTGTTGTCTTCTGTCTCGTCATGCGCACGTCTCTCTTGAACTCTTTAGAAACTGATTTTACTGTCTCATTATAACACGATGCTATTACACCAACAGCCTCTTCGCTATGCTCATTACTAATAATCCAAAACAGCATTAATTTAATATTATCCCGTAACAGTTCCTCTTCCTTCTTCTGCTGCAAGTTCAGTGTCCAATATTTGCCTCTAAAAAAATTCTTCTCCTCAGTTCCCGGAATCGTACTTCCCCGATCACGTCTGCAACAAAAACTCTCCTCACTCAACACCTTCACTTGTCTTCGTTATAGTTTGAGGGATATAAATTTTCTCCTAATATGCGTAGCACTCTACATAAATCACAAAGTCTGCATTGACAAATAAAAACACAACAACAACTCATACATTTACAGAAAATAATTAAGTTCAATGAAATATAAACTCAGGTTAGGATTTTTGTGGAAAAAAGAACATTAAAAACATAATACGTCAACATTACAACCATAGCCAATAAATGAAAAAGGTAGTATTTGAATCGATCTTATACAGGAGAAAATCTTGGCCGCATCTTGCTTCTTTTAATTTGTAACTGCCATTTCCGGCTGTGGTGGATCACACAATTATTTGAGAATTTTCCCTTAATTTACCTCATTTTTTTCTGTTTTCCCTTCTATAAGTGTGGAAATTCAGTGTGCTGCATAGAACACTTGAAGTTTTATTACTGTTTTATGGTAACTAATTTTCGTATTAACGTCGATTAATTTTCCGTTGTAGATGTCCTTGGAAAGTTGATAACCCTACTCCATCTTCTGGAATCTGGCGACATTTATTATACGTTTGAATGATTTCTCCGAGATATTTAAATTTTTGAGGTTTTTAACTTTTCCAAAATCTGCTTTAAACAATTTGAGGCACCTGTTGTATTTGTCATGTATTGGGTGTCGAGATTTGAAGGCCTGCTTTCTCTGATATTCTTTCGAGGATGTTTATTTTGGAGATAGCCGATCCTGTACCTCTGACAAATATTAAATGGTCATCCGGAGAAGCTAGGCAGTTGATTTTGATTCCTTTGCCTTTCGTTCCTAATTTTATTGATCTATTCCAGCTTCTTGTAATGCAGTTTTGCATTCTCTAACAGTTTTTTAACGCAATTAAAGATTGTTGGAGTGAGTTCATTCCTTTGTCGATCTCTTGCTCTGATTTCAAATAATTCAAATACTTCCCCTTGTAATATAACTTTTGATTTAGGGTTCGTGAGAAATCGATTAATCAAATTAAGTAGTTTAATACCTACTGCAAATTCTTGTTGCGTAGAAAGCAGGGATGGTCTGTCGATAGAAGCATGAGATTTTTTTAAAAATCCACAAAAATGATTACGTATTTTTACCTCTTCATCGTGTAGTGCCTTATTTTGAGACTGAGGTTCAAGATTTGTTCCTCACATGATCTTCCTTTGCGGAAATTTCCTTGATATTCTTCTATATGTTGATTGATTTTTTCACACTTTTGCTTTCCAAGTACACATTACAGTTTAAATACTACATTTCTGTTCCGGAGTCTCTTACCTGACAGCCAAAAGCTAGGCACAGTACCGGCTAAAATATTATTATAATTCGTGAAGTTTCTTTCAGTACACCACTGATAAAACGTTAAGTGTGTAATCTTGCCACACTTTATTGTAATCAAACATACAGAAACAACAATTTACGGTTGTTACACGTATGAACATGTATCAGTCATAAAGTTACGTTTGTTGTGCTTTCAAGAAAGATATTTATAAGGGTGTTTCTCAAGCTGTTACGTGTTACACATGTATTTCGTGAGTTTAACAGTAAGTACAAGCATTTCATTTTGAAGGCGTTATGGTCATATACTTGTAAATGTGCCTTTAAGTGTTAGTTGTTCCACGCTTAGCGTCTACAAAGTCTCGTTTGATTCTATTTCGCAATTTACTGATCAAGAATAACCACCAAAATCAGTACTCGAGGCCATCGCTCTTGTAAATAGCAGCACATAACGTCAGGTTGTTTTGAAGTCAGTTTAGTTTTTAGTTGCGTTCAGTAACCGACTATTTCTCTAGAAATACTATGTGTCGGTTGTACGGAGTACAGGCAGTAACCAGTGTATCCAACATTTTTAAATTGATATTGATGTTCAGTCAAGTAAGACTTTACTCTCGCTATGTATATACATCGAAATTTGATTTTTAAATCGAGTTGTGGAATTTAACATCTATCAATACAGTACGAACATTCGAACTGATCTGGTTGAAAACTGGGCTGATGTTTAGTACTGACAGAATATGCATTATTTTCAGTAGGTACACGATTTTTTTCTCACTAATTGGTACTTGTTGTACGAGAACAAAAGAGAGTCTACAAAGATTATACGTAGAACCGCCACATAAGCACAGGCACAAAGTCGCGTTTTTTGCCGAGATATAGTTTTTAGGACAGCTGTTAATTGGAACGATAAGTAGCAGCTTCGTTTAATACCTTCCAGTAACAGGTTTTGACACATTCCATTCATCTTGTCACATCCCAATATATGGCAGACATGAAAAAAGTAATACCTGAAGGTATATAGCAACCATAAATAATGCGTTTGTAATAAATGCATGTCGTGGAGCCCATATACGTGAGAAGGAAAACATTTGACGCCGGATACAAAGAGCATGTAAGGACATGAAGGAACAGGACAAATCATTCAAGTTTTTCTGAAAGTCACATCTACAGCAACACAAAATTAACACCAAAGACGCAGACATGAAAATCACATGGATAAACAAGAAAAAGTACCCCCTAACACTACAAGAAAACTAAGATGCTTTCCGTAAATGAATACATCAGTCTGGGAAACCACACATTCTTTAACAGACCACTCAGTATAGTATCAAATACAGATGAATGACCTGGGTCACTACCAACCCACCAACCCCTCCCCCCAACCCCTATCATGTCTTCCCCGCTGCTTTTCATGTAATCACCATTCCCCTACCTCTCGAACTCAAACCACCATTTTGACTACCCCCCCCCCTCACTCCCCCCACTCCATTCATTTCTCTCTTGAACATCTAACACATCTTCTCTAATTTACTCACTCTCTCTCTCTCTCTCTCTCTCTCTCTCTCTCTCTCTCTCACACACACACACACACACACATACACACACACAATACCACACTACACCACACGACTGCGAGAAACAAATTCTATTTACAGGTTGGCCATACTCACAACCTATACAGAAACAAATAAATACACACACACACACACACACACTATGCTGAGTGAGGAAAACGTGTAACCACAGTACTATTCCTGTTTCGAAGTTCACAGAAATGTTTTTTTAGCATATTGCAGCCCCGTCAGCAACTGTGATAGACTAATATTTTGAAGAATCAGCCTCAGTTGCGCAAATTTTCTGGTCTTTACCAGGTTTCGGCATGTTATAGTAATGTTATGCTTCTGAAGAAGGCTAGATTAATTTAGCCGAAAGCTGATAAAGACCAGAAAATTTAAAATATTAAAACATTAAATATCATATAAGTGTTACGAAATAAACAAGGAATAAAGAAACACAAATACAGCGCAAGAAAAAGCAAGTTCAAGAACAACGAATAGTTGCAATAAGCGAATGTACGACAAAGTTTTTGACCTCAGCCTCCACCAACAACAAATAAAAAGGAAGTGGGCTTCAGAATATGTAAACAAAAGGCAAAAGCACTGTAAGTAAAAGTACGCCACTGTTATAAAGAAATATTGGTCTTATGTAGAGATATTATGTATTTCCAGAACGACCACAGGAGATGCATCTTAAATAAAAACGAACCGTCTGGTGAAAAATACGCTTTAAATGAAGTTAGGTTAAGATTGAAAACCTGTAATAGCTTCATCCATCCCAATATACGTTTTAGGCTTTCACTGATCTTCAGTTCGCTTATAATAGTTCCATTTTTATCGTCATTGTAATTACGTCGACTATGTTCTGAAAGCTGTACACTCATGTGCAAGATAATTATTTCTTTAGCCACCACGGTTTGCGAGTCACATAATTTCGACTAATTTACGATTACCGTGCACTTCCTTTTATACTGTATCTCAAATGGAAGTACATAGGTAGTATTTCAAGGGCTGAAATGGAGTTTTTTTTCCACTCACACACATACTTGTATTAAATCCAATAATTCAATTGATTTCAGAGATAATTTGTGAAAATAAGAGGAATTTGAAATTTGATTTAAGTTGCAGTTTTCAACGTAATCGCCTGAGTAGCCAGCACGCTTCATGCCACAGTTGTACACCAGCGTAAATGGAGATGTGTAGATGTGTGTTGATAAGATATTAAGGTTACTTAAAACTAAAAGGCACCTGATCCTCTTTTCTTGGGACTTTGCCCAGTATTGGCGCAGCGTCGGTATCGTTGTTAACGGACTTGGCATGGTTAGCTTAACGGCTAGCCGGATTCTCTTCCTGTTGCCATCCCTTTACCACAACCCCCCCACCCCTCTGCAATGGAGTACGCCTTCATCTAGTGCTGCGAAGTTTTCGACATGTTTGCGAATAGTGTAACTGAGACGGGAGTTCGGTACCAACCAGCCCAGTACTCCCCTATTGGGATGTGCAAAAGTGCTTAAAAACCACATCCAGGCTAGTCGGCACACCAACTCTCCTTGTAAATCCTGGCTGGCGCCCCTACACGTCCCGGATGCGTCACTTTAACACGCACGAGTATATGGGGGAGGGGGATCGTGGAGGGGTGGTTCGATTCTGCTACAATACACCGCGGAACTAGCTCGCTTAATAAGATATTTATTGAGAATCTCTTGCTCAGCGATTAGCTCCGTGCAACAGAAAAAGAGCGCAGGTAACAGCCCTTTACAAAACGGGGTGGTAGTTTCAATGCACGAAATTACAGACCATTATCACCTACAACCATCTGTTGCAGGTTCCAGTCCGTATTGATATATGAAAAAAACATTCAACAGCCTAGATCGCATAAAATACTTCTTTATTTAAGACAACCGGCTTCGGCAGATTTTGCTGTCATCTTCAGGTCTTAAAATTTTTTTGTTGTGAAACGTGTTCATTTTACGCTTAACCTCACGGCAAGTTATCCACTTGACAACTTGGCGTGAGCTTCAATGTAAAATGAACACGCTCCACAGCAAAAATTTTGAGGACCTGAAGATGACAGCAGAGTCTGTCGAAACCGGTTGTCCTATATAAATAAATATGTTATGAGATCTAGCCAGTTGAATATTTTTCAGCAAGTAAAACAGATCACTCCTTCAGTACTGTCAAAATGAGAAAATTCACCGATACCTGAAACTTTATGATGTTTCTGGACCAAAACAAGTCCGACTCTATAGCTGAGAGATAAGCATGGCTTTTGCTACTTGGAGGAGACGCCTTGGATTCCCGGTACTGCCAGGGATGTTTCCTTGGTGGGAGGGCTGGAATGGGGTCCACTCAGCCTCTTGATGTCAACTGCGCACCTACTTGAGTGAGAAGCAGTGACTGCAATGTCTGAAAATCCGACAACGGGCCGGGGAAGCGGTGTGCTGACCCCGTCCCCACCATGACGAATCCAAATAACACAACTGGCTGAGGATGACACGGCGGTCGGTCTCCATTGGCCCTTTTGTGACAGAACGGCGGAGCTTCGCTTCGCTTTGAAGGAAAACCAGCTCACAGAGTCAGCAAGGGTTTAGGAACACCTATTCGTGTGAAACGCAACTTGCATTACCTTCATACATGACATCTTGCAAACAACAGCTGAATAGTTAAATAGCGTTTTCCTAGATTTTCGAAAGGCATTCATCGCTGTGCTACATCGTTGACAGCTAACGAAGATACGTTCTGCACAAAGATGTGATTGGTTCTAGGGATATCAGACCAACGGAAAGTACATAATGCTGGACGGTGAATGCTTCAAATAAACGAATAGAGTTTTACATAAACGATTTATCAGACTGATCATCAGCCCTACAAAACTGCAAAATTGTCTAATTTTTTGCAGTCAGCAGGATGCAAAGTCACTCATCTTCATATCAGAGTAACATGTCATAAAGAACCTATCAGATCCACTATCATTTGATTGTACAAGACAGTGAATTGGTAGTTCCTTCACGATGGGTTCCTCTGTATCTACAACATACGATCCGAGGATGGGTAACCTTGTCCGAAGTTGGTAATTTTCTAAATAAAATGTAGTTATCAGCAGACTGAAAATAATGTGACAGTTTTGTATAATTAAGGATCGTGGATAACTTCCTGGTGACAAATATCCTCGCCTCTCTCTTTGAACTTTTCCTCCTTCCTACCTGTCTCGATGCACCATCATCTCCTATCTCTATCCATCTCCTCTTTCTCTCCCCCCCCCCCTTTCGCTGATCATCTCTTCCTTCCCCTCTCTGTCCATTTCCTCTCCCACCACACTCGTCTCCATCCTCTCCCTTTTCTCTGACCTTCAGCCATCTGTTTTGATACTGCAAACGAAAACTTCGTTTGGAACTGAAGTCATTTAAAATGAAAGAGTAAATCAGCTGGGATCATTGATCTACGAGGTACGAAAGAGACCTCTCCAGCTGCTGGGTATATTGGGCTAGTTATTTCAATGGGAGTATTTCGCGTAGTTTTGATCTGTGAAAGGGTAGGATTACAAATGTTTGGACGTTTTGCATTCCGTAGTAGTATTCTGACCATAAGCCTATAACCCATTAAAACAACTTAACTGTTTTGCGTTAAAGCTGACTGCGAGAATGAAAATGCTCTGCTGGGGAAGCATAGCAGAGAGAGGAGGTGATGGACAGGGGGGAGAGGAAATGGGCATGGGAAAGGAAGAAGTAGTCAGCGAGAGGGGGTGGAAAGGAGGTGGATAGAGAGAGGCAAGAGGAGCTGGTGCATTGAGAGAGGCAGGGAGAAGGAGAAAGTCAAAGACAGTGGGGCAAGGATATTTATCACCAGGAAGTTATCCGTGATCCTTTTTCAGTCTGCAGATCGCTACTTTTTATTTCCATATTACCGGTTTCGGACAAAGTCACCCATCCTCAGATCGTACACTGTAGTTACAGAGTAACCCATCGTGAAGGAACTGTCAGTTCACTATATAATACAATCAAATGATAGTGTAGTGATACTTTCTTTACGACAGGTTACTCTGTAAGTACAACAATATGATACGAAGTTGGGTGACTGTGCCAGAAACTGGACATTTGGAAATATAAAGCAACAACACGCAGACTGAAAAAATTAGACAATTTTGCTATCTTATAATGTTGATGATACAGTCTGATAAAGCTTTTATGCATAATAAAAGCATAACATGTGCTATTACGCTTCCTTGGGGCACACGCAGTGTCACTTTTCTGTTTGACAGGCAGTTTTAACTAAGATAGCAGAGTAATTGAACCATTAGACACACTGTTTCTCCCATAGATATTCTTTCTCCTTATACATAAACAAAATTCTGTATACAACAATGTGTTATGATGGGCAGTGAAATGAAAACCGGACACCCGCCACAACAGCACCACGGAATGGTTCCATTCAAAAGCAGTCATAACACTCGTTAAAATAATGTGTGTGAAGTCTTATGGGACTTAACTACTAAGGTCATCAGTCCCTAAGCTTACACACTACTTAACCTAAATTATCCTAAGGATAAAGACACACACACACACATGCCCGAGGGAGGACTTGAAACTCCGCCGGGACCAGCCGCACAGTTCATGACTCCAGCGCCTCAGACCGCTCGGCTAATCCCGCGCGGCACTCGTTAAAAAATTTATGCCACTGGGAGACGAGACTGTCTATTACCGTTTCGTTGGAGTCGGTCAACAGCTGAGGGATGCACAACCGCCGTCTGAAACCGATGTCCACGCATATCTTCCTGCAGGTCACCAAATATGTGGAAATCACTCGGTGGAAGATCCGGGCTGCACCGTGGCGGTTGCTGAAGCGCAGTGGCGGATACAGAAAAACCTCAAGGAGGTGACGTCAAAGATATCTTGAGATACCGTTACTTTTAACGTAACAAAAAGTAATCAAGTCACAATAAAAGTTTAACAAAATTTTATTTAAACTGATTATACACATATACAAGATAATGCCATCTTATGATGTAAAAAAAGTTACAAATGCTTTTCTCTTCCTTAAATGATGAATTCATTTGGCCTATTCTTTCTGCTGAAAAATCGGTTAATTACATCGTCAATAGGACAATCAATGTCAGGGTGAATATTCAACAGAGCTAAGCCATTAAGTCGATCCTCCTTCACTGTTGACCTCAGCCATGTCTTTGTACACTGCACTGCTGAAAACCTTCTTTCTACTGTAGCAGTATATGCAGGTGGAGAAGCAAATAGTTTGTACCGCGTGTGCAAAGTAGGGTAGTCAGATCTAGGGCAAACAGAGCAAATACCTACTGTGAATACGACAAGCCAATATTACCTTACGACGTATAATATAGGGGCTAGTTTCCAATGATGACGTCATCTGGCAATTTATGTATGTGGAACTTTTATTGTCGATTTCTTTCCTTTGTAGTGCATTCGACAGAGGGCCTATATAGTAACAATGTGTTTTCAGGAATATTCTCGAAAGTCACTATTACCGGAGATATACGCATCAATATTTTCCCATACCTAAATCGTATTATGAGAAGCCATTGTTATGTTATTAGTAATAATATTGTTGCGAGCCTCGCACTATTATTCATACTTCACAATCAAATGATAATTCTCACTCTTGACTAATCTTCACACTTGCACTTGCTAAAATGGGTTTTTTTACTTATTCCTTTTTCAGTCTTAATATATCTGCTTCTGAACGTAAACTAGCTTCCTATTCGGCGAACTGTCCGCATTTATAACGCTAAGTATCGAGGGTTCTCTGTACAAGAAAACAGTAGAATATTCGCGAGTTTTCTGAAACAAATGCATGACAGAATAACGTATCGAGATCACTAGAATGGCTGCTCTACGTGCCATACAGAAACGCATAAAATATGATGACGCGGACGCGCGTGCTACATAGAAAAGTACAACTACTCGATAACTCGATTCAGTCGAGTCGACTGACGAAAGAAACAAACAAACAGCGTGCGGGCTGACTGGCGGGGGCGGCGAGGGTGGCAATGAGGGCGGCCCTGCAAGGGGGACGAGCGCCCCCCCCCCCCCTTACTCCATATGTATCCACCACTGCCGAAGCGTGGCCTTCAGCCGATAGCAGTGTGGGAGTGGGCGTTGTAATACAACAAGATGATTCAGTTCACCAGCATTGCTGTGTGTTTAATCTTTACGGCGGCTTCACAGTTTCTGCACAGTGTCTTCATACCGTTGTGCGTCGATTGTTGTTCCACGCTTTAGGAACTTGACAAGTGGAGGGCTCCTGCTTCGATGAAGAATGTCAACATGATCTTACCTTGCTGTATTTGTGTGGTTATCTGTGGTTTCTTTGTTGGGAAGATGTGCTATGTTTCCACTGTCAGCTTTGCCGTTTGCCCCTGGGCTCTCAGAAAGATGACAGATGGAATCATTATTTTGCATTATAACGCCCGGCCCCACAGTTGCAATCGGACAATTTGGTTGGAATACACTGCAGCATCCTCCATACAGACCGGATCTTTCACGATGTGATTTTCACATCTTTGGTGATCTGAAGACAGGCAGACATTCATGGACGTCGTCTTCAGTCAGACGAGCAGCTGCAAGAGTGCGTGACGGTTACTGATCCATCAGTGGCCGACCATGTTCTATGAAAAAGGAATAAGATCTTCTAGTCTACCAGTTGGATAAATGTCTTAACGCTTGTGGTGATTACTTTTATATGGAACCATTCAATGACCCCACTGTGGTGTGTGTTCGGTTTTCATTTGACTGCCTCTTCTATTTTGTTATCTTCCTCGCAGTCGGTTCTAACAGAAAACGGGAAAGTTCCTTTTCGGGTTACGATTACATTACTGCTGCGGCGTATGAGTAGTCCGAAACTTTGTAATCCTACCCTTTCGCAGATTAAAACTTAGCAAAATTTTGTCATTGAAGCTACTATCCACACAGATCGATCACCTCGAGAGGTGTCTCTCGTACCCTGTATACCAATGAAGCGACTATAAAACTAATGAAGTTTTCGTTTGGAATAACAATAAACAAGGCAGATGGTCCGAGTGAGGAGGGAGACAAAAAGAAAATGAGGGGAGGAAGGAAATGGGGAGAGAGAGGAAGAGATGACAGGGAAACGAAGAGAAAAGAGATGGGCAAAGAGAAGGGGTAGGAAGAGATGGGTAAAGAGAAGGATAAGAGGAGAGGGAGGGGGAGTGAGTAGCACATAGCCAGAGAGATGGATAGAGAGTGATGAATGGAGGAGGTGGACAGATAGGTGGTGAGAGATAAATTATATGATGATTCAGCTGCTCCTGAGTACAAGTGCTATGCAAGCCGCAACGCTTTCAAATAGCATGAGCAGATTTTCACACTCTCACTCACTACGCACAAACTATTAGAAAGAAAAAAAGAAAGAAATAAATAAAAAAAATGATCATAACCTTTTTGGAGGAACTTTAATGTAGTTAAATTTTGCCGTGGAATACTTTTTTGCAAGAGGTAAAGCTCGAATTATTCAAGAAAAACATACAAAAGTGAATTTCCAACCTGTTGTTCTTGAACAACTGGAAAACTGTATCGCTGTACAAAGTTACAAATTTTTTTCTGTAGGACTAAAAATTTATGTGTAGCGAGTGAGAGAATAAAATGGTTCAAATGGCTCTGAGCACTATGGGACTCAACTGCTGAGGTCATTAGTCCCCTAGAACTTAGAACTAGTTAAACCTAACTAACCTAAGGACATCACAAATATCCATGCCCGAAGCAGGATTCGAACCCGCGACCGTAGCGGACTTGCGGTTCCAGACTGCAGCGCCTTTAACCGCACGGCCACTTCGGCCGGCAGTGAGAGAATATCAAAATCTCATGCATGATTTATTGGTGGTGGAATGTTACGTAAAATCCAAGCTAGGGGTGTCTGAATCACCGAGCGTTTAGCAACTGTAAAGTATGGCACCACTGGTTTAGGGAGACACAGTGAACGTCTTATAAAAACTGAGCACGTCTCTGACCTCTAGAATATATTCATATCATCCGCCAATGACTTGGTGGTAAGCTGATGCTGGCAATGATCCCTCGAGTATAACCTAAGGTTGAGATACATACTAATTAAAAATAATTATTTATTTTGATTTCATAATAAGACAGAATTCATCTGTAATTCCCTGTTTTAACGGTTGATCGACTTTTCATTATCAGTTATTGTTATTGACTGTTATTCTATTGGATGAAGTCACTTTCAGTATTGTGTTTACGTCTTCTGTTATTATCGTTATACTGAAATGTGTCTCCTCCTTACAACAGTTGTTTTTTTCGAGAGCTTTTCGTACGTGAATTGCAAGCGCGCACGTGACATAGCGAAGAGTCACGGAACGGGAAGGGAGCAGGAAGACGCCGCTGCTTTCGCCGACCTACTCTCGAGAGGCATAAATCACGGCTATGGAGGCCGGCTAGCAGCTAGCGGGCGACACGCCGCCGCCTGCCACGCGACGCCCACCCGCCAGCTAATTGAGTTGCTCTGCGGCCGCACACCTCCCCGTATGAGGCGTGCGGAATAATTACGGGCCGGCGCTTATGCCCAAGCTCCCGCCGCGCCGCTGGCCTCGTTCCAGCCAGTCCTTCTCCGCCAGCCGACTAGGTGCAAATATGGGGTCTCCACCTGCTGTTCCACTCGGCTACAATTTCTGCACATCGCACCTGAGGGAAGTAGTAACTTTTAAGCGTAGAGACAATGTTTTTATTCAGTACTAATCATATCTGCCGGCCGGGGTGGCCGAGCAGTTCTACCCGCTACAGTCTGGAACCGCGCGACCGCTAGGGTCGCAGGTTCGAATCCTGCCTCGGGCATATATGTGTGTGATGTCCTTAGGTTAGTTAGGCTTAACTAGTTCTAAGTTCTAGGGGACTGATGACCTTAGAAGTTAAGTCCCATAGTGCTCAGAGCCATTTGAACCATTTGAACTAATCATATCTAGCCACGCTTAGTCTTCTCGAATGAGAAAGGAAGAAAACAGAAAGCACACGTTTCTCATGTGTATGGGATATGGAGATATGTCCCAGTCTCCTTCTCTCCTATCTTTACCCATCTTCCCCATCACCTTCCTTTGTCCATCTCCTCTTCCCCCTCTGTCCATCGTCTCCTCCTCCACTCTCTGTTCACCTTGTCGCCCGCTTCTCTCTGCATCTCCCCATGCACCCCCTGTTTCCCTGCTCTCTCCCCCGTTCTCTGTCCTTCTTCTCCACCATCCCCACTATCCCCTCTTGCTCTCCTCTCTGTTCATTTCCTCCTTCCGTTTTCTATGTTTATTCTGTGCCAGCCTTCTGTCCAACTCCTCTCCGCCCCCCCCCCCCTCTCTGGCGTTGAGCCATGTTTATTGTTATTATAAAAGTTCATATGTGTGTGAAATGTTATGGGACTCAACTGCTAAGGTCATCAGTCCCTAAGCTTACACACTACTTAACCTAAATTATCCTAAGGACAAACACACACACACACACACACACACACACACACACACACACACACACACACACACACTGAAACGTCCCCTTTGAACAATTTATACACGACTGTGCTTAAACTGACACACAATATTTTGTTAGCGCAACGCAATCTGACTTTCAAAATTCCCTACTAAAGAATGGCCCTGACAAACATTAAACTATACCTTTCACAAATCACTTACCTCACAAAAATCTTCGCTGCTCAAGCTACTGCAGTACAGCGAGCGCCACTACTGCCAGCTAAATAGAAGATTCAAACTACTAAAGGCACTAACTACTGATAGGGATAGTTAGCAAATGAAAGATATTAATAGAGAACAAACAATGTATTTACCTTAATATCATCACAAGTCATAATATATATATCAGTTCATGACAAATTGCAAACCTCCGCCATCTCTCTCCCCACATCCACCACTGCTGGCGGCTCACCTCCAACTGCGCAACGCTACGCGCTGTTCACAGCCAGCTGCCGCTGCCCAACACTACAATGGCAGACAACAATGCAAACTAGCCACAGACTGCACACAGCACAGCCAGTGATTTTCATATTGAGCGCTACGTAACGTTGCCAATAAGAAAACATAAACAGCCTACTTACATAGAGAAAACATAAACAGCCTACTTACATAGCCCCCATGCTCCCCACAAAAAATTTTACAAATGTTTTTGGCCAGTGGCCAATAATGATTTGATAAAATTTTTCATAATTACACTAACAAAGATATCCAATGCACACACTTATTGATACAATGTTGGTCAAAAGCTAAAATTTTCTCACAGTCCATAAAGACAGTCCTAATCATTCATCACAATAGTAATTACAGTTTTTTTTTTCACATTGTCTCATTAGTAAAAAAAATTGCACACAGAAGTAGTGGATTTCCATACAGTCTTGAAGAAGTAGTGTTGTCCTTCCAACGGAAAGACAGTGCTGGCTCTTGACATGCTGACAGGTAATGGGCCACAATGGAGCAAACCCACAGCAGAGTCATTCGAAGTTTTGAAGAGTATTGGTAGGTAAGTCATCACAGAGCGGACCCACTGTAGTCCTGGTAGAGAGTATGGTATTGGTGGGCCACCAGAGGTGCAGACCCACTGCAGTCCTTGTAGAAATAATGGTATTGATGGATCATCAAAGATGTAGACCCACTGTAGTCCTTGAAGAGATGGCCAGCAGCCATCTGTTGTGACTGTGCAGGTGCACAATTACCATTGAAGAGTCTTGCGGATAATATAGCAAGTCCATAAACCACCACTTGTGCACTCACAAAGTTTTTGAAATTGTCCTTAGAACCAGCAATGCTGTTATCCAGTCCCTTGCTGAGTTATTAACACACGTGCAAACAACAGTCCCTACTTCTCATATATTGTCCACATACTATGACCAACAGAAACGTGTGCAGTGAAATGTAACTAACAAGTTAATAATGTCATGAACTGGTGACAATTACAATTTTATAACATAAGAATACAACTACAAAGGTACAAAATACATAATTAAAACATAATAATACAGATAACATTTGTAGTACAGGCTTTACAAAAGAATAGAAATAAACATATACATGAGTGTTACAAAAATAGTGACATAAGTACATACATAAAATAATGAGAATAGTTTTCGAAACATTAATTTCACACATGAACATTGAAACAGAACAGAATTGTAAACAACTTTACAAAGAAAATAACATATTATTAATGCAACTTATATTTGAGGATAACAGTATTCCTCCTCATAGTGAATATAGCTTAGTATTAGAAGAGAAAAAAATTCTATGAAACAGTACACAGAGACAGGAAGAAAACAAATACTCAAGGGTACACAAACACATAGTGGGATAACACCAATAGGAAAGGACAGGGTTCGTTTTCAGTGTAACATTTGGTACTGCAGTCCAACCCAAAACTTCATATATCTTTCCTCTTATTTCATCCTTTGTCTCCACCAAAAAAAATTCTATCTAAGCATGCTTTCTGTATTTATATGTTCACACATTTCTTACCTCAACATTTATTTCCAAGAAAATCCTACCTAAACCTGTTTTCTCAATGCATTTCTTCCAATTCATCGCAACTCATTCTCTTAGAGGCTACCCCCTCTTAAGCTAACTTAAATCTACTGAGCTCAGATGCTAAACTAAGGGACGAGGCAATGCAGCATCACATAACAATTAATATAAACAGCAATTACCAAATAATTGGAAAATTGCAAAGCAAGCTACCGTAAATCTAAATTAACAGATAAAATGCAAAATTACAACTAATATGAGCCAATGTGCAGCAACATGAAAAATCAATGAGTAGTAAAATTGGCTTAGCAGAGTAACACAAATTAAAGTTCCGTAGCACTATGCCTGGCAAACAGCAGCTTATATCTAAACATGACATAGCTCAAGAAGAAAAAATATTACAGTAAAATCAACAATGCAGATAAGGGAAATGTATATTCACATCTTAATGTCTATGTAATTAAAGTGGTGCACCACAAGAAGTTATTCTACCAAAAAGTTACCAATTACTTGAAAAGAAAATTATGAATGCAGTTACTAGTTCCTTCTTATTGTTCTTTCCTTTCCAAGTGCTCCTTTTTTAAAGAATGTGGATCATAAAATAATTATTTAATAGATCTGTTGACAGAAAGTGTTCACATTAGCAAATGCATTTCATTTTATAAAAGCAATGCTGCAACACAGCTGGAAACCAGATATCAAGTGAAATAAGCAATTACGCAAACCAAAGCATAAAAACATCATTCAATAGTCATGTGGCATTTCGTAAGTCAGTAGCTCTCAACTCTCATAGAAAGACACTTGTCATAATCAGGTGTGCAGATGTACGAATATTTCCCATCAATTCATAAGCATTTCAGCAATTAGCACAAAGTGCGAGTAATCATATGTTTTCAAGTAACGAGGGTGTCGCATTAGCGATGAAAGGCACACCCTAATGGCTTGTTCTCCAGGTGTTTTCCTGTGCTCTGAAAGGCACGCGCTAATGGCTTTTTCTCCAGGCGTCTGACACAGCTGGGTGCCCACGACGCATTATGTGTAGGTGGTCCGTTAACTTTCTTACGGAAATATTTACGACAGCCGTTTCCGCTACAGAGACAGTCGCATATAAAAATATTTCACAGGTCAAGAATTTGCGTTACAAATCTGTAGAAACAAAATGCTATTGATATAACAGTGTCCAAAAAAAAATTTTCGTCTGCATTGTAATACATTCACGCATTTACGCACATTTCATAACTCTTAAAGTACGATTCTTGGTTTCCAACAACCTTTTCCACAAATCAGAGTCCCTAAACACTACTCATTATTCCTTACCTCATTATACATAAACATATTCGTCGACACTTCTTCAATATTTCATCATGAGAAATACGTAGCATAATAAACATTCCTCAACAACCTAATACACATCGTCGTCGTAATAATAACATCATAACACCTCAGTCAAATCTCAAAATCGTCGTAACTTCCTCCAATAATTTCCAAGCCTAAAAAAATTCTCTGCTCATGTCAAAAGTGTCAGCTGCCTCAAACGTACTTTAAAAATCATGAATCCATACCAAATACATCATTCAAAGCTCTCATAGTATCACAATGGTTCCAAAAAAAAATATGAACAGTTTACAAAGTACAGACAAAATACAGTTTCATAAGTGTGAAGTTATCCAACTGTGTAATTACGTAAACATCTGTCACTGATATAGTAAAATAAATGTTTGTCTCTCTCAGTTAAATGATCAGATAGCTGTGTAATTTGTGTGTTAGAGAAATATGGTACCGATGTGTAAAGTTGTATAAGCAAATACCATATTAGCTAGGGTTCCTTGTGGTTGCCACACACATGATACACAAAGTAGGCATGTACCCCCCTGAGGATTAATGTAATTATACCCTCAGGTGTTACAGATTACAGCAATGGAATGAAATGTATCACGGAAAACTTTCTTTGTAATTCAAAAATCTTTAAAAATAAATGTGTTAAGTATAAAATTGATCACTCAAATACGTGTACTGTAGCGCTAAACTGTGCGTCTTGTAACATAATCTCTGTGGAAGTGTCGTAGTTATCGTCCTCCGAAAGCTAAGTTCTGCAGAAGTCAATGTACTTACCTCATGATAAACAAAAGTGAAATGCTTTGCGTATAGATATCGTAGTTATTACGCTTATTGTTGTGATGAAGAAAGTACTGTACTGTAACGTATTGTTGTGCTACAGAAAACCCTGTCTCATTGTAGCTATACCACTAAAGTTACTACTAAAACATGTTTTGCTTTCCAGAAGAAGTCAGAAAAACTGTGCGGATATAAAACAGATACACCGCAAAAGCAACATTGTAAATTGTCACTCATTAGTAGCGTCGTGATAAAATCGTGTAGCTGTCACATAAACTAACTATTGTCTCATCTGGTATCTCACAGAAAGTACTTTAAATCCGGAATGTATTTTCAAGTAAACCAAAATGTTGCATTAAAATCTCATTAGCAGTACTGGTAAATGTTCTAATCGTGCAACTAACAAGCAAGAATGTACACACACAATTACACTGTGTCGTCTGTTCGCAATAACAATGCATTCGTAATTTCTGTTTAAATAATTTCTCTTGGTTCTTGGCTGGATATTTAACTTCAAACATTGTTGCATGGTAACAGTTTCTAAAGCATACTAGTAACGTGAAGTGAAACGTTTTATGGCAAAGACAAAGTTAAAAGGCAGATTATCTGTCAATAAATGGTTTTACATGAGAAATGTGGTGTAAACCTTTACTCTTCCTAGTACGCAGAGTTTCAACTTCAACGCAATTATCATGTGGTATACGTCGGATTCTGTAAGGTCCATTGTAAACTAGAAAGAATTTGTGACTCAAGTGTTTCTTCTTATGTGACAATGAATGAGCTTTAATGAGAACTTTCTGACCAATATACAATTTCTTTGTATTTGCTTTACCGTGTAGTTTTCTCCTTTTGTCTGCTGCAGATTTTATATTTTTAAGAGCCAAATCAATTATGTCTTTGTGTCGAAGTTTACGTGTATTTGGGAAAGGTACAAGCTCTCTGATTCTGTTCGGTGGTTCTTCATTCTTTAGTACAAGAGTAGGTGGTAAAGCAGTGGAATCATGAGGCATTTCATTCAGCACATTTTGAAATAAGTGTAAATATCTGTCCCAATGCTGATGCTTTCTGTGACAATAAAGTCTGCAAAGCTTATTGATTTCTTTCATAATCCGTTCAGACGGGTTACAATGTGGTGAGTACAATGAAATAAAAACAGGTTTGATTTTATGGTTGCGAAGCATGCGTGACCAAACAGCAGATCTGAATTGAGGTCCGTTATCTGAAATGACTTTGCTAACGTGTCCAACTTCACGTAAGAAATTTTTAACAAAGGCGTTGGATACAGACCGTCCAGTGGCTTTACGTAACGGTGTGAAAGAAACAAATTTTGAAGTAAGTTCAACAGCGACTAGAACGTACGAAAATCCATTAGATGTTCTGACAAGCGGTCCCAAGAGATCAACAGCAGCAAATTCTTTTAATTTAGAAGGAATGATAGGAAACAGCGGAGCACTATGGGAGATAGTAGATGGTTTCGCCTTTTGACAAAGTTTACAAATAGACAAGACTCTTCGAATTCTCTTTTCCATATTGTTAAAATAACAAGTCGTTCGAAGAATATGATAACATTTTCGTGGGCCAAAATGTGCGTAGCTGAAATGAATGTACCAAATGAGCTTATTAACAAAATCGTCTGGAATGCAAAGTACCCATAGCTTGTCATCAACAGTGCAGCGTTTGAAGAGTATGTTGTTTCTAACCAGGTAATAATGCCGAATCTGAGTGTGTGTCTTTTCATGCCATTTACTTTTGATGTCTCTCCAAATCGGATCTTTATCTTGTTCATGAGCAATGTCTTTTAAAGATGTGGTGATGAAGTTTTCAAAGGCGACTTTCTGAATGTAAAGAATACTGAAATTTTTCTCGAGGTTGCCTTCTTTGTTACTTTTCTCAAGCCCAGCCGGTGCGCGTGACAGTGCGTCCGCAACAATGTTCTCCTTGCCGGGAATGTAGACTATTGTGAAGCGGAATTCTTGCAGAAACAATGCCCAACGTTTTAACCTGTCATGATTTAATTTTGAAGACATAAGAAATTGTAATGCACGATGATCACTGTATACTTTTACGTGCTTACCAGAAAGAAAGAAACGGAATTTGTTAAATGCCCAAACGATAGCTAAAGCTTCTAATTCAGTAACGGAATAATTTTTTTCAGATTTGGTTAGCACTCGGCTAGCAAAAGCAATGGTTTTCTGAATGGTAGTGTCATTTTCTATGGCTTCTTGAAATAAATGGGCACCAAGACCGACTTTAGAAGAATCCGTGCTAAGGCAGAAATCTTGTGACAGATCTGGATGAGCTAAGATTGGCGCGTGAAGTAACGCTTCTTTCAAAGAATTGAATTCCAACTGTGCTTGTTCGTCCCAGTTCCAAATAGTATTTTTTCCAGTGAGAGAACAAAGTTTTGGTGTAACTAGAATTTGCATATTCAGAAAACGACGGTAAAAATTTACGAGACCTAGAAAACTGCGGACTTGTCTTTTTGTGGATGGAACTGGAATGGCTCTGATTGCTTCTAACTTTTCAGGATCCGGCTGAATGCCTTCAGAAGAAATAATATGTCCCAAAAACTTCACCTTTGACCTACCGAATTCAGACTTTTCCAAGTTAACTGTAATTCCAGATTCTGCAAAAATACGTAACAAACTGTTGAGGATGCGATTATGTAGTTCCCATGAAGCTTCTGCTATTAGAATATCGTCCACATATAAGGTGATGTGACGTTTTAAGAACTCAGGTAATATGGAATTTAGCCCGCGAATGAATGCTGCTGAAGAAATGTTCAAACCAAAGGGAAGTTTCCGAAACTGATAACAAACGCCGAAACAAAGGAAAGCTGTGTATTTTCTGCATTCTGGATGAAGTTCGATCTGATAAAAGCTGGATCTGAGATCAATGGAAGACAACACTTCTACACCATTAAAATTTTGAAGAAGTTCTTCCATCGTCTGCGGCCTGTCTGTTTCAGGAATAATGATAGTATTGATTTGTCTCGAATCTAAGACAAGCCTGATCGATCCATTTTTCTTCTCAACAACATGTAACGGATTGTTGTATGAGCTTACTGCAGGCTCAATAATGCCCTCGTCAAGCATAGATTGTATTTCTGTTCTAACACGGTCCCTATAATGCGCCGGAATTACGTATGGTCTAACACAAAATTTAGTATGCTCACGAACACGAAATTGGTATTGAAATCCCTTGATTGTTCCTGTTTTATGAGTAAAAACTGTGGGATGTTCTTGTAAAATCTCAAAAAGGTCCTGCCTATTAGTGTCATTACAATTCTCAATTGCTTGAATTTTATTCTGAATTAACTCATTAATTTCAAATATGCCGTCGATGTCATCCCTGTCAGTACTTGCAGAGTGATTGTTAGTGTCAAGTTCCGTCGAAAATTCCGAACTGTTGTCTAACAGAAGGTAAAGCCGATTAATTTCCTCGTCATGGTTTGAGAGCCAATCTTCAAATTTCAAAGCTACTGACTTACCTTCTTTTTCTAAACTTATTTCAGCATCGTGAAAGTTTAAGATTGCTTTGTATTCATTCAAAAAGTCTACTCCCAGTATAATTTCCGTCGACAATAATGGAACAATAAGAAAGTTCATAGAGAAGCTGTGGCTTTGACAAAAGAATTCTAAGTTGGTTTGTTGGCGTACATCTACACTTTTTCCAAAGATTGCACCTTGTAATTTAATCTTACGTAACGGAAGTGTGGGGCAATCGTTCGATTTGTTGCATTTGCTAAAGGCTGTTTCACTGATTACTGAAATGGGACTGCCAGAGTCAAGTACTGCCGTAAATTTTATGTCATTTACTGTAATGTGAATCACAGGATATGCAATGTTGTTATGTTTTATGTCGTGTTCCTGGAGTAAGATGTCCCTAATGTCTTCCATTTTTACGTAATTACTAGCTACGGCAGCTGCGTCGTCAGTTTCATAAGTATGTTTTGTGGCTGCCAGCGGTGTGAGTCATTGCCTATTGTCTCTTTGTTGGCGCGCGTCGTTATTGGGGTTTGGAGACCTAACTTCTACAAATTCACCGTGACGAGAGGGCCCTGCTCTGTTTGAATCCCGCCAGTTCTGATGCAATTCAGGTCTGTCGTTACGATCATATCGTCTGTCGTCATGTCGGTAGATTCCATAGTTTCTTTCTTGTCGGTCACATGGTGGAGAATTTCTCCCTGAATCGTAACTGCGCGCTGGTCCGTTGCGTCTAAAGTTATTCTGTCTCCCTTGATAGTATTTATTTTGGTTCCCATATTGTCTGTTTCTCTTATTGTCTCTGTGATAGTCATTACCACGGAGAGGTGATCTTTCCCTGTAGTTATTACTACTCTGCCAACGGTTGTCATACGGGTGGTGTCTGTTTCGGTCACGATTTGTGTGGTGAGAATAGCCTTGTCGCGTCCAGTTATCGTTTCTGTCGTCACGGAATTGTGACAGATGTGACCTGTAGTGATTGTTTTCCTGTTTTCGCATCCCGCGACTGTCTGTGTCAATTTCTAATTCTTGTAACAGTCCCTGAAAAGCTTCAATGTCGTCTTTGCAACGTCCTGCTAAAATAATATGTCGTAAATGTTTAGGCAGTTTGATTAAGCAAATGCGGATGAGTTCTGAGGGGCTGTATGGGTTTGACAGGTATTGATTCTTGTGCAACATGTCTTCAAAATATTTCACAAGACTGGAAAATTCAGATTGTTCGAAGTGTTTCATCATTATGATGTTATGTTTTACACGGTCTTGTGTAGCTTGAGATCAATACGCTGAGAGGAAGGCATGATAAAAATCTCCTTCACTGTGACAATCGTGAATGACCGATCGCATTCTTACACCTGGTTCATTCTCTAAGTAGCCACACATAAATTCTAACCTGTGCTCCAATGACCAGTTGGGAGGGAAACAATGAGAGAATTGATGGAGCCACGCTTGTGGATGAATGTCGTTGGCAGAATTCTTAAACGTTTTGAATTTACGTGTAGTAATGAACAGCTTATAGTCAAAATCATCGTGTCGGCGAGTAGCATCTCGGTCATAGTTACGTCGTGTCGGCGGTTCCATCTCAAAATTCGGTGTACCTTGCCAATTTCTTTCATAATTACCGAAATGCCCTGTGTTATTATTTTGTGGCTTTTGCGTATTTCTAAGTTCCTCTTCCCGTGTTGGAGCGCGAGTGTCTTCTGAAATACGTAATTCTTGTATTACCTGTGTCAGCTGATCTTGTACTTCCCGGATTTCTCTTTGGTGTTGCGTATCAATTTGATTCAGATTTTGTTTCAGTTTCCTAATTTGTTCGCTCTGTTCTGTGTCATTAAAGACTACCGGTTTTGCGTCATTCAGATTATCATCTACCTTCGTAGATAAATTATTTAGCTGATCCGAAAGTTCAACTACTTTCTCTGATAATGAACACATTTCCTCAGTGTGTTTTTCTGAACCAAGTTTCAGAGTGTCCATTTGTGTTGAAATCGAATCTACTGTGTCCTGTAAGTTATCCTGAGTTTTTGCAAGTTGCGTAACCGAATCGGTAGATGCAACTGAGTCAAATTTAGCTTGCAAGGTCTCATGATTTTCATGAACAATAATTTGCAGTTCTTTTATGGCTGCTTCGTGATTCTGTAATGCATTTTCATGCCGCGAAAAAATAGGTTGAAAATGCTCACAAATTTGTGTTTTTACGTCATTACAGACTTTTTGACATTTAGATTCAATGTTATGTAACTCAGTAGTTAAATCTTCACGTGTTTGTTCAAGTGTGGTGTCTAACTTTTGAAGATTTTGTTCCATTGTGTCTAACTGTTGCTGTGTTTGTCTCTGATGTTGTTCCATTGTGTCTAACTTTTTAAGATTTTGTTCCACTGTGTCTAACTTTTTAAGATTTTGTTCCACTGTGTCTAACTTTCGAAGATTTTGTTCCATTGTGTCTAACTTTTGAAGATTTTGTTCCATTGTGTCTAACTTTTGAAGCTTTTGCTGTGTTTGTCCCATTTGCTGTATTAATTGTAATAACAATGCACTGGTGTCTGGAACATGTTCCTCAGTGCTTTTCGGCAGTGAATTTGCACCGGCAACATTCACATTTTGACAAGCAGAAAATGTGTCATGACTTATTTGAGAAAACGGTGAGGAACCAAAACCTGAATCTACAGTATTTGCGAGATTGTTTCTGTCATTTCGGATTCCTGAGGCGAGCTGTTGCCGACCGATCGATCGATAATACTTCCCTGTTCTCTAATTGTTTCACTGTCTACACCATTGTTTGCCGCCTGCTCCATTTCCCTATGAACAGTTACCAAATTACTACTTTGAATGTCTGTTAATTCATTACTCTGCGGCGCTAACACACTGCTTTCATTTTCACTGTCATTTCTCATTTTACTTTGGAGCCTAGTATTACGTTTTTCACACGCCATTATTGTCACAGTATTTCACACGACAACACAGAAAAACACAATTTGAAGAGCAAAAATAAGAGAACACATTAACATAGCACTGAAAATAATATCTAGTTAATTGCAGCTGCGAAATACTTGGTGCAAATCTACATGCATGCCACAACTGTTTTACTGTACAACAATGAAAGACTGCAACTACAAAGGAGATTTTCTCTACAATTACGCGCTAGCAATAAACAAAATCTACACTAATTACACAAACTACAAGAAAAAATCAGAAGATTCCAGTGAGGCATCCTAGGCTAAGGGTCGACATATGAAACGTCCCCTTTGAACAATTTATACACGACTGTGCTTAAACTGACACACAATATTTTGTTAGCGCAACGCAATCTGACTTTCAAAATTCCCTACTAAAGAATGGCCCTGACAAACATTAAACTATACCTTTCACAAATCACTTACCTCACAAAAATCTTCGCTGCTCAAGCTACTGCAGTACAGCGAGCGCCACTACTGCCAGCTAAATAGAAGATTCAAACTACTAAAGGCACTAACTACTGATAGGGATAGTTAGCAAATGAAAGATATTAATAGAGAACAAACAATGTATTTACCTTAATATCATCACAAGTCATAATATATATATCAGTTCATGACAAATTGCAAACCTCCGCCATCTCTCTCCCCACATCCACCACTGCTGGCGGCTCACCTCCAACTGCGCAACGCTACGCGCTGTTCACAGCCAGCTGCCGCTGCCCAACACTACAATGGCAGACAACAATGCAAACTAGCCACAGACTGCACACAGCACAGCCAGTGATTTTCATATTGAGCGCTACGTAACGTTGCCAATAAGAAAACATAAACAGCCTACTTACATAGAGAAAACATAAACAGCCTACTTACAACACAAACACGCACCGTGGACGCTAGCGCCGCCACAACACTAAAGATGACCGACGTCAGAATTTACCGATAGTGAAAGTTAATAGCCAACGGTTTTACAGATGAGGCAGTATTAATCCTGTTCCTCTGGTTTGTTTTTTTCTTTTTTAACAAGGGAGAGAGCATAATTCCACGTAGAATTTAAACAAAAACCGGCATCTCTATTTACAAGGTTACGTACTAGTTTAATCTCAGTTGCTTCCTTAATAACTATCTCAATATTTGGATGTGCATGCCAGAATATTCACGTTGTTATATTCCGTTGGATCATCAGTGCCAAGGCAATGTTCTGCAGTGGCAGATATACTCGGCAGATATACTCGGCAGATATACTCGGTTGTAGTGAGCTTGTGCGACGTTTATGCTCGGTTCACCAGTCCTCCACAGTCTTGATAATCTGACCAATGTACGACATGCCCCAACTGCAAGTAATACGGTAAACACCCGCCATATGAAAACGAAGATAATCCTTTACGGAATCTAAAAGGCCCCTCATCATATACATGGAGGTCGAAATACACGTAATATTTCCGAAATTTACTACCAATCGTCTCGAAAATGTTTGCTGCGTATGGTAATTCGTAGACTTTGGACTCACCTCAGTATTAACGTCACTCACCCGATGCACGGTTAGTCGACAGCACAGCGCACGTCTGGTCTGTCTTTTGCTGTAACCATTCTGACGAAAGACGACCTCAAGGTGGGATAACACAGCACTCCCAGCACTCGAGAAGACGTGGTCCTTGTGAAGTAAGGTACGAAACACCTCTTCACGCTGAGCCGGATGCTGACAACTATCAGTCTGTAGATACAGATCAGAGTGAGCAGGCTTCCTGCAAATAGCACATGCCAAAATACCATCAACATTGCTCCTGACTTACACATCAAGGAAGGAAAGCCGCCGGCCGGTGTGGCCGTGCGGTTCTGGGCGCTACAGTTTGGAACCGCGTGATCGCTACGGTCGCAGATTCGAATTCTGCCTCGGGCATGGATGTGTGTGATGTCGTTAGGTTTAAGTAGTTCTAAGTTCTAGGGGACTGATGACCACAGATGTTAAGTCCCATAGTGCTCAGAGCCATTTTTTGAAGGAAAGCCAGCCATATTGAAGAAAATATCAGGGCGAACTGAATTCAGCTGTTCTAAAACGTCGTTCAAATTGTCACTCCCATGAGGTCAAACAACAAAAGTGTCGTCTATATATCTGAAAAAGAATAAAGAAAAACACGTAGGTTTTCAAAGCCGCCAACTTATAAACAGAGATGGAAGTTTTTGTTTAAATTATGCATGGTATCCTGCTCCCCCCATTGTCAAAAAACAGAGGGGCAGAATTAACGGCATCCCCCTGCTGTATTCCCGCAATTTATGTGAATATTGTGCATTGGAAATCATGTTGTTGTCAAAGTTATTTTTGTGTTGATTTTGATATTTTATAATGGTAGTTGATAGTCAGAAGTTCAGAGTTACTGAGTAATACGTAGGACATCAGAAAGAAATTAACACATGTCACCCCACTCCAAGACCATTGCCCAGCAGTGGTTCGCACACTGGACTAGCATTCGGGAGGACAACGGTTCAAACTCGCGTCCGGCTATCCTGATTTAGATTTTCCGTGATTTCCCTAAATCGCTTCACGCAAATGACGGGATGGTTCATTTGAAAGGGCATGGCCTACTGCCTTCCCCATCCTTACTTAATCCGATGGGACCGATGACATCGCTGTTTGGTCCCCTTCCCCTAATCCACCACCAACCATCAAGCAACAAAAGCCGGTTCTTACTTTTCATGTGATTCTACATTTTCTGCACATGTTTTAAACATTTAATCAACCAAGAGCTGAATCGCCTCTTGAGCCAAAAAGGGTTCAAATGGCTCTGAGGACTATGGGACTTAACATCTGAAGTCATCAGTCCCCTAGAACTTAGAACCACTTAAACCTAACTCACCAAAGGACATCACACACGTCCATGTCCGACGCAGGATTCGAACCTGCGACCGTAGCGGTCGCGCGGTGTCAGAATGAAGCGCCTAGAACCACTCGGCCAAACAGGCCGGCCCTCTTGAGCACATACCTTCTCAACTGATGTCTTGTTGCTCACCATCTGTTACTACCAAGAACCAAAACAGGTAAACATAAAATATTACAAAAAAATGGTTCAAATGGCTCTGAGCACTATGGGACTTAACAGCTGTGGTCATCAGTCCCCTAGAACTTAGAACTACTTAAACCTAACTAACCTAAGGACATCACACACATCCATGCCCTAAAATATTACAGAGATCAGAAAAGATAAGAAAAGCATGACCATATAAAAAATGGAAATACCGCGAGAAATGCATGCTTGAATATAAATGCAGAAGCTAGCCAAGCGTAATGGGCGCGATTTCGTGTTTGGCCACGAGCGTCACCTGTGCAATGACAACAGTTCGTTGCAAGCGTCAGTCGTGGCGAGAACGGTGCCGTGTATAGTTGTGAGTACAGTAAGTTACAACTATGAGAATTCCAAAGTGGTCAAATTGTGGGGCCTCCCACAACCAAGAGAGACTTTGACACCACATCAAAAATTATACCGCTTGCAGGTGAAGTGGAGTCATCCGCTAAGTCACAACGCAGACGACAGTGTCGGTAGAACGATAGTGACAGACGATCATTGAATGACATTGTGACGAAAAACAAGTGGACGGCAGCAGCAAAATCACTGCAGGACTTAATTTCACACTCGCGAACCTTGCCGGCACTAAAACAGCAAGAAACGAGCTCCATAAGCAAGGAATTGCACAGCGAGTTTGAATTAAAAACCGAACTGTCCAATGATTTAAATGACCGTAACAGGAAAACATGGTGCCGAAGTCATAAAACCTGGACCTGGGCGCAATGGAAGAAATTCATTGGGTCTGTAGGCCCTTGTTTCACACTGTTTACAACTCGTGAACGTGCTTACGTCCCAAGAGCGAAACGTGGCGTGGTTCGGTGATGGCTTGGTCAGTCGTATGGTGGTATTCCATTGGCCTCGTGCCTTCTCTGCAAGGCCTCATTATTGCAAAGAATTATATGACGGGTTTGGCTAATCAGGTCCATCTCATGGCACAATTTTTGTTCCCCAATGGCGACGCTCTTATCTACGACGTCATAGTCCCTGTCCACAGGGCTCGCATCGTCCAGGACTGGTTTCGTGAGAACGAGGATGAACTGTCGCATCTTCCTTGGCCACCACACTAACCGCATCTCAGTACTACTTAATCTTTGTTCTCTACTTTGTGTTGAAGAGTGCGTGACCGCTGCCTGTCTCCATCATAGTTGGCTAAACTTGCACGGTATTTTTGAGGATCAGTCTCATAAGAGGACCTTGAAAACCGTATTGGACCGGCATTTATCCATTGTGAGAGGAGTGGAAACTGTTTTGGATGACAACGGGTTTCCTATGCCATACAAGGAATGGTAATGTGTTGTGTTTCTGGTATTTACAAATTTTTGTCCAACCCCTGTATAATAGCCATTTATGTGCAATATTTTACTGAACTCCATCGTAGAACTGCTCCTATCATTGTTGCTCCACAACGACAGATGTCAGATGTCAGACATCCATTACAGCCTCCAGCACCCATCGGGACGCCAAATAAAGGAGCTCAGGTTATCTAGAGAATTGGCAAGTAACTTCCACTTATGTTCAGCTTGGAGACAGTTAATTGATTTTTTCATTTGCAACAGTTTTCTCCAGAAAACTCGGACCCAAGTCCGTCGGATGGAAGGTGGATGTCAAACCCATACTCCTCAGTGTATGAAAAATGCCTGGCCCAATATTGTAGCTACCTTGACCAGAATTGCTGCCCGGCGGTGAGGACTGCATTAGATGCTGGCGTGGCTGCCTGGCGGAGATATATATCGTTAGGTATGAACCATGGACCTTGCCGTTGGTGGGGAGGCTTGCGTGCCTCAACGATACAGATAGCCATACCATAGGTGCAACCACAACGGAGGCGTATCTGTTGAGATACCAGACAACCGTGTGGTTCCTGAAGAGGGGCAGCAGCCTTTTCAGTAGTTGTAGGGGTAACAGTCTGGATGATTGACTGATCTGGCCTTGTAACACTAACCAAAAAGGCTTTGCTTTTGTGGTACTGCGAACGGCTGAAAGCAAGGGGAAACTACAGCCGTAATTTTTCCCGAGGGCATGCAGCTTTACTGTATGGTTAAATGATGATGGCGTCCTCTTGGGTAAAATATTCCGGAGGTAAAATAGTCCCCCATTCGGATCCCCGGGCGGGGACTACTCAGGAGGACATCGTTATCAGGAGAAAGAATACTGGCATTCTACGCATCGGAGCGTAGAATGTCAGAGACCTTAATCGGGCAGGTAGGTTAGAAAATTTAAAAAGGGAAATGGATAGGTTAAAGTTAGATATAGTGGGAATTAGTGAAGTTCGGTGGCAGGAGGAACAAGACTTCTGGTCAGGTGAATACAGGGTTATAAATACAAAATCAAATAGGGGTAATGCAGGAGTAGGTTTAATAATGAATAAAAAATAGGAGTGCGTGTAAGCTACTACAAACACCATAGTGAACGTATTATAGTGGCCAAGATAGACACGAAGCCCATGCCTACTACAGTAGTACACGCTTATATGCCAACTAGCTCTGCAGATGACGAAGAATTTGAAGAAATATATGATGAGGTAAAAGAAATTATTCAGGTAGTGAAGGGAGACGAAAATTCAATAGTCATGGGTGACTGGAATTCGACAGTAGGAAAAGGGAGAGAAGGAAACATAGTAGGTGAATATGGATTGGGGCTAAGAAATGAAAGAGGAAGCCGTCTGGTAGAATTTTGCACAGAGCGTAACTTAATCATAGCTAACACTTGGTTCAAGAACCATGAAAGAAGGTTGTATACATGGAAGAGTCCTGGAGATACTAAAAGTATCAGATAGATTATATAATGGTAAGACAGAGATTTAGATACCAGGTTTTAAATTGTAGGACATTTCCAGGGGCAGACGTGGACTCTGACCACAATCTATTGGTTATGAACTGTAGATTAAAACTGAAGAAATTCCAAAAAGGTGCGAATTTAAGGAGATGGGACCTGGATAAACTGACTAAACCAGAGGTTGTACAGAGTTTCAGGGAGAGCATAAGGGAACAATTAACAGGAATGGGGGAAAGAAATACAGTAGAAGACGAATGGGTAGCTCTGAGGGATGAAGTAGTGAAGGCAGCAGAGGATCAAGTAGGTAAAAAGACTAGGGCTACTAGAAATCCTTGGGTAACAGAAGAAATATTGAATTGATGAGAGGAGAAAATATAAAAATGCAGTAAATGAAGCAGGCAAAAAGGAATACAAACGTCTCAAAAATGAGATTGACAGGAAGTGCAAAATGGCTAACCAGGCATGGCTAGAGGACAAATGTAAGGATGTAGAGGCTTATCTCACTAGGGGTAAGATAGATACTGCCTACAGGAAAATTAAAGAGACTTTTGGAGAAAAGAGAGCCACTTGTATGAATATCAAGAGCTTAGATGGAAACCCAGTTCTAAGCAAAGAGGGGAAAGCAGAAAGGTGGAAGGAGTATATAGAGGGTCTGTACAAGGGCGATGTACTTGAGGACAATATTATGGAAATGGAAGAGGATGTAGATGAAGATGAAATGGGAGATACGATACTGCGTGAAGAATTTGACAGAGCACTGAAAGACCTGAGTCGAAACAAGGCCCTGGGAGTAGACAACATTCCATTAGAACTACTGGCGGCCTTGGGAGACCAGTCCTAAAAAAACTCTACCATCCGGTGAGCAAGATGTATGAGACAGGCGAAATACCCTCAGACTTCAAGAAGAATATAATAATTCCAATCCCAAAGAAAGCAGGTGTTGACAGATCTGAAAATTACCGAACTATCAGTTTAGTAAGTCACAGCTGCAAAATACTAACGCGAATTTATACAGACGAATGGAAAAACTGGTAGAAGCCCACCTCGGGAAAGCTCAGTTTGGATTCCGTAGAAATGTTGGAACACGTGAGGCAATACTGACCCTACGACTTATTTTAGAAGGAAAATTAAGGATAGGCAAACCTACGTTTCTAGCATTTGTAGACTTAGAGAAAGTTTTTGACAATGTTGACTGGAATACTCTCTTTCAAATTCTAAAGGTGGCAGGGATAAAATACAGGGAGCGAAAGGCTATTTACAATTTGTACAGAAACTAGATGGCAGTTATAACAGTCGAGGGGCATGAAAGGGAAGCAGTGGTTGGGAAGGGAGTGAAACAGGGTTGTAGCATCTCCCCGATCTTATTCATTCGGTATATTGAGCAAGCAGTAAAGGAAACAAAAGAAAATTTTGGACTAGGTATTAAAATCCATGGAGAAGAAATAAAAACTTTGAGGTTCGCCGATGACATTGTAATTCTGTCAGAGACAGCAAAGGACTTGGAAGAGCAGTTGAACGGAATGGACAGTATCTTGAAAGTAGGATATAAGATGAACATCAACAAAAGCAAAACGAGGATAATGGAATGTAGTCGAATTAAGTCGGGTGATGCTGAGGGAATTAGATTAGGAAATGAGACACTTAGTAAAGGAGTTTTGCTATTTGGTGAGCAAAATAACTGATGATGGTCGAAGTAGAGAGGATATAAAATGTAGACTGGCAATGGCAAGGAAAGCGTTTCTGAAGAAGAGAAATTTGTTAACATCGAGTATAGATTTAAGTGTCAGGAAGTCGTTTCTGAAAGTATTTGTTTGGAGTGTAGCCATGTATGGAAGTGAAACATGGACAATAAATAGTTTGGACAAGAAGAGGATAGAAGCTTTCGAAATGTGGTGCTACAGAAGAATGTTGAAGATTAGGTGGGTAGATCACGTAACTAATGAGGAGGTATTGAGTAGGATTGGGGAGAAGTTTGTGGCACAACTTGACTAGAAGAAGGGACGGTTGGAAGGACATGTCCTGAGGCATCAATGGATCACAAATTTAGCATTGGAGGGCAGTGTGGAGGGTAAAAATCGTAGAGGGAGACCAAGAGATGAATACACTAAGCAGATTCAGAAGGATGTAGGTTGCAGTAGGTACTGGGAGATGAAGGAGCTTGCACAGGATAGATTAGCACTTAGAGCTGCATCAAACGAGTCTCAGGACTGAAGACCAAAACAGCAGGTATGAGAACTGTCAGTCTAGCTTCGTGTGCATCGGCAGTGGAGACATCTGGTAATGAATCCGAACCACAGATATTGCTGGCAACATCTGGTGTCAGCGGATGCCTCAGTTCGACCCCCGACTCCTCCGTGTGTGGCTGAACCCTTCAAGCAGGAAGTCCCATGGCGATGGAGGCAGCTCCAGTAGATGGCAGGTGAAGGACGATGGCTCCTGGCGGTATGATGCTCTACAGCAGTCGCCGATTTGACGCGACTTGTCAGCTGGATGACCAGTACTTACACGTGCCAAGATGGACTTGTTGGTAAGACGCCCCGTAACGTCACATACTCCACCTAAACCTGCCACAAAGTTTCGGAACGTGTGCCGCGTTTGAGTCATACCATAGGTTACTGACAGTGTGGTTGTGCCGGTGTTGATCATCCAGGCTCATGCTGTTACACCCATGTCGTTTTCAACCCCACAGCCTCTGTAGCCAAAACTTTGTGGATTGATACTTTTTTTTATCTGCCTGTCATTCGTAAGCAAGTAGCACGAACTGCCAGAAAACAGTACAACGTAGAGAAATGGTTATAAAAGTAAGGTAACAAGTTCTTTGTGGGAAGAGGTTTATTCAGGACACAAAAGAGGCACATAAAGCCACTAAGGTGGTTTATTACTTTTCCACTATGATTGTTTATGCATTTGTTCCAACCTGTCGAAATGAGCATAAAAGAAATAAGTCTTGGAGCCACTTAACAACAAGCTACTGAACGTCAGTATCGGTTGTGAAGCACTGACTAGTCAGGTGCTTCTTTAACTTTCCAAAAAGATCAAAATACACTACTGGCCATTAAAATTTCTACACCACGATGATGACGTGCTGCAGACGCGAAATTTAACTGACAGGAAGAAGATGCTGTGATATGCAAATGATTAGCTTTTCAGAGCAGTCACACAAGGTTGGTGCCGGTAGCGACACCTACAACGTGCTGACATGAGGAAAGTTTCCAACCGATTTCTCATACACAAACGGCAGTTGACCGGCGTTGGCTGGTGAAACGTTGTTGTGATGCCTCGTGTAAGGAGGAGAAATGCGTACCATCTCGCTTCCGACTTTGGTAAAGGTCGGATTCTAGCCTATCGCGATTGCGGTTTATCGTTTCGCGACATTGCTGCTCGCGTTGGTCGAGATCCAATGACTGTTAACAGAATATGGAATCGGTGGGTTCAGGGGGGTAATACGGAACGCCGTGGTTGATCCAAACGGCCTCGTATCACTAGCAGTCGAGATGACAGGCATCTTATCCGCATAGCTGTAACGGATCATGCAGCCACGTCTCAATCCCTGAGTCAACAGATGGGGACGTTTGCAAGACAACAACCATCTGCACGAACAGTTCGACGACGTTTGCAGCATCATCGACTATTAGCTCGGAGACCATGGCTGCGGTTACCCTTGGCGCTTTGTGCCTGCGATGGTGTACTCAACGACAAAACTGGGTACACGAATGGCAAAACGTCATTTTTTCGGATGAATCCAGGTTCTGTTTACAGCATCATGATGGTCGCATCCGTGTTTGGTGACATCACGGTGAACGCACGTTGGAAGCGTGTATTCGTCATCGCCATACTGGCGAATCACCCAGCGTGATGGTATCGGGTGCCACTGGATACACGTCTCGGTCACGTCTTGTTCGCATTGACGGCACTTTGAACAGTAGCCATTACATTTCAGATGTGTTGCGACCCGTGACTCTACCCTTCATTCGATCCCTGCGAAACCCTACATTTCAGCAGGATAATGCACGAGCGCATGTTGCAGGTCCTGTACGGGCCTTTCTGGATACAGGAACTGTTCGACTGCTGCCCTGGCCAGCACATTCTCCAGATCTCTCTCCAATTGAAAACGTCTGGTCAATGATGGCAGAGCAACTCTTGATGAACTGTGGTATCGTGTCGAAGCTGCATGGGCAGCTGTACCCGTACACGCCATCCAAGCTCTGTTTCACTCAATGCCCAGGCGTATCATGGCCGTTATTACGGTGGTTGTTCTGGGTACTGATTTCTCAGGATCTGTTCACCCAAATTGCGTGAAAATGTAATCACATGTCAGTTCAAGTATAATATATTTGTCCAATGAATACCCGTTTATCATCTGCATTTCTTCTTGGTGTAGCAATTTTAATGGCCAGTAGTGTACCTTGTGCGAGATCCAGGTTGTATGCAGAATGTTCCGAAGCAGCCCACTGAAACTCCAATCAAATGATACGTAACCGAATCTGTGTGCGGTCAGGTGTTGTTGTTCGGCAAGATGGCACCTTTGGAAAGCAGTCGCTTTCGTTTCTTCCTCTCCAGGCGTGCAGTAACTGTCAGCGTTCCTCATCTCTTTACGGTAGAGGAAATCAACCAGTAGTACAGCCTACGTGTTCTAAATAATTGTGGTCATAAATCTGCTTTATTAAATATTGCTGCTATTGTAAATATTAATACTTATGAAATGACAGATAAGCCAGTTATTCTTCAAGACGAACAGCAGAGGGTGCTGTATGCACTCCTGCAAAGTTTGCCAGCTGAAATTTCCTTTATGGTGAAAGCACCGTTTAACGTAGCTGTGGCGACTGCAGCTGAAATAGACGCGGTGAGCAGATCTAGGGAGAGCAGCATGGTTCTCAATGTCGGAATCTCATGTTGTCAATGTGGCCAGTCTCGTCTGATGTTTAATGAAAACTGGAATATTGTGGCCAATATGTGACTTTCCCAGTGAGTATGAGCACAAGGGATCCATTTGCAGAATCAGTGACAGACTATTCTATGACTGCGTGGGAGGAAGTGCATGCAAACAGTTATTGAGTACGGGATCATAGGTATCCGTGGCAAGTGAAGGCGTTCTTGGAATAAGGAATTTCAACAACCCTCATTGTGGATCGATGCTATAGGTTGTGTGTAACGTTCATTCACTCGGTTAAGCAATAATGAATTGCAAAGTGGGAGGGAAAAGCTTCTGGGCATGCACGAAATTACGTAATTGCCTGGTAAACAGCTTTGTCATACTTGGAATGGATTTCCTGTGTAAGCATCACCAAAAGGTCGATTTGGAACAGTACGTAATGGGGTTGGGTGGTACATAGTTTCGTTTGGTTTATACTGCTGAAAAAACCCGAACTGCCACAAGACACTTCCATACGTCTGGGGACCCAGCAATACTGCATGCACAGTCCCTTAGGATCTGCTCATGGGATAAAATACAGCAGGGAATAGGGAAAATAGTCTGGTTAGACCTAGTAGTAGATCTGGCAATCAATACTTTGTGTATAAATGAACCTTTGGTAAAAACGAGGAACTGGTCTAAGCACAGTGTTTAATGCACAACTGTTTAGTATACATGAGAGACATTGATGGAAGCCAGGCCTGTCAGCATGGACAGTTTTTATTCAATCGTAGTAGAGTCGCAATAATTTTCACTGATAGCCAGCCTAGAAATACTGAAGGAGGAAGGGTTGAATAGCGATTTGAATACAGAACATACTAACATTCAAGCTGGAGCAGTCGATAAAAGTAGCTGCACTATGGGAATTAGTGTCATGTTTACAAGAATGTGATAAGCTAGGGACGGCGAAGTGGTTAGAGGAACGTGGGGAATTGTTTAATCTACTCCCCTCATCCTGTCCCCAAACAGCTATCAGCAACTCTAATAATGCATCGTAGGATTCCCTGGAGATTTAAATACCCTGGAGAAGGAGCCATACTAAGTTCTATCCCTTTTCAAGTTGGAGTGGGAGGAATTTATAAATCAACAGCTCCTTGATTACAAAGAAGAATACCAGCCCTCAGGTCAGTTTCAGTACACAAGAGTAGCTCTGACGGAGGCAATGCATCTAGATTTTGTTGTGACTGTTGGTATTTGAGTCAGAGTACAGTCATGGATGCATACCCAACGCCTAACATCGCAGAAACTTTTATGACCATGGATTTACAAAATGGGTACCATCAGTTGGAAGTAGCACCAGAAGATCTATCCAAGATCATGTGTACGGTTCCATCCTGCTGTTATGCCATTCAGATTGAAGAATGTGCCTGTTAGATGGAGCGCTATAAGGCCTAAAAACCAAATCTGTGCGGTATACTCAGATAATATCATAGTTCTTTCTAAGGACATCCAAGAACAAATAGTATGTTTACAAAATACGTTTAGTCAGTTATGAAGGACACAGATAACACTAAGTTTGAAGTAGTCATTTCAGGTTGTTATTGACAGGTATGGTAGATGTATGAAAAGACCCCAGGTTGTGCAAGCCTACTCCTGGTATGGAAAAAGAGTGAAGTCCTTTTTTTAGGTTTGTATGATCATTACAAGAAATTTGCGCCAAAATGTGGGGAAGTCTCAAGATCCCTTACGTATCTGTTGAAGAATAGGATAAATTTTCACAGCAAAGCAGATTGTGAAGAAGCCATTTTGTGGCTAGAGGATTTATTGACCTCTGTTTTTGTCCTTACATTTTCGGATCATCAGGATCAATTCATGTTGTCTTGTGACACTTGCCGCTACACCTTGGATAGATGGAGCAGATCATCTGATAGCCTATGTTTCCAGGCAACTAAATATGGTGGAGGAAATCTACCACAGACAAGGATAAGCTCAACTTCAGTTACAGCATCACATATTTCTGGTGTCTGTAGCGTGCCCTTCATTGTAACGGATCAGACAACTGGAAAACGGCGTGTGGGACTGAAGGATCCGATTAACTGCTTGACCTGATGGGCTTTATCGGTTAGTAAACTCGACTTACACTGCCCCAGAAAACAGCAAAGTAGTGCTGACAGGCTATTTGAAAAATGCATGCTACGGAATGTGTTGGCAGCTTTGCAGACGAATGCAAAAGAGGCTTTCAGATGGTCATGATGGACGCATAATTCTGTGCTGATGACCAAGTGTGTATGACGAACAGTCATACCACCAAGTTTATGATATACTCCAGGCAGGACCACGATTCTGTCTTGGCAGGGCATGGAGGTCGATGAACTGCGCAACTGCATTTCCCCGACTTGGTGCAGGACATTGACCTGGACAAGAGGTAATTTATCTAAAACTGTGTACCCTGAGTGCAAGGAGTGGATGCTAGCCACCAGTGAGTTCTACTGCAGAGATTGCAGAAGGCCATCCAATCATACCAAATAATTTGTATGGATATTTTTGGACCTTTCACTTTTCATACTGTGTATATTTGACGGCCTTATCGAATCAACAAGCAGAGATAGCAGCTCAGGTAATGGTTTACCACTTTTCTTGAAGTTTGGGACACAATAAACCACGACAACCAGCCAGAGTATAATCTTGTGTCTAGGCTGTTGAAGCATTTATGTCTACTCTTTTACAAGTTGAGGGCAAGTGCACAATATCTACAGGCTAATGGGAGGATGGAGTGAGTACCACATATGAATGTTATTATGTGAGTAGTCACCATAGTGACTGGAACACTCTGTTACTGGTATGTGGTAGCAGTTTATAGTTCAAAGGAGCATCAGAATATATGACGCTGTGTATGATATTTATTGATGAGAGATACCTTCCGCTCTCGAATTATACCATATCCCCCGCCCTCCCCCCCTTATGGCTGAAGGCCTAGTTAAGAAAACTTACGATACCTCCTGGGCTGAAGGCCCAAAACCACACCAAAAACAAGAACGGCTGAAGGCCTGAACAAGAGTTATACAAAAATTGCTTTAAAGAATACAAGCAGCTGAAGGCTTTACTTAAGAAAATATTTCATGTAAATACTCGGTTGAAGGCCACACACAAGACATTGAACAACTCAAGGCTTAGCGTCTGAATAACAAGAATTTCAAATTGAGCAAACATTCAGAATTTAATTTTAAACTACTCAATCTTCAAATTTTAATTTAAGTCGGCTGAAGGCCTTATTTTAAAATTGAAACAAACTAAATTAATAGACAGCTAAGGGCCTTGCACAGCACTTCAGACTAAAATGAAAGTCACAATATAAAACCAACAGAACAGTGGTGCTCAGAAGTGTTCCAAGGGTCGGCCTGAGAAGGTAGCTCTAACATAAGGTGAAGTGAGACAGGTAGCCAAGAGTAAGGTTAAATAAACGGATAGCAACCCGACCCAGGGACGGCTGAAAAACCGACCAACAACCTAATCAATTCCCTTCTGCCCGACCAGCGGTACGAGAACGGAAAATATCAGCCGAGGACGAAGATACCTGCCACACTACATCTTCAAAATTGGCGTCTAAAAACAGCCAAGGAACAATAACCACTCTTAAGAAAAAAAATGAACATAGAACTAAAAGGCTGTCGAACTACATGCCATTCTGGACAGCATCAACACAGCGAGGAAAAACGCACTGCTGGAAAACTACGCTAACAACCAGGGCAGGTAACTGGGGCGTTAACGGCCACAAGGCAGAAAATATCGCTGGTGCACTTCACTGACAAGTAACAACCAATTTAATAGTTAAAGAGCACACAGGAAGACAGCTGCAAATTTCGCCAACTCCAACACACCATAAGTTGCTGCTAGCCAGAACAGCCCAGGATGCAACTACTGACAATGAATGAAGAGATGTGACAGCAGTTGAGGTTTCATAACAGGTTAACTGATCACTCAACTTCAGTGTCCAGATTCAGTGGGCAACGAACTTTGTAGCTCTCGCAGCTAGCGCCTCACAATCCGACCGCCCGTGCACGGAGTCAGCGGCGGTCCCGGCCTGACCTCACACCGTGGAGACTTCGTCGCTGCTCTGTCCCAACCAACCGACTGCGACACATACCACCACGCGGAAATAAAGCGGTAACACCAAAGATGGTACAGCAGTACTAATATCGATAAGCGCCGATTGCAACAGACTGCCAAAGAAAAAACGGCATGAACGTGAGCCAGCCACGGCTCACACTGGACCAAAATTAGCTACCCAGAATGGACAGATTTGAGTGGAGCAGTTATTTTGGAATGCAAGGCAGCACCATAAAGAACATCAGCATAAACTAATTACATTAGTAACTTCAGTGTAATTTGCACTCCTGGTCTTGATCACAATAGGCGCCGTCTTTAACACCCCTGCCAGTGGATGTTAGCAATAGTGAATCAGAGGCACTATAGTCATATTCATATTGTGCCACCATGGACACCAAATCACATGGTCTGACCCACAGTCACGGATTAAGCCAGCCACCGCAGTTCTGTCAACTGCATGCACTCAGTTCAGTCAGACTTGGATGTTATTCAGACTTCGGCTCTGCTTTGGGTTTGGCCATTCTGGGTCTTTGTTCAGTGCTCTGCTCACAACAGTTCTGGCTTTGTTCACGGATCCCGTGTTTGCATCAAGCACGGACTCTTTACCATATATTGCTGCCTCAAGAGTAGAGATTCTAAGATCCTGCCTCTATTATCTTTCTGCCTGCAGACCCATACTAAAAATGTCAGCATTATGAAGAAACAGCAATACCACTGGAAAGTTACAACTGTGTCTCCCTACTGTGAGGCAAAAGCAATGAAAATGTGTTTAGCATGAACTGCATAAAAATAGACCAGTGGAAGGAAATCCGAGGGTCAAACCCTCCAGGGGAGGGAAGAGTTTTGCGGCGTGGGCCTGCACAAGTGTTCATGGCTGTATTGCGCTGCTTACATAATCAGCTGACACAGCATTTCTCTACCATACCTGTCCTGATGCACCGACACGACCACTCAGTCAGTGACCAATGGTACTACTGAAACCCAAAACACCTTGGTGGCATTGTGACAACTGAGGTGTCTGCTGACCAACAAACCCAACATGGTGAGCACAAATACTGGCTATCCAGCAAGCAAGTTGCATCACAGCAGCGGCTACTGCAGAGCGTTCAACCGCCGCGGGACTGTAATTTTCAGCTGCCATCTCTGCAGCAGCAATCACCATTCGCCATCCTATGGGACTGCCTGCTTGAGGATCTGGATTTTATGAAATTCGTCCCAAAGAACCAAAGTGGAAAAAATGGGATACTGATGTACTAGAGGAATGATGCGTCTCTATTTTTCTGAGGCTGTTGATACTGCGATAACGAACACAGTACACAGTTGAGCCAAAAAGGAATTTTGTCTGTAAATGGCATAAACTCATAGTGTGAGTCCACGATTATTATTAATAGCCACGAAAATTGTGTATCTCGCTCACTACTTATATGTTATTTTTTAGAATTATACACCGTAACGCGTTTTGGTCACAGCTATCATCAGAATCGTCCAGATAAACAGAACAGATCAGAAGTAACATTTCTGCTACAAAATGAAGACATACCATGTTTAAAAACTATATACACTGATTCTTGTTAGCTCAACTGTACACTTTTACCATGAAAAGTGCTGTTTAAAGAGGACTGCCTGCCTTAAATAATAATCAGTGACCGTTAGGTGCCGTTAAATGCAATTTTGGACTTGTCAACTAAAACTCCAGTTGAAGTCTATAAATTAAGCTTAGTCACTTCACAAAATAATCTATAAGTATCAGTGGAACTCTTACGTCTAAAAATTAAACACAAAATCAATTCATAAGAAACAGTACATATCCATTTCATAAAATGTAATGATTAAAAATAAGATGGTCAACTATGTTCTTAAAAACAATTTAGTGTGTGACATTAAAAATTACACAAGGCAGAGCTTAACCTTTTCTCTCCGTTGGTCGAAACATTTAGACCTTCGTTCAATTTTTTTTAAATCGGTAAATTTTTTATTTTAGACCAATAGACTGCGAATGTGGCTCTTCTAGTTCTTAGTTTTAATACCAGGGCACAGCATCTAACAAGGACCGATTCGTGATATCGTTTATAGTAGGTCGGACATAAAAAATGATTACTTTTAAAGGTCGAAAAGACATATATCTGTTACGCCTAAATATTAGACGAAAATCTATTTTTTACCTAACGTTTGCTAATTGTTCTAGATGTTGAGAATTGGTTCAAATTTGTATAAATATTCTTCCTTACGAAGAAACAACCTATTTTCAGAATGTCCTCCGACGTGGACATAGCCATTATGCATATGTGCTAATTTCAATTTGGCCTTCGATAGTGGAATCCTGAAATAACCGTTATTTCTATACTCTACAGCAATGCGTGAAGTATTAATAGGTGAGAAATTGGAAGCTCTTCTTAATGACAGAAATGAGGAATTATCTGATTGGGAAAACGACGAATTCTCGTTTTTTTCCTGAGGATTGTTCTACGAACTTGATGAAACAGACTGGCGATTGATAAGAACGTTAAGATTTCGTGCCAGTAGCTAGGAGAAAAGGACGTCGTAGTACAGTGAATTCCTCTGACAGTGAAGGTGTCTATGATGTATAAAATGTGAATAAAAAGCCAAGAAGAGCTTTGTGGAAACCAGTTTCAGAAGGCAGGATATCTAATATTGTTAAACTACCAATGTTCCTTCGGGCAAGGAGTACCTCTAAATGTAAAAAACGTGGCTGCAATTCCAGGATAAGAGATATGTGTGTGTCAAATGTGAAATGTATTTACAAGCAGTAAAGAATAATTGTTTTGAAGCTCATTATAAAACGTTCTGTAAGGAGTTGTTTACTGGCAGTATCAAAATACTTCATGCCAGAAATTATTGTGCGATTATTATTTTCTTGCACTTACGGAACTGTTTTAGCACATTAGCAAAAACGTGTATTAGGAATTATATTTCAAAAACGTCAAAAAATATTAATATTATGAATGATATTATCTGTGTGGATTAGCATATATGGTTTACTGTTCCAGGTGTTTCCGGAGGAGTGTGGAAAAATGTATCAGGACATAGAGAATACTCCAGTGGACAATATGAGATAAAGAACTGGGGTCGGAGAAGCCAGCTTAAGGAGATATGGAAGTAAACTTGTCTACCGCTTTGTCTAGCATTAATATTTTCCAGCTTATTTATAACTAACATGCGTACAAGTTTACACGTGCTGTGCTGTTTATTTGGGTTTACATTCTTTATTTCCTGCAAGGACCCGCGGAGGACGGGCATTGCTTTACTTGTCCATAAGGTGGCTCTGTTGTATAGAATGTACACTGTCCCTTGACAGAACGTGCCATGAATCGACGACAGGCCCATTCATTACTCTGTGCCACTCAGAAACGTACAGTGCAATACGATGGAGCAGTACCAGAACAGCATTTCCTTGTTGCTGGATTGGAAGGGGAGGTTCTATTGCATGGCCTGCGAGGTCACCTGACCTGATTCCGCTTGATTACTTCCTACGGGGATATCTAAAGCCACTTGCGTATGAGACCAAAGTGGACACGAGTATGGAATTAGTTGCCAGAGTTGTAGCTGCCTGTGATGTGATTCGAAACACGCCAGGGATATTTGTCAGGGTGCGTCAGAATCTTGTTCGCCGATGTCATGCTTCATTGAGGCTGATGGCCGCCAGGTTCAACACATTTTGTAGGATACAGTACAAATGGTACGTTCATTGTGTCAATGATGGTACTTGCAGCTAACTAATGTAAATAAAAAAGTACACAGTAATGTGATTTTATTCCTATTTTCCTCGTAAGCTGGCTTTTCCGACCTCAGGTTCCCTGCCTCATATTATTCAGTGGAGCAACCTGCGTGTCCTGTTAAATTTTTGCACGCTCTTGTGGAGAGAATAAGACACACACACACACACACACACACACACACACACACACACACATGTATGACTAGCACGATTTTACAACAAGCGAGACTTGAAACCTGCCTGTGTGGATCTCCATCTATGCCTTAGTGAAACACCAAAAACATATTTTATTTGTACTAAAATGATCGACGTTTTGACCCCTCTGCTGGGATCTCCCTCAGGATCTTCCGGTGTCCACTACTGCTAGAACACTGTCAGAGCCGAGTGTCGCGTCCTCTTATAAAGGGGAGTTTTCTCGCGTTCGTGCTGGAGAAGTGATAGTATATGGCTACCATTGGTGGGCCATAGTCATAGGCTAATATTCCTGCTCTGATGCAGAAGAAGGGGCTACGTTGGCTAATCTCCTGTGGATACCGTTGGCGGCCCATAGTCATTGGGTAGAAAGGCAGTATTCCACACGTACACTGTAGAAGGGTTATTGGTTGAAATTCCTGCTACTGCTGTTGGTTGGTCGTCATCGTTGGCTAGATTAGAAACGGTCAGAGCAAGAGAGGGGGAATGTTTACCCAAAATATTACTGTCCGCCGAGGTGACTTGCAGCGCGTCGTTTATGTCGCTCGCACACCGCGGCCGCGTATTCACTTCCTTGATGGCGGGGAGCCACGATGCCGGAAGCCTATAGCCGTCCTCTCTATTGAAATTACATGCATTCTTGGAAATTTCAACCGCTTCTCGGACCTTCCTTTACAAGATGACGCGACACTCGTCTCTGACAGTGTTCTAGCAGAAGTGGACACCAGAAGAGCCTAAGGAAGATCCCAGCAGAGGGGTCTAATCGCCGGTCATTTTAGTAGAAATATGACGAGGCCTAATAACCCGGAAGATATTTTATTTGTATTTGTGTCGCTCTTGTTTGTTGTTTAGCTGGAAAATATGTAAGATTTCTGCAATTTTTTTGTTAGGAGTGAAGAGGTTAATGTAGACGCAATGCTAAATCTTTTTCTTTTCGTAAATTGAGAATATAAAACAATGACTTCATTACAAAAATATAGCTTTCTACTTTGGCCCCTTTTCCGTCTGTCGTATGTTGATTTTGCTTGTGGAGTGGCACTGCAAAACGTGGCCACACACGCGCCGGCCCGCGTGCGACACTCGCAATATGGACGGCAGGCGACCACCTTAGCCTGCCCAGCCCGACCCGATCGCAGCACTGCTGAAGCACTAAGTCTTGGAAGACGTCTAAACACCAATTTGATCTGTCGTCTCTCTGCTCATTAAATGGGCACTGTAGTTCCTTTTTGTCTTGAATAAAGATTTACGTTTCTTCTAATACATTTAGGGTGTGCGTTTAGGTGTTAGAAATTTTACACAAGATACCTAAAAGCTAAGTTATCTTGAATACGGCCTATTTTATGTTTATTGGTGTTCAGATGATTACGGAGGATACTCATATGTGTGCTTTTTAAATATAGCTGTACACATTCCTACCCCTTTGGCCTGCATATAACTTGTTTCAGTCTTGGCAGTTATAAATATAGCCAAAGCCTTGCAGACAAACAAAAATTACGCGAAGCGAAACGTAGTGTGAGGAGGGCTATGCGAGAGGCGTTCAATGAATTCGAAAGTAAAGTTCTATGTACTGACTTGGCAGAAAATCCTAAGAAATTTTGGTCTTATGTCAAAGCGGTAGGTGGATCAAAACAAAATGTCCAGACGCTCTGTGATCAAAATGGTACTGACACAGAGGATGACAGACTAAAGGCCGAAATACTAAATATCTTTTTCCAAAGCTGTTTCACAGAGGAAGACTGCACTGTAGTTCCTTCTCTAGATTGTCGCACAGATCACAAAATGGTAGATATCGAAATAGGCGACAGAGGGATAGAGAAACAATTAAAATCGCTCAAAAGAGGAAAGGCCGCTGGACGTGATGGGATACCAGTTCGATTTTACACAGAGTACGCGAAGGAACTTGGCCCCCTTCTTGCAGCGGTGTACCGTAGGTCTCTAGAAGAGCGTAGCGTTCCAAAGGATTGGAAAAGGGCACAGCTCATCCCCGTTTCCAAGAAGGGACGTCGAACAGATGTGCAGAACTATAGACCTATATCTCTAACGTCGATCAGTTGTACAATTTTGGAACACGTATTATGTTCGAGTATAATGCCTTTTCTGAAGACTAGAAATCTACTCTGTAGGAATCAACATGGGTTTCGAAAAAGACGATCATGTGAAACCGAGCTCGCGCTATTCGTCCACGAGACTCAGAGGGCCATAGACACGGGTTCACTGGTAGATGCCGTGTTTCTTGACTTCCGCAAGGCGTTCGATACAGTTCCTCACAGTCGTTTAATGAACAAAGTAAGAGCATATGGACTATCAGACCAATTGTGTGATTGGATTGAAGAGTTCGTAGATAACAGAACGCAGCATGTCATTCTCAATGGAGAGAGGTCTTCCGAAGTAAGAGTGATTTCAGGTGTGCCGCAGGGGAGTGTCGTAGGGCGGTTGCTATTCACAATATACATAAATGACCTTTTGGATAACATCGGAAGTTCACTGAGGCCTTTTGCGGATGATGCTGCGGTACATCGAGAGGTTGTACAAATGGAAAATTGTACTGAAATGCAGAAGGGTCTGCAGCGAATTGACGCATGGTGCAGGGAACGCCAATTGAATCTCAATGTAGACAAGTGTAATGCGCTGCGAATACATAGAAAGAAAGATCCCTTATCATTTAGCTACAATATAGCAGGTCAGTAACTGGAAGCAGTTGATTCCATAAATTATCTGGGAGTACGCGTTAGGAGTGGTTTAAAATGGAATGATCATATAAAGTTGATCGTCGGTAAACCAGATGCCAGACTGAGATTTATTGGAAGAATCCTAAGGAAATGCAATCCGAAAACAAAGGAAGTAGGTTACAGTACACTTGTTCACCCACTGCTTGAATACTGCTCAACAGTATGGGATCCTTACCAGATAGGGTTGATACAAGAGATAGAGAAGATCCAACGGAGAGCAGCGCGCTTCGTTACAGGGTTATTTAGTAATCGCGAAAGCGTTACGGAGATGATAGATAAACTCCAGTGCAAGACTCTGCAAGAGAGACGCTCAGTAGCTCAGTACGGGCTTTTGTTGAAGTTTCGAGAACATACCTTCACCGAGGAGTCAAGCATTATATTGCTCCCTCCTACTTATATCTCGCGAAGAAGAGACCATGAGGATAAAGTCAGAGAGATTAGAGCCCACAGAGAGGCATACCGACAATCCTTCTTTCCACGAACAATACGAGACTGGAATAGAAGGGAGAACCGATAGAGGTACTCAAGGTACCCTCCGCCACACACCGTCAGGAGACTTGCGGAGTATGGATGTAGATGTAGATTTTCGGAAAACCAACGAACCTAGAGACAGTTATAAATGTCGACCCTAATCATTGAAATAGATACAAGTGAGCCTAATGTGGACCAGCAACCCATAGGATCTTTCTTAACCTTCTAATTGGAAATGAAGCATCTGAGAAAGAACGTAGGACGTGGCGAGGGCCAACGGATAGAAAGCACAAGATATGAAGGAAATGTTCAAGCTGAAAGAAAAAGAGAGGAAACCAACGATTATGAAAAGCATGCTCGTGATGATAAATATACAGGGTGAGTCACCTAACGTTACCGCTGGATATATTTCGTAAACAACATCAAATACTGACGAACCAATTCCACAGACCGAACGTGAGGAGAGGGGCTAGTGTAATTGTTTAATACAAACCATACAAAATGCACGGAAGTATGTTTTTTAACACAAACCTACGTTTTTTTTAAATGGAACCACGTTAGTTTTGTCAGCACATCTGAAAATATAAACAAATACGTAATCAGTGCCGTTTGTTGCATTGTAAAATGTTAATTACATCCGGAGATATTGTAACCTAAAGTTGACGCTTGAAACCTCCGACGTTCAGTTGCGTGTTGTAACAAACACGGGCCACGGTCGGCAAGCAGCATCTGCAGGGACATGTTTACGATGACGACCGTGTTTACGAGTGTGGCTGTAGTGCACTGTTGTGGTTTGGTCTAGCTGTCGCAGTGTCCGCATGTAGCGCTTGCTGCTATTTTTATTCTGCATTCGTCTCCGCACGCAGACCAACTGTAGTACACCGTGTTACCAGACGTCTGTGATAGTGTAGTGTTGTAGGAACTGTGACCATGGTGTATTCGAACTCTGAAAAGGCGGAGATGATACTCATCTATGGCGAGTGTCGACGAATTGCAGCTGAAGCCTGCAGGGTGTATGCAGAACGGTACCCGGACAGAGAGCATCCAACGTGCCGCACATTGCAAAACATCTACCGCCAACTGTATGCAACAGGTATGGTCGTAGCACGCAAACGGGTCCGTAACAGGCCCGTAAGAGGAGAAGCGGGTGGAGTTGGTGTGTTAGCTGCTGTTGCCATGAACCCACACATGAGTACACTGGACATTGCGAGAGCCGGTGGACTGAGTCAAAGAAGTGTCATGCACATACTGCATCGTCAACGCTTTCATCCGTTTCATGTGTCGCTACATCAGCAATTACATGGTGATGACTTTAATCATCGAGTGCAATTCTGTCAGTGGGCATTACCAGAGAATGCGATGCAGTTCTATCTGTTTACCGATGAAGTGGGTTTCACAAACCACGGGGCAGTGAATCTACGGAACATGCATTACTGGTCCGTGGACAATCCTCGCTGGCTCAGACAGGTAGAGCGACAGAGACCGTGGACTGTAAATGTATGGTGCGGAATCATTGGCGACCACCTCATTGGTTCTCACTTCACTGCAGGGGCCCAAACAGCTGCAACATACATCGCGTTTCTACAGAATGATCTGCCAACGTTACTCGAAAATGTCCCATTGGAAACGCGTCGACGTATGTAATATCAGAATGATGGTGCACCTGCACATTCCGCAATTAACACTAGGCTGACCCTTGACAGGATGTTCGACGGGCGTTTCATAGGACGTGGAGGACGCATAAATTGGCCAGCCCGTTCTCCTGATCTTACACCTCTGGACTTCTTTCTGTGGGGTACGTTAAAGGGGAATGTGTACCGTGATGTGCCTACAACCCCAGAAGATATGAAAGAACGTATTGTGGCAGCCTGCGGCGACATTACACCAGATGTACTGCGGCGTGTACGACATTCATTACGCCAGAGATTGCAATTGTGTGCAGCAAATGATGGCTACCACATTGAACATCTATTGGCCTGACATGTCGGGACACACTCTATTCCAGTCCGTAATTGAAAACGGAAACCACGTGTGTACGTGTACCTCACCCTTCATGGTAATGTACATGTGCGTCAGTGAAAAAGACCAATAAAAATGTGTTAGCATGTGGACGTAATGTGCTGTTCCAGTCTCTTCTGTACCTAAGGTCCATTACCGTTCCCTTTGGATCCCTACGTAACGAACAACGGAGGAGTGGTACTCAAGCGTCAACTTTAGGTTACAATATCTCCGGATGTAATTAACAATTTACAATGCAACAAACGGCACTGATTACGTATTTGTTTATATGTTCAGATGTGCTAGCAAAACTAACGGGGTTCCATTTAAAAAAACATAGGTTTGTGGTAAGAAACATACCTCCGTGCATTTTTTTATGGTTTGTATTAACCAATTACACTAGCCCCTCTCCTCACTTTCGGTTTGTGGAATCGATTCGTCAGTATTTGATGTGGTTTACGAAATATATCCAGCGGTAATGTTAGGTGACTTACCCTGTATGGCAATAACACACACGGGTGCATATTGTGAAAGAATTGTGCGTTCTAAAAAGCTAAAGTGAACACAGGCTTTCGCACGAAAGGAGTCTCAGGAGCAAGTCTACGACACAAAATCGGCGAGAAACGTAATTCATTCATGAAATAGATGTTACAAAGTAAATTACCAAGACAGTAACAAATTTTACATTGGTCAAACAGGCAGGGACTTTGCAATTAGATTCAGAGAGCGCACTTATGATAAGAACAAGAATTCCCGCGGTAATCATCTGAACACAGATGAACGTGAAATAACCCATATGCTAGGTAATTTAGAAAGCTTACGGCAAACACCTAAAAGCTACAGTCTAAACGTATTAGAAGAAATGGGAATCCTTGTCCACAACAGAAGAGAACTGCAGTGCTTGCTTCACGAACAAAATGACTTCAAATTGAATTGGGAGGTTTGTGCGTCTCAGTGATCCTCTGAGCTATGCTCCTGGTATGGTCACCCATGCCAGACTGGTCAGCTGGCGAGATTCCAGACAAACCGTAGTCCTCCCTTGGGCGGTCACGCCTTGCGAGTGAGGGAGTGGCAGTCAAGGGCGCTTAGCTAAGTCTGGTATTACTTCCCCTCAATTGTGTCAGGCCTCTCCTATATTCTTTCCTAGTAGCCTACCCTGGTCAACTCTTGACTTTGTCAACCGCGACGGTATTGTTTCGTAGCCCGAGGATGTCTTTCCTTTACAATTTTCTACTCTTATTAGGTTTGCGAGGATGACTAAGGTTGGCAGCTCCCCTCCCCCCTCCAAATAGCTAACCTGGCTACAGGTCTGTAGCGGGGGAAATAAATCATTTACTCTTCACGAGCAAGAAACAAAAGCTGGACTAATGCTAGGATGACGACCAGGGCAACGAAAAGCATTAAATTATTGAAGAAAGCCACATGGAATGTAAAGGGCCTATACAGCAAAGAACGAGAGCTCAATCAAAAGCTACTGATTGCAAAACTGATACAGGAGTGATAAATGAAACAAGAAACAGCGGAGTGGATATCTGTAAAAGAGCAAGTGCTGGTGTCGATATAGTGGTAGAAACGAGTTCGAAAAGTCGCATACACACACACACACACACACACACACACACACACACACACTCCAAGTAATGAAAAAATTACACATCAAAGACTTAAATGAAATTAGAGTATTAACATCATAGACTTATATGTGCCCGAGGAAAGCAGAGTCTGTGGTGAATATGCTATCTAGTCATGACCATACCATAATCGCTGTGGATTTTGACGGAAGTATAGCAAACACGCCGTCGAAAGGGATAACACTCTGACTAACGGAGAAGATTATGAGAACTGGAATGGTGAACAATTAAGAGACTTTTCGAAACATTTAATAATCTGAGGGTAGTAAATGGGTTTCATCGTCATAAAAAATGTCCATAAATTCACCCGTGTATAAGAGGAAGCAGATCGATCATTCAGTATATTCTCACAAATTACAAAACCACACCTTTAGTACAGGATACTAGCCCAACGAGAGTACGATGTGCGTTCGGACCACTTCTTGATGATATCTAAAATAAAGAACCATACAATACAATGTTGATTTTAAAACTTATAGATCGAGAAATGAAGTCTTCTAAGTAAATCTTTTGCAAGATTGCAGCGTCTACGGAGAATGGGTGAAAAGTTAAAAAATTCAAAATCAAACATAAATGAGGAATGGAGAGAAATTAGTGATCTAATTATAAATTCGCCGTGTCTGGAGTGAAGACGTAGCAAAGATGATTAAGAGAAAGAAAGATACTTATTTAAAATAAGATATATCAATACAAGAAGTGTACAAAATGGCATTGAATGTAAAAGACAGGCAGCACTAGTGAAAAGAGAAACGAGAAGAGTGAAACGGCAGAGTTCAGAGGCATTCCTGGTAATGGTAGAATACGATATCCGTGGAAAACAATAAAGAGCTCATAAAATAATAACAGGTCTCAATGAAGGCGAGAAAGAAACCTAAAGGAATAACGTATCTGATGCAGCATGGTTAGACTACTTCCAAAACCTATGGACATGGAAAAAAGAAAATATTTTAACTGCTCAATCAAATATGAATGCAGATCCAGACTCCTTGGAAGAACCGGAAGATGCAACAGGGTCCATGAGAAACAGAAAGTGGCCAGGAAAAGAGAAAATAAATTCGGAGCTTATTAAATATGCGCATAGAAATCTTAAGATTAGGCTCCTATGTTTTATCCGCCGATGCTGGAAAAATGACCATCTTCCAGAAATTGGTAGAACCCGGTAGCCTTGTGTACATTTAAAGGAGGAGACCATAATGACTGTAGTAACTATAGAGGTGTAATCCTACTAAATTGTGACATAAGGTATGTGCCAAGATACTTTCCAACAGATTTAACAGAGACTTTTATGACAGAAGACCAAAACGGTTCTAGGCCGGGACAGATTGTGTTTTGTCTTTAATCCGGGTAACAGAAAAGCGCGGAAAATTTATTCTCCGAGCATGCATAGTTTTTCTGGGTTATGAAAACGTCCTCATCCGAGTGTTGAAATGTAAATTGTGGAAAACTTGAAGAGAGTATGAGATAAGGTCAGTCCAGAGTTTGTATGCTGGTAACAGTATCAAGATGCGCAAAACATCGACCATTAACGCATGAGCGAAAAAAATAACGGCAAAAACTTTTCGATTTTGTTTTCAGCGTTGTCGTTAACTGCACTACTAAGTGCACTACACCTGTCAGTGTAGACTAACGGTTCTGCATCAAGACACCCACAATTCAACACCCGACCTGGTAAGCGTTAATGGCTTGCTTTTGTCACACATGCCTGGAGGTAGTAACGAATCTCAAAATATACAATTTGTAAAAGCTATAATTATTAGTCTGCAAATGACGTAAATACTAATGTAATGTTGTTCAGTACACCATCCTCCGTCACCAGTAGAAATATCTGCACTTATACCCTTTACACCCTGTATACTAAACGGTGTGGGCGATAAAGAACACCCTTGTCCGAGACCCTGTGTGATTTTTTTCGCTCCTGCGTTAATGGTTGATGTTATGCCCATCTTGATACTGTTATCAGCATACAATTTCAGGAAGATGGTCATTTTTCCAGCATCGGTGGATAAAACATGGGAGCCTAATCTTAAGATTTTTATGCGCATATTTAATAAGCTCCGAATTTATTTTCTCTTCTCCTGGACACTTTCTGTTTCTCATGGACCCTGTTGCATCTTCCGGTTCTTCCAAGGAGTCTGGATCTGCATTCATATTTGATTGAGCAGTTAAAATATTTCTTTTTTCCATGTCCATAGGTTTTGGAAGTAGTCTAACCATGCTGCATCAGATACGTTATTCCTTTAGGTTTCTTTCTCGCCTTCATTGAGACCTGTTATTATTTTATGAGCTCTTTAACAACGATACAAACTCGGTCACAGGTTTATTGAGACATTGTTACATATTTAGATCGAGGTCTGGATCAATTGGCGCGTGCAAAAATGTTAAACTACATACGCAAAGGTTCAGAAGAAAAAGCTTCGATATGTACTAGATTTTTTGTGTACTGTTTGCAAAGAGTCACAAAAAATTTAAGTACAAAACGGAGCATTTTACCTGCCCATTACCTTATACATTTCAAGCACTTTCATACGGGGATTTATAGGACTCATAAGTGACTGCACGGCGGTGTCTTTCGCAGAAGAAACTGCGCGCGCGTGTTGGCGCGCGTGTGCGCGGAGGAGACGTTTGAGAGAAGCGCACAGTCACCTGGAAGAATTGCCGCCCGGGATGACGGCCGCCCAGCCGTTGTTAATTTGAGCCAGCGTGGGCCCCACCTACCGGGCCCGCGCCGTTTAAATCTCTCAGTCTCTCATTTCTTCATTCAGGGCTGTCAATGAGAGCCGACCGCCTCAGGAGAGGTGGAGGAGTGGCGTTGGGCGAGGGGGAGGGGGGGGGGGGAGATACACACACAGGGAGACGGCGAGAACCGGGGTATTTCTTCTGGCCGTGGATGCTCCTTGAGAAAGCGCTCCTCGGTCGGAATCCGATTCCAATTATTGGTAGAATAAATCGCCGGCTAATCTGGCAGCTCAGTGTAGGATTTGGGAGGGGGAAGAATAGTGGTGGAGCTACGGGACGAAGGGGAAATTTTTTCGGTGTCCTGCGTGCCATTCAACCTCGGAGGCTATCCTCGTCAATTGTCGGCAGGAGGCTCCGAAAAACGAGTCTCACGCGCGCCGGGAATGCGGAGCTCGCATCGATTTCCGACTCCAGGTCCAGTTATCTATGTACTGCGGCGATGAGAATTTGTCCAGAGAGAGCCGAAACCGTTAATAATTTATACCTCGCCTCTGCCTCCCAGTCGATAAATGGCGAACACTACAAGTCATTAGCTTTTTTTCCCTCCCCTTCATTTTCGTTCGAGGAAAGTTTTAAAAATCACTGAATTAAAATTCTACACAGTTACTTGCAATACCCCCGGAAACAACAGAAAAAAGGTCGCTTTCTGGATGTCTTGCCGAATAACACGCCTCTTTCTGTCGGAACAGTTACATAGAATGGAGCAGTTTATTTCATCTGTTTGTAATTGTCTCGCTTGTTGAACATAGTGAGCAGCAAAAAAATCGATTTTCAATATGTGATTACCATTATTTGCAAATCCGTCTCTCTGAGAACAGAAGAAAGGCAGCAAAATGTATAATGTGGTGTGTTTCGTGCTTTTCCTTTCCACTTCTGTCCTTAAATAACTGAGAACAAATGCTTTGTTGGTTTATTCAGTATCTGTGTACACAGTTTCCTTAGTTTGCCTATTCCGCTGCCTCTGCAAGCAGCTGATATGTAACAAATAAATTCTCTGAGTGATAGAACATGACAGTAGGTGGCCTGATCACCAACATTCTACGGAAAAGGAAACAGAAGCAACACCATTTCTGTATGCTAGCGAACAGGTATTTGTCAGTCGAAACAAAAACTGTTGTATTGTCTCGTTTATTGGCAAAATTTCAGATAGACTCACAAAACAGTCAATCTCGGATCTAAAGATGTGAATTTTATAACAACAACAAAAGATCTAAATTATTATTCAATAGTAAAGACACAAATAAACTTCAGATACAGAGTAGTGTGTATAAAATCACTTAAAAGCACTGTAAAAAGCTGTATGTTGATCTGTCAGGTAGAGCTGCAGTAGTTACAAGCTGAAGACTAGGGAAGAAAGATTCAACCTTTGTGGGGCACCTCTTAACAGGAAACTACCCATATGATGCAGAGGGCGACGTTTTATATACCTCTAAGAAAAGCAGAGGTATGACAGTACATGAAATTACTGAAAATATGATAGAATTTTAAATTACCAAACATAATTTCCCTTTCTCACCACTGTTACATTAACTATCAGTTACGCAAATGTGAGCTTACGACACTACAATTTCAGTCGAATAGTGTATCGACAAACGCCTGGTGACTGATCCTAGTCGGTGTCTTAATGTAGAGATCGATTTTAAAAAGAATGCGCACTAGAAACCGCTATAAGCAGTTTCCAGCATTTTCTACTGTTTTCGTTGTAGTGAGACATAAGGTTGCGTTTTGTGCAGCGGTTGAAACTATTACGACCTCTAGACATTTAAGTGCTCTAGTCGTATAATACACTATGTGATGAAAAACATCCGGACACCCTCAAAAACATAAGTTTCTCATATTAGGTGCATTGTGATGCCATGTACTCTAAATCAGCGACCACAGTATTCACTGAACATCGTGAGAGAGCAGAATGGGGCGCTCCGCGGATCTCACGGACTTCGAACGTGGTCAGGTAACTGGGTATCACTTGTGTCATACGTCTGTAGACAAGATTCCCACACTCCTGAACATCCCTAGGTCCACTGTTTCCGATATGATAGTGAAGTGGAAATATGAAGAGATAAGTACAGCACAAAAGCATACAGGACGTGCTCGTCTGTTGACAGACAGAGTCCGCCGACAGTTCAAGAAGGTCGTAATGTGTAATAGGCAGACATCTATCCAGACCATCACACGGGATTTCAAACTGCATCAGGAACCACTTTAAGTACTACGACAGTTACGCGGGAGGTGAGAAAACTAGGATTCCATGGTCGAGCGGCAGCTCATAAGCCACACATCATGCAGGTAAATGCCAAACGACGCCTCGCATGGTGTAAGGAGCGTAAACATTGGACGATTTAACAGTGGAAAAATGTTGTGTGGAGTGACGAATCGCGATCCGAAGGCAGCGTGTGGGTATGGCGAATGTACGGTGAACGTCATCTGCCAGCGTGTGTAGTGCCAACAGTAAAATTCGGAGGAGGTGGTGTTATAGTGTGGTCGTGTTTTTCATGGAGGGGGTTTGTACCGCTTGTTGTTGTGCGTGGCACTACCACAGCACTGGCCTGCATTCATGTTTTAATCACCTGCTTGCTTCCTACTGTTGAAGAGAAATTCGGGGATGGCGATCGCATCTTTTAACACGATCGAGTACCTGTTCATAATGCACGGCCTGTGGCGGAGTGGTTACACGACAATAACATCCCTCTAGTGGACTGGCCTGCACAGAGCCCTGACCTCAATCCTACAGAACATCTTTGGGATGTTTTGGAACGCCGACTTCGTGCCAGGCCTCACCGACTGACATCGATACCTCATCTCAGTGCAGCACTTCGTGAAGAATGGGCTGTCATTCGACAAAAAACCTTCCAGCACCTGACTGAACGTATGTCTGCGAGAGTGGAAGCTGTCATCAAGGCCAAGGGTAGGCCAACAGCATATTAAATACCAGCATTACCGATGGAGGGCGTCACGACTTGTAAGTCATTTTCACGCAAGTGTCCGGATACTTTTGATCAAATGGTTCAAATGGCTCTGAGCACTATGGGACTTAACATCGATGCTCATCAGTCCCCTAGAACTTAGAACTACTTAAACCTACTAACCTAAGGACATCACACAACACTCAGTCAGCACGAGGCACAGAAATACTTTTGATCACATAGTGTATATTGACGTTATTTGGAATATTTTGTTACATTTTTAGTTAGAAACTTTTATGATCAGTAAAATTATGTATATTTTTAAAACTCGCTGCACAACATGTCGACTGTTAAGCAATGCTCCATTTTATACCCTGAAATGAAAGGTCTGTTTACCATGAAACACGTAATATTTGCAAATGAACTGAATTTCTTTAAAATCTTAACAGTTTTCCCAGTCTAAAAAATGGAAATGTGTTAGCTGTCAATAGCTTCCTTTTCAAAATGGTTTTAACTTTTAACTGGTTTTCGATAATACTTCTTCTTCATTTGATTTGACTTGTTGATTACTGGGGTGTAGTAGAGGAATAATGTGACAATATAGGCTATTAAATACGTATTGACAAGATTTTATCGATTGTAATACTTTGTCCCTGGACACATGGCCATTTACGTTGCCGCAGTTTTTCACATTTGGAAAAGCTTTGTTTTTCCGAAATAATTTTTGTAACTTCAGAAAAAGATTGCAGCGGGCATAAACTGAACGCTATCATTCCAAAATGGAATAAGAAACTATGTTAAACATACGTTACAGGTCTGGCTAGAGGCGATAGCCTGAAAAGTGTCCCAAGGTACAACACTCTCTCCTACTACGTAGATAGCCTCGTCTGACGTGGTGTATGAATACTGGTGACGTAATGACACAAATCTACCTCTCGATACTTGATGTGTCACTGAAAACCGAATGTTATGGTACGTACTTCCACCCTCGCTTCGGGATAACGTTTCCCCATCCAAACTACCCGGTTCCGCGACCTGTTTGAAATACTGCAGTCTTGACGACATACGACGCTGGTAACAAGCACACAAATGCCTTATCCTTGTCGATGCCTCATCAGCGCTTTTTAAATTTTTTTCTTTTTTTTCCCCCAGAATTTTAGTTGCTATTATGCCGTATCCCATGACTTACTCTCCTCTACGAATGTCTGAAGTTCGGAATAGCATTTCTTTTCGAGATATTTCAATTTCGTCTCCCCTTTTAATTACTGTTTTCCACGTATTCCTTTCCTGTCCGTTTCTGCGGAGAAGCCAGTTACTTGTCATCTTATTAGCATTATGTAATGCCAAATCTGAAGCGTCTCAATTTTATTCTTTCCTGTTTTCCCACAATTCATTATTTACGTTCATAGAAATGTCTTTCTTAACTTAAGGCCAAAGAGACTAAAAGTTCTTTCAGTGAAAAATGCTGTCATCAGATATGTTCGGAAATAGCCGTTAGTTAGTACGCTGGTTGATAAATTTGCTATCGACAGTATTATACATTTTTTGAGAACAATTATTTGCTCGTTCAGAAGACTGCATCTATTCTAACAAGAGAGCAACAAGTTCGTCATGAATGTTACCGTTACGAAATACTAAAAACAAGATGTTATATTCTTCTTACTTTGATCAATGCGTTGTTTGTTGAAGGCTGAATTACATTATCATAGTATTCATTCAGCGAGTTTTACTTATCAATAACTAAAAATTCATGTCTGTTATTTCATTTGAAATATAAAACTAAAATATTATGATGTGTTGTTAAGTTTCACATTTAAGATAAAAATTTATTTGTTTAAAGTGTGATAACACATAAGGAATTCACGTCTTGAGGTAGTTGTGCCGGTACCTACCACGATCGCAAGGACACTATCATCAGATGTTGCTTTCTCCACAAAATTTTGGTAGAAGCCGACCTTGGGGAAGATCAGTTTGGATTCCATAGAGTTATAGGAACACGTGAGGCTATAAGTTAGATTAATAAAAGGCAAACCTACGTTTCTAGGATTTGTAGACTTGGAGAAAGCTTTTGACAATGTTGACTGGAATACTCTCTTTCAAATCCTGAAAATGGCAGCGGTAAAATACAGGGAGCGAATGACTATTTACAATTTGTACAGAAACCAGATGGCCGTTATAAGAGTCGAGGGGCATGAAAGGGAAGCAGTGGTTGGGAAGGGAGTGAGACAGGGTTGTAGCCTCTCCCCGATGTTATTCAATCTGTATATTGAGCAAGCAGTAAAGGAAACAAAAGAAAAATTCGGAGTAGGTATTAAAATCCATGGAGAAGAAATAAAAACTTTGAGGTTCGCCGATGACTTTGTAATTCTGTCAGAGACAGCAAAGGACTTGGAAGAGCAGTTGAACGGAATGGACAGTGTCTTGATAGGAGGATATAAGATGAACATCAACAAAAGCAAAACGAGGATAATGCAATGCAGTCGAATTAACTGGGTGATGCTGAGGAAATTAGATTAGGAAATGAGACACTTAAAGTAGTAAAGGAGTTTTGCTATTTGGGGAGCAAAATAACTGATGATGGTCGAAGTAGAGAGGATATAAAATGTAGACTGGCAATGGCAAGGAAAGTGTTTCTGAAGAAGAGGAATCTGTTAACATCGAGTATAGATTTAAGTGTCAGGAAGTCGTGTCTGAAAGTATATGTATGGAGTGCAACCATGTATGGAAGTGAAACATGGACGATAACTAGTTTGGACAAGAAGGGAATAGAAGCTTTCGAAATGTGGTACTACAGAAGAATGCTGAAGATTAGATAAGTAGATCACATAACGAATGAGGAGGTACTGAATAGGATTGGGGAGAAGAGGAGTTTGTGGCACAACTTGACTAGAAGAAGGGATCGGTTGGTAGAACATGTTCTGAGGCATCAAGGGATCACAAATTTAGCATTGGAGGGCAGCGTGGAGGGTAAAAGTCGTAGAGGGAGACCAAGAGATGAATACACTAAGCAGATTCAGAGGGATATAGGCTGCAGTACGTACTGGGAGATGAAGAGGCTTGCACAGGATAGAGTAAGGTGGAGAGCTGCATCAAACCAGTCTCAGGACTGAAGACCACAACAACAACAAGATGTTATACGATTTGAAACTTTCACTGTCATATAAATAACAGAGGTAGTCTGAAAATGCACAAGGGGGCGCAATTAGCTAATAGCTTAAGTATTAAACTAAGCGATTATTTAAAAAACAGAAACATTTTACGCTGGAAAATGGCTTCCTTCAAGTAATATAATGTTCTCGCTGTTTTTGTCGCATGAGTCAGTCTAAATAGCGCGACGTACCGGCGAGTGCCACTGATATTACGTGCTTGATTGATTGGGTTGTTTGGGGGAGGAGACTAAACAGCGAGGTCATTGGTCTCATTGGATTAGGGAGGGACGGGGAAGGAAGTCGGCCGTGCCCTTTCAAAGGAACCATCCCGACATTTGCCTGGAGCGCTTTAGGGAAATCACGGGAAACCTAAATCAGGATGGCCGGACGCGGGATTGAACCGCCGTCCTCCCGAATGCGAGTCCAGTGTGGTAACCACTGCGCCACCTCGCTCGGTCTATTACGTGTCCAGAAGTTGATGGGAGTGACACTCATCGAAAGGTTTTGCTGTTCCAACGAAACTCATCCACCGGCCGAATTGGCCGTCCGGTTCTAGGCGCTGCAGTCTGGAACCGCGAGACCGCTACGGTCGTAGGTTCGAATCCTGCATCCTGCATGGATGTGTGTGATGTCCTTACGTTAGTTAGATTTAACTAGATCTAAGTACTAGGGCACTAATGACCTCAGCAGTTGAGTCCCATAGTGCTCAGAGCCATTTGAACCATTTTTTTTTTTTTAAACTCATCCGCCTGAAAACACGAGAAACTTTAAATTACTACACCAGCAAATTTTTCTCCTATTTTCAATTACAAAAGTTTGTTACTGAGCCGTGTGTAAGCGCTTCCAAGCTCTGGCATTTCTCAACGAAATTAAGAATTAAAACGCTGCTACTCGTCACGTAAGAGGACTCAGCTTTCCTGTTCCGTTGATACACTTTCTTGACGTCGATTTCTGTCTAAAATACTATCCTCCAAGGGCGAGCATGTAACTTGAATTGGCCTCCGCTGTGTAAGCTGCGAAAGAAAATTGTTCCTATGGATTTCATACTGATTTCACCGCCTCAGAAACTGCATTTTAAAAACTTATTTATCAGCGTTACTATCAAATTTCGGTTCAGACTGGGCGCCTACGTACCAAAAAAAAAACTTTAACCCCAAACTCCTTTAGGTGCTGAATTCTCAAAAATCGTTTCTTAGCGTACGTCTACGTCAAAGGAGTAAGATTTCCTGCAAAGCTTATGTTTCTAATAGGAACTGTTCAGACTAGACGTTGGTCTCCCGCAACTACAAACCATTTCACCCCTTGTCTGCCTCGACAACTGACAAGGGAAGCTCCCCATCGCACCCTCCTCAGATTTAGTTATAAGTTGGCACTTTAAACGCCAGTTAATTCAATTAGGGACTGACTTCCGAAAAATCCTTTCCTAACATGCACCTACGCCTCATCAACAATATTCTCCCCAAATTTTATGTTTGCAAGACCAGTACTTTGCGCTGTGCATAGCTACCGAAGTCAGTTTCCAATATAGAAGGAACCGTATGTACCTTGTTTCTTAAATGTAACCATCTCCTATTGATGACTCATGAGGGCGTGTAAAACATGATGGTGCACTGTGCATGTTATTGATAACAATAAAAGATAGAAAGTTTTGTTCCTCTAGGATAGTACTTACTAAAGGTGCTGCTGAACATAACGTCATCATTCGACAGACTGTTCACCAGTAAATTAATTTCTGGCTGCAGAGAGGTATAAGTCAGGTTATCAGAAATTTTACCGGGAATTTTTTCCGAGATTCAGATTCAAACTGGTTACCTCCGCTAACACGGTAGAGTGCATTAAGGGCCTCGGTTAAGGAGCCTGACGTGTTAGGTAACACGAGAGTAATAACGTTTATAGCATTACACACAACGAGCTTCTGCTCGCAAAAAGGAGCCCCGCTGTTTAGCGTTGCCACAGCTCGGAATCTGCACGCTGCTTTCCTGCTGTGGTTTATGACGACAGTAAATGGGAGAACGCCATTCCGGAACCGGTGAGTTCTCTGATCGGCACCATTAGCCGGTCAGTCTGTCAGGGCGATTTTCACACCGGCTCTGCGGCGCTTGCGTACTGCTGCGGATTCTTTAAGACGTGTGGCAGAAGCAACAGCAGAAGCAGCGGCAGCAGCAACAGGTGGCCTGTGGGAGAGCATTTCTTGCAGGACGACGGCTTTTGCGGGTGTAGGCTCGCCGGTTTTTCACCGCACGTCGTTAACGAAGCTGCAGATCCGGCAACATTCCTCGAGCGAAGTGCCTTCCCAGCCAGGAATCCGTGGCCGTGGGACAGGCACGACTTTCGTCCCATCACCCTATTTGCTTATTTTGGCAAAGAAAGTAATAGCGGCCGGCCGAGCGAGCGCTCTTGTTAATTTGGAATTTAAGTGCACACTTTGTGGTAAACGCCGAATCGCCGATACGGCTTGAGAGCGGCTTGTTTACCGCGCTGATCGGCCCGGGTCACAAAGTGCACCGCGACGGTCAATAGACACCTGGTTCCGGTCCCGAAAATGTGTTTTAGCACCCACTAATCCTAAATTCGCGTGCGCTCAGGGAAAGCGAACGTGGGAACGGTTTACGCCCGTAGCCTTGCTTCAATTCGGGAGTCGAAACTGTAGTTATCAATCCACGAGGGTCAGACTGTTTTAGAGTGACACTTTTTCTCTGTAGAGGAGAGTGCGCTGTAGAGTTTGGAAGCTAAGAGAGGGATATTGTCGGAAGTAAACCTGTGAGGTTGGGTCGTGAGTCTAGTTGGATAGCTCAGTCCTTAAGAGCACCGCCCGCGAAGGCAATGTCCTGGGTTCGAGCCCTGTTCCGGGATACACTCTTCATCCTCCAGGAAATTCCAATGCAGCACACAATCCGTGGAACATTCATTCTAGAAATAACGCCATAGGCTGCGGCTAAGCCATTTCTCAGCAGTTTTCCTTCTATGAGCGCTATTCCAGCAAGTTACCGACGAAAGCTTTCACATCTATACAAATAGCCTATTTCGCAAACCACCATAGAGTGAAAATTGAGGGAGGGGAAAATTACATCCCGCCGTAGGAGCTCTAATTCTTCTTATTTTGTTCAAGCGTTCAATACATGAGATGTTCACTGGTAGCAGTCGAATCACTTAGCAGTCAGTCACATAGGCCGGTTGTCTAAACTATGTCGATATGTTTCACGAAAACAACGTCTTCTTCCATCCAGAGATTTCAATCTGAATTGACTGAGCATTTTCGTAGTACTCGCTTATTGAACGAACCTGTTGTTGTTGCTGGCTTGAGTCCAGAGACTGGTCCGATGTAGCTCTCCATGCAGCTCTGTCCTATGGAAGCCTCTTCATCTCTGAATAACTACTGCCACCTACATCCTTCTGAATCTGCTTGCTGTATTCATCTCTTAGTCTTCCTCTACAATTTTTACCCTCCAAACTTGCCTCCAGTACTAACCTGGTGATCCCTCGATGTCTCAGAATGTTTCTTATCAAGGGATCCCTTCATTTAGTCAAGTTGTGCCACAGATCTCTTGTCTCTCCAACTCTCTTCAGTACCTCATCATTACTTACACGATCTAACCATCTCATCTTCAGCATTCTTCTGTAGCACCATATTCCAAAAGCTGCTACTCTCGTCTTGTGTAAACTGTTTATCGTCCATTTTCAGTTCCATACATGGCTGCACGCCAAACGAATAACTACAGGAAAAGCTGTAGGTCTATACTCGATGTTAACCAATTTGTCTTTCTCAGAAGCGCTCTTATTACCATCTCTATATTTTAACCTACCGGTTACAAATCTGGCTGTACGTCTCTGAATCGGCCCGTCTCTTGACGTCGCTGTCGATGGGATGTTCAACTCTAATCCTCCTTCCTCTCTTCCTTCCTTTTGAATTGTTTCGATGTCTTCCTTTAACCCGACTTGGCAGGGATCCTCAACATTTCAGCAGTACATAAGAATGGGTCAAAATTCAAATGGCTCTGAGCACTATGGGATTTAACATCTGAGGTCATCAGTCCCCTAGAACTTAGAACTACTTAAACCTAACTAACGTAAGGACATCACACACATCCATGCCCGAGGCGGGATTCGAACCTGCGACCGTGGCAGTCGCGCGATTCCAGACTGAAGCGCCTACAACCGCTCGGCCACTTCGGCCGGCAAGAATGGGTCACACAAGTTTTCTATACGTGATCTCCTTAAGAGTCGGGCTATACTTAAGTAGAATTCTCACACTAAACCGAAGTCAACGTTCACCTTCCCTACAACCCATCTCACACTAAACCGAAGTCAACGTTCACCTTCCCTACAACCCATCTTTTGCGCTCGTTCCATTTCATATCACTTTGCAACGTTATGTATAGTGATTTAATCAAAGCGACTGTTTTAAGTAGCATATCATTAGCACTGTATTCGAACATTACAAGATCGTGTTTTTTACCCATCTGAAGTTTGCAAGGCTGGAGAAAGATAGCAGTGAATGTGTCACGTAAATCATGCCTGCAGAGCTTAGTTGTGAAGAGCACTGCCCGCGAAAGGCAGGCTTCCCGTTTCGGTTCCCTGTCTGGAACACAGTTTTAACCTGTCACTGTTCCATACTGACGTAGACTTCCATGCACCTCTTTAGGCAGATACCGAAATAGCGCTACGAAACAGCTATGTATAGGAAAAGTAAATTGACAGAGGCATCATATGCAGAATAAAGAGGAAAGTGCGAACGAAGGAGGGAAGAAATATTTGGGTATAACGTTCCGCCAATGCCGAAGTTATTAGAGATGATGTAACCTGAAGAAAGGAATTTGGCCGTTTCCTTTTCGAGGAATCATCCTGGCATTTGGATAAGGGGATTTAGTGAAATGCCCTGACAGATATTTGAACTGTCCCCCTCTTCAATACCACTACCCAACAAAGCGCAGTAATTAGGATGAGCTTAACAAGTGGCAGGGGGACTAGCAGGTGAGGGCCAGGTTTCTATTGTGGAGGTCACAGTTCGTTACTCCCTCCCCACAATGTAACAAATATACCCACGGGTACCTAAAATTTTAATAGTAACATCAATAGAATAAATAAAATTTTTAATATAATAATTTTTTTTATACATCGGTGATTAGTGCATCACTTCAGCATAACTTTGAAGAAAGTGGAGTTCAGAGAAGTACATCGTTCCTCAAAGCATTCATTCGCGAATTTGTGTCGTACAATCAATTTACGAAATCAGGTATTAACAGGCTCTCATAACTTTGACAACGTTATAATTTACATGACACAAAATCAAAGTATACATATCAAAGTATGCATTCATCATCAGTATTGAGAGTTGAGACTAAGACTACGCGAGAGTTTAAATTCTCATTCAGTGTTGTTACTATCTGCCTATACTCAGGAAAGCGTTTCTTTTTCACTTAGTCGTGGGTGTTTCTCTTATGGATAATTACATGAAAACTCTGATTGGTGAAATTAGCGTCCAGTCAGAAATCTGTGAAATTTGGGCCCAGTATTTCTGGAAATTACCTCCTTGCTATGTGACGAAGTGAAGTGGAAGGAAGACAAGGATTTCTGGTCAGATGAGTATCGGGTAATATCAACAGCAGCAGAAAGTGGTATAACAGGTGTAGGATTCGTTATGAATAGGAAGGTAGGGCAGAGGGTGTGTTACTGTGAACAGTTCAGTGACCGGGTTGTTCTAATCAGAATCGACAGCAGACCAACACCGACAACGATAGTTCAGGTACACATGCCGACGTCGCAAGCTGGAGATGAACAGATAGAGAAGGTGTATGAGGATATTGAAAGGGTAATGCAGTAGGTAAAGGGGGACGAAAATCTAATAGTCATGGGCGACTGGAATGCAGTTGTAGGGGAAGGAGTAGAAGAAAAGGTTACAGGAGAATATGGGCTTGGGCCAAGGAATGAAGGAGGAGAAAGACTAATTGAGTTCTGTAACAAGTTTCAGCTAGTAATAGCGAATACCCTGTTCAAGAATGAAAAGAGGAGGAGGTATACTTGGAAAAGGCCGGGAGATATGTGAAGATTTCAATTAGACTACATCATGGTCAGACAGAGATTCCGAAATCAAATACTGGATTGTAAGGCGTACCCAGGAGCAGACATAGACTCAGATCACAATATAGTAGTTATGAAGAGTAGGCTGAAGTTCAAGACATTAGTCAGGAAGAATCAATACGCAAAGAAGTGGGATACGGAAGTACTAAGGAATGACGAGATACGTTTGAAGTTCTCTAACGCTATAGATACAGCAATAAGGAATAGCGCAGTAGGCAATACAATTGAAGAGGAATGGACATCTCTAAAAAGGGCCATCACAGAAGTTGGGAAGGAAAACATGGGTACTAAGAAGGTAGCTGCGAAGAAACCATGGGTAACAGAAGAAATATTTCAGTTGATTGATGAGAGGAGGAAGTACAAACATGTTCCGGGAAAATCAGGAATACAGAAATACAAGTCGCTGACGGATGAAATAAATAGGAAGTGCAGGGAAGCTAAGACGAAATGGCTGCAGGAAAAATGTGAAGACATCGAAAAAGATATGATTGTCGGAAGGACAGACTCCGCATACAGGAAAGTCAAAACAACCTTTGGTGGCATTAAAAGCAAAGGTGGTAACATTAAGAGTGCAACGGGAATTCCACTGTTAAATGCAGAGGAGAGAGCTGATAGGTGGAAAGAATACATTGAAAGCCTGTATGATGGTGAAGATTTGTCTGATGTGATAGAAGAAGAAACAGGAGTCGATTTAGAAGAGATAGGGGATCCAGTATTAGAATCGGAATTTAAAAGAGCTTTGGAGGACTTACGGTCAAATAAGGCAGAAGGGATAGATAACATTCCATCAGAATTTCTAAAATCATTGGGGGAAGTGGCAACAAAACGACTATTCACGTTGGTGTGTAGAATATATGAGTCTGGCGATGTACCATCTGACTTTCGGAAAAGCATCATCCACACAATTCCGAAGACGGTAAGAGCTGACAAGTGCGAGAATTATCGCACAATCAGCTTAACAGCTCATGCATCGAAGCTGCTTACAAGAATAATATACAGAAGAATGGACAAGAAAATTGAGAATGCGCTAGGTGACGATCAGTTTGGCTTTAGGAAAAGTAAAGGGACGAGAGAGGCAATTCTGACGTTACGGCTAATAACGGAAGCAAGGCTAAAGAAAAATCAGGACACTTTCATAGGATTTGTCGACCTGGAAAAAGCGTTCGACAATATAAAATGGTGCAAGCTGTTCGAGATTCTGAAAAAAGTAGGGGTAAGCTGTAGGGAGAGACGGGTCATATACAATATGTACAACAACCAAGAGGGAATAATAAGAGTGGACGATCAAGAACGAAGTGCTCGTATTAAGAAGGGTGTAAGACAAGGCTGTAGCTTTTCACCCCTACTCTTCAATCTGTACATCGAGGAAGCAATGATGGAATTAAAGGAAAGGTTCAGGAGTGGAATTAAAATACAAGGTGAAAGGATATCAATGATACGATTCGCTGATGACATTGCTATCCTGAGTGAAAGTGAAGAAGAATTAAATGATGTGCTGAACGGAATGAACAGTCTAATGAGTACACAGTATGGTTTGAGAGTAAATCGGAGAAAGACGAAGGTAATGAGAAGTAGTAGAAACGAGAACAGCGAGAAACTTAACATCGGGATTGATGGTCACGAAGTCAATAAAGTTAAGGAATTCTGCTACCTAGGCAGTAAAATAACCAATGACGGATGGAGCAAGGAGGACATCAAAAGCAGTCTCGCTATGGCAAAAAAGGCATTTCTGGCCAAGAGAAGTCTACTAATATGAAATACCGGCCTTAATTTGAGGAAGAAATTTCTGATGATGTACGTCTGGAGTACAGCGTTGTATGGTAGTGAAACATGGACTGTGGGAAAACCGAAACAGAAGAGAATCGAAGCATTCGAGATGTGGTGCTATAGACGAATGTTGAAAATTAGGTGGACTGGTAAGGTAAGGAATGAGGAGGTTCTACACAGAATCGGAGAGGAAAGGAATATGTGGAAAACACTGATAAGGAGAAGTGACAGGATGATAGGACATCTGCTAAGACATCAGGGAATGACTTCCATGGTACTAGAGGGAGCTGTAGAGGGCAAAAACTGTAGAGGAAGACAGAGATTGGAATACGTCAAGCAAATAATTGAGGACGTGGGTTGCAAGTGCTACTCTGAGATGAAGAGGTTAGCACAGGACAGGAATTCGTGGCGGGCCACATCAAACCAGTCAGTAGACTGATGAAAAAAAAAGAAAAAAAAATAGTGGCGACTTACCTGCTCCCCGAGGACTCGTCAACAGGGATTGCTCCTTATTCCCAGATTGAGACGTCGTGGCACCATGTCTAAACCACGTCGGTGCTGGCAACAAATAACTAGCAACGTAAGAAAGAAAGCATCCTCCAGCCTCAAGAAAAGCTAGAGTACCATCAACTGACGATATACGGTTCTACTATATGCCTTCTTACGCAAGCACATGGCTCTCGTTCTATTTGTTTTAGCGTTTAAATTTTGCATTCCCTTCTTTTACTATGCATACTCTGTCCTAATATGAAGAATCGTTACGCATTGCCACCTACAATTTTTTGTTGTGTGAGTTATTTTGTTATGAATTAAATCTTAGCAAATATACGGGGTGATACCGTGATGATGTTAAAAACTTTCAGGGATGATGGAGATGAGAGGTAATGGTCCCTAGTCGGGAAACAATCGAGTCGAAAGTTACGTATAAGAGAAATAATTACGATACCTCTGACAGTGGACTTCTTCTACTGCTAGCTCTTTGCGTTGCATATTTTGGGAGAAGGTAATATGAACCAAAACAAAAAAAAAGTATCTGGTGAACATGAACCTTAAGAGTTACGAGCACTTGTTAAGTGGAAGAGATTTTGTTTCACAGCAGCAAACATGAACAAGTTCTTGTAGCTCTTAAGGTATTCACTTTAGAACCCAAGTTAACTGGACTTTCTTCATTCGGTCCACCCAACTTCCTCCCTAAATATGGAAAGCAAAGATACTGCAGTTTAAGACGCCCACTGTCAGAAATATCAGAACGAGTTTCACTTATAGCTTTCAACTTGGTCGATTCCACATGAGGATCCCTTACCTCACGTTGATACATATACCTTCGCTACCACCCCTGAAAGTGTGTAATATCATCACGAAATCAACCTGTGCAAACTGATAACGTTCAAGTTTCTTCACTTGGTAATAACGGCAATGATATGTAACGTTATCCAGGAGTATTGCTCCCATTTAAATCTGGCACCGCTGTAAAGATGAGGATATACGTATTACTTTCAGTGGTGCCAAGAAACAGCTGAAGTCAGCAGAACTGAACAAAGCTTCACGAATCGATGGAATCTCTCGAGCAAAAACCCCTGCCCGGATATTGGAAGAAAGTGCGGTTTACACCCACATATAATTACAGTGGGGTACTGGAAAAGAACCGCAAAATTGTCCGACATCCCTTACATCCATTTGCTGTAGAATATTCCGAACTCTGACATAATGGTGTCTCGAACAGAATGACTTCCTCTATGACAAACATCGAGCATGTGAAACCCAACTCGCAGTTTTCTCTATGACATTTTGAAAGCCGCGGATCAAGACAGTCAGGTGGATTTCTGAAAACGTTGTCGCTCGGTACCACTTCTTTTTCCTGAGCCTTTGTGCTGCATCTACATGAGGTTGACATGGTTACGAACTGATATGGCATGGTTAATTTAAGGGGTGACCTGATGTCCTTCCTATCACAATCGCATTAATTGTAATTCGGTTTTAATGTTTTCCAGTACATTTTCAAAACATCTGGTCGTAAGTAAAAGAAATTATTATTGTGTTCGACAGAAAATAACTAAAAATTATAATCACTTCCGACTGCAAAAAATTACAGTTCTTGTTCGAACATTTCCAGACCTCTTCATCGTACAACATGTATGGGCTCTCGGCTCTTCCACCTGACAGGAAAGTCGTAGAGTTGAGACGAGAGAGAGGAGGGGGGGGGAGGCGATTGGCGTACCCTTCCTTAACCTTTTGTAGGCAAAATTTCACTGGGCGCGGCGCAGATTTCGCTGGTTGCCGTTTGAAGGACACCTTTTCTTTCTGCCCTTGCCTTAACTTCCTGTCACTTGCCGGTTTCATCTGTTGACTCAAGAAAACCCGTGACGGGTTTGTTTGTTGTTGGTAGCAGAATGTTGAACCTGTGAAACGTCGCCTTTACGTTAATGCAAGCCTATCCACGTGGACAGACTCTCACACTAGAAAGTGAAATATACCCGTGTTACATGCAGAATGGAATTTTCTAGAATCTATTACATTTTCGTCACTCTTAGTTTTATGATTTCTTTATTCATCGAAAATTATGAGATAAATTTTGGAATTGATATTTAGACGTCAGGTACGCTGTCAGGTGAGAATGCTAATTTACTGCTACAAGCTAGCCAGACGCAGTAGAGTTCTGCCAACATATTACTATTTGCGTGCGTAATGTTGGGGCTGCTGGCGGTACCTGTGCAAATCGACACTCCTTCACACATCAATGACCTTATTCATCACTCTCTACACGTTGCAAAAAGTACTGCTACGGACGTTCGTCCCGATCCAAATCTGAACTCTCCGTCGCACAGTTCCGCGCTTCATGGGTGCTAATATTTGGAAATTTCAAACAACGTGAAATGAGGCATTGTGAATCTCGTAGGCTATCGGTGGTCTTTGAACCGGGTTGGATTATATGTCTATGTGTTGCTCAATTTACTAAAACCAATTACCGTTTCGGCTCTGCAGCCGTCTTCAGATCCTTAAGTTACAACAGTTGCATGTAGACGAGCAGTCGGTACATAACAACGATCTTCATTCGACCATTCTCAAAACCAGCCATATTTTAAAGATTTTGCATACAAGCAGTACATAATTGGATAAAAATCGTTATATTAACGTTATACAATTCAGAACATTGTACATCACTTACTGGAAAGCAGTGTCACTGAAGCCTAAGCAGAGATTATTCTCGCATGGGCGCTGCCCATTTCAGAGTGTCACACTATCACAGCAGACAGAGAAATGAATATTCGAAATACTGTTTGCCACAATATGTACACGGGACGCGCAGTGATGCTACGTGCGATTTACATATGAGAAGTGCAGAGCGTCTGCGTCCCACTTCTCGTAACTGAATTGTCGTCAACTTGCTTACCTCGCGTCTCGTAGACGTTCCCCCAATTGGCTTCTTCTTCGTCGGTCCCGATCTCTAACTCTTGTGCAATATACAGTGCATAATAATATGGCAAGTGGGTAGGTCTATTGCTGATCATAGTGAGAATCGTAAAATGTTACGATTCCAACTAATTCTGTTTTATTTGTCCAATTGCAAGATTCTCGGTCATTAATCGTTACCGAGCACCGTAAAAGTCATAGAAATGCTTAAAACGGCCTTAGAATAAATATGAGCTCGCAGAAACATGTTTTCCGAGGGAACTTCAACAATTAATTCCGCCTTTACGTGGAGTTGCACTTCACACAACAGTTCGCGTGTTACCACCTCACAAACCGATCGTAGACTGCTTTGGATTAAGACAACATCCCATAAGTACGTCATCCGAGGCAATTTTTCAACAAACTGTTCCGTCTTTACATGAGATCAGATTTTATACATAGATTCATATATTACCTGTGTATTGTATTGTGTACATTGAACTGGGGACCTAGAAACGACGGGGAGGCTTCATCCGGCCGTAGCCCTCAGTGGTTCACAACCCCACAACAGGCCACAGCAGTCCGTCCAGCCCACCGCCGCCCCACACTGAACCCACAGTTATTGTGCGGATGGGGCCCCAGTGCCCCCCTCCCCGGGAGCGTCTCATACCAGACGAGTGTAACCGCAAATGTTTGCGTCGTAGAGTAATTATGGTGTACGCGTACGTGGAGACAGTGTTTGGGCAGCAATAACTGACGTAGTGTGAGGCGGAATAAGGGGAACCAGCCCGCATTTGCCGAGACAGATGGAAAACCGCCTTGAAAACCATCCACAAGCTGGCCGGCACACCGGACCTCGACACCAAGCCGCCAGGCGCATTCGTGCCAGGGACCGGCACGTCTTCCCACTCGGGAAGCAGAGCGTTAGACCGCGCGGCTAGCCGGGCGGGTTCATAAGTTACCTCCTTGGAAGCGATCGATGACTAGTAGTGAGCTATCTGAGCAGTCTGGCGCCTGCACTCTCTGGGTACAGTTGTGATTGGTCCATCCTTCCCATCAATACGCACTGAAACTAAAACTTGTGATTAGCATTTCCTAATAAATTAAGTCATATTGAAATTATTAACAAGCTATCATCACGGTTGGAGCTATATATTAATAATCATACAGTAAATATAAATAATAAAAGAATCGCTACTTGGTATCCACTGGTATTGCTTAATCCCCACTGTCTCTCTCTGTTACAGCACGATAAGGCTATTACTAGCCCGGCCGTTTTCATGCTACGTGACCATCTGACGCGTTGTTCGATGAATCTGCCTTGTGATCCTACCTACTTACTAGCCTCCCGTAGCAAAATCTTCGTATATTGTACATTAAAACATAGCAAGAAAACTGTAATAAACGTATGCAAAATTCGTAGTAGAGTATTAAGTTAGATGTCATTATGCGGTTAAAGACAACTGCGAGTCGTCGATATATGAGTCAAAAGTTCAAATAATAATAATAATAATAATAAAAGAAAAATGTCTCCGTCGCCATGCCATGAAGACCAATGGATGTCGACCAGCCTCTACCATTGGGCACGGATGTGTTATGCAGAGGCATGGAGTCAGCACGCTGCTGTCCCTGCCGTTCTTCTCATTCAAGCAGCTCCTCAGTTGACATCACAAGGCTGAATGCACCCAGTTCCATCCCTGCAATCAAGGACGAATCCATGGAAGTGCCGGACATTGAACCACAAATAGTAATTCATAACTACACCTCTGCAGAACAAAAAGAATTTCTCCTCTCTTTTTCCTATGGGTGATCGTCAAAATCTTAACTTGAGGGTATGACCTGTGACACCTTGGAGCGAGTAAATGCCACCAACTGAAGCCAGCACTTCTCTTCCTACAAAAGAGCAAAGACGTGAAGAAAACATCTTCCATCGTCAGGAAATGAACCAGATACCGGTGACTACTACCCTACCAGAGCATGCGTTAGCGGTGTCTGCTACTGAGTCGGATGACATATCTGAAGCGGATGTATGAATGCGGTCCAGGATGTTGTTAAAATTTTTTGCCACCTGATCGTGTGGAGTTGGGCAGTGCTGCCGCGGAACTCCCAACCGGCTGCTGCAGCAGCACACCCGTGGCCTGTCGAGGTCGTGGCGGACAGGAATGCCGTCCCGTCCGTCAGCGCCGGAAGTGCCACGTCATCCAAAGCGTCCACTCGGGTCTCAGGCTTCTGATGGCTCATCTGCGATCCCTGCGCCAGAACGCGGAGCGCCAGTGATGTCAGCTGGAATCCAAGGTGACCCTAGGACGAATTTTCCAGTCTACCTCGGAATGTATGGCATCGAGAAAGTTCCTCGCAGGTTAAACGTCGTTCCCGATGGTGACTCGCCTCCGGACCTTGCCCTTTGTGAGCGGTAATCCTACCAAGTGGGCAATACAGGCAAGTCTCAGCACAGCTGGACCCTTTCGCGTGAAACCATTGATGCTATTGCAAGACATAGACTTCAAGTGGTACAATGAGGTACTTCTTCGAATGTAGTGCAATGTAGCAGTAGATTATTATGTTCAAAGCACCAGTCGTCGTGGAATTGTTGTTAAATGAGATTAGTTTCTTTAAATTTTTGCTACATAATCCACTTAACGTGTGGTTATTGCACAGTGATTATATTAAGACCATTGGCACAGAAAGTAAGTGCATTTTGAGTGATCGTAATGTAAACTGATTTCGACTGAAAACCATTCAGGCTGTGTGCGCTTTTATAAGTAATTTTGAGATTATACCTAAAATTATTAAATTTTAGAGCCGTTTTTTGCTTCTAATTTAGGACTAATTTGTTTTAGGCATTATCAGACCGCAGAAGTTTCGAGACGTCACCCGACATCTAAACATCGTCTTTTAGAAGAAGAAATTCGAGTGATTTGATTTCATAGACATCTGAGACCGAAAGTGACCCAGAGGATGCTTGTGTGAATGTCCACCATCAGGCAAGTCCGTCAGGAACTTATATTCTTTTGTCAGATCCTGAACTACTCATTCAGTTCATTACGATGTTAATGACGACGGTAACAAGTTTGGAAATTTGTGGTAAGTTCCTATGGGACCAAGCTGCTGAGGTAATCGGGACCTTAAACACTACTTAATCTAACTTAAACTAACTTACGTTAAGGACAACACACACACATATATATATATATATATATATATATATATATATATATATATATATATATACCCACTGGCGTCAAAATGAAACCTCCTCCATAAAACAAGCGGTTGTTTCCTTTTTGTGAATTTTTTGTTGTATTCCTAGCCAATAAAGGTTAATTTTGTGAAAAATATAGTTTTTCATATTGTTGGGACTCAAAGGGTTAACCACCCAGCTGAGCAGGATGATTCCAGAGAAACTTGGAGAGAATCTCAATTAGACTGAATCTGAGAAGTCGCAGATGAAACTGGTCTGGATAGGTTATTCCTTAATACTACTGCCCGGAGGATGTCTGACTAGTGTCGAATTCTACACTACTGGCCATTAAAATTGCTACACCACGAAGATGACGTGGTGCAGACGCGAAATTTAACCAACAGGAAAAAGATGCTTTGATATGCAAATGATTAGCTTTTCAGAGCATTCACACAAGGTTGGCGTCGGTGGCGACACTTACAACATGCTGACATGAAGAAAGTTTCCAACCGATTTCTCATACACAAACAGCATTTGACCGGCGTTGCCTGGTGAAACGTTGTTGTGATGCCTCGTTTAAGGAGGAGAAATGCGGACCATCAAGTTTCCGACTTTGATAAAGGTCGGATTGTAGCCTATCGCGATTGCGGTTTATCGTATCGCGACATTTCTGCTCGCGTTGGTCGAGGTCCAATGATTGTTAGCAGAATACGGAATCGGTTGGTTCAGGAGGGTGATACGGAACGCCGTGCTGGATCCGAACGGCCTCGTATCACTAGCAGTCGAGATGACAGGCATCTTATCCGCATGGCTGTAACGGGTCGTGCAGCCACGTCTCGATCCCTGAGTCAACAGATGGGGACGTTTGCAAGACAACAACCATCTGCACGAACAGTTGGACGGCGTTTGCAGCAGCATGGACTATCAGCTCGGAGTCCGTGGCTCCTGTTACCCTTGACGCTGCATCACAGACAGGAGCGCCTGCGATGGTGTACTCAACGACGAACCTGAGTGCACGAATCGCAAAACGTCATTTTTTCGGATGAACCCAGCTTCTGTTTACAGCATCATGATGGTCGCATCTGTGATTGGCGGCATCGCGGTGAACGCACATTGGAAGCGTGTATTCGTCATCACCACACTGGCGTATCACCCGGAGTGATGGTATGGGGTACCATTGGTTACACGTCTCGGTCACCTCTTGTTCGCATTGACGGCGCTTTGAACAGTGGACGTTACATTCCAGATGTGTTACGACCCGTGGTTCTACCCTTAATTTGATCCCAGCGAAACCCTACATTTCAGCAGGATAATGTACGACCGCATGTTGCAGGTCCTGTACGGGCCTTGTTGGATACAGAAAATGTTCGACTGCTGCCTTGGCCAGCACATTCTCCAGATCTCTCACCAATTGAAAACGTCTGGTCAATGGTGGCCGAGCAACTGGCTCGTCACAATACGCCAGTCACTACTCTCGATGAACTGTGGTATCGTGTTGAAGCTGCATGGGCAGCTGTCTGTACACGCCACCCAAGCTCTGTTTGACTCAATGCCCAGGCGTATCAAGGCCGTTATTACGGCAAGAGGTGGTTGTTCTGGGTACTGATTTTTCAGGATCTATGCACTCAAATTGCGTGAAAATGTAATCGCATGTCAGTTCTAGTATAATATATTAGTCCAATGAATACCCGTTTATCATCTGTATTTCTTCTTGGTGTAGCATTTTTAATATCCAGTAGAGTAGAATGACATATAGACATTCATCCCACTGACGTAACCTCAACGATAGATTTTTTTACGAAATCGATTCGCTGATTGTGGATTCGTAGACGTCATTTGTATTAGGTATCTATTAGTGACCCGGATTTCTCTCTTATCACGTACTCGCTTCGGCAGTACATATACTAAAAGTGGAACGATACAGACAAGTTTTGCATGGATGATTATGAGCGATCGCCCTAACGAATTCGGCTGTCCGTGAACGCACCCCACACCGACCCAGATTTCCATATATATCCACTTACGCAGTATTTATCAAGACTATTCTTCGTTGTACAACTAGTTTCAGCTTTCGTTATACAATGCTTATCTGTGTAAAAAAGCGAACTACATAACAGCCAAGAACGGGAACCCATGGTGAGAGCGTACTCATTGATAGATTGATAGAAAAAGTTGCCTTACATATGAAAATGATAGCGTACGCACCTTATGTGCTATCGTTCGCTGTTGGTTTACTTATGTTACTGGTCTTGACTTTTAACAAATGTTTGGTGCAAATGAGACGGGAAATGAGGAAGATTCTTTGACCAAAGAATATAGATGTAAGCGGACAAACAATTCCACAAATCTATGCACCTATATTTGGATGTATACTCATAGTAAAACGCTAGTAGCAATAATAAAAAGTAAAAGTGAAATTATTGGAAAGATACAGTATAGGAAAATGGGAAATCTTAAAATTATAAATTTCGTTTAATCTATATAATATATAAGTACCTGCTCGTATAGCATAACGCGTAGTGCGGTAGCTTACGAGATGTGGAGGTGAGCCATATCTGGATCGAATTTGCGTGGCGAATAGTGCCCATGGGCTGGTATATCGGTCTGCCTGAGTGTGGTTTCGTGGCGGTTTCCCACTATCGTTTAGGTGAATGTTGGTCTGGTTCCCAAATTCCGCCTCTGCGAATACGATACACAAACTCTTAACATACGACGACACTCAGATCAAAGTTTACACTATTCAAAGACAGATGGTGCAAATTACTTCTCTCCCTAAGGTTGCCTTAACGATACAAAGTTAAATAATAAAATACAACAGAGCACTAATACGGTGGCACTAAATTATGTTAAGGATTTAAAGATGTAAATTAATGTTTGCCGAAACTAACCGTCCACATATGCATTTCGTACGATCTGAGTGAAAAAAATTTCTGCAATCAAACAATTATATTTTTCACAATAATACTATATATAGTTTGGCAAGTGCTGAAAAACCGGACCCCGTACTAGACAAGATAAACGATGCGGGGGGGGGGGGGGGGGGGGAGGGGGGGGGGAATAAGACACAAACCGTATATAGGGCGCTAATAAAGAGTATTCCATATTTTTGAGACCTAGTAGTATGGACCAAAATAAGTCAAAAACGTACAGTGAACAAGCGCTCTAAAATGTAAACCGTAAGAGGTATGAGCAGTCGTTCGTCTTCGCTACTGTGAAACATCTCTTCTGCTGCAAGCTGTCTGCTATTACGAATGGTCTACAGTTTTCAGTAAACAAATGTAGGCAGATCCCTCTGTTACTGTCCATGGTTACAGCTGGCAGTAAACATCCGTTAGTGTTGTTACTGTAAACTGTACTCACAGTAAGTCCATAGCAACCATTTGTTCTTAAAGGGCAAGTGGATAAGATTGCGAAATGGTTTATCATTGTAGTTTTTGCTTTGCTACACCAGAAATGTCAGTTTAAATAGGGTGTATGCAAGCCACATTAATGTTGTACAAACACTACAGGAACTCGTCATCAGTGACTGACAGCGCAGTTTCACCCAAACTAGTCTATTTCACAGAATGTATGACTCTAAGACGTCGGACAACAGCATGCCTTAATATAAGTGGTCACCATATTGAGCACCTCCCTTAACAACGGCTCAACAGTACAGGTCTGCTATTTCGCGGCAACACCATAATATGTTCTCATTAAATTACCCATTTGTTTCTTACGTTGTGTAGGTCATTAGTAACGGCAAAGAATTTGCAGTGGAAGAAATTTGTTTCACAGTAGCGAAATTCAACAACTGCTCATAGCTCTTAAGGTATCCATTTTAGAGCCCATGTTTACTGGACTTCTTTTTGTTGTTTTGGTCCATACTACCACCTCAAAAACATAGACTACTGTTTTGATACTCCATATATAAACCTATGAATGAAATTACTAGCTCTCATTAGCCGTAAACAGAATGTCAGTAACATAATACACTACTGGCCATTAAAATTGCTACACCAAGAAGAAATGCAGATAATAAAAGGGGATTCATTGTTCAAATATATTATACTAGAACTGATGTGATAACATTTTCACGCTATTTGAGTGCATAGATCCTGAGAAATCAGTACCCAGAGAAATCAGTACCCAGAACAACCACCTCTGGCCGTAATAACGGCCTTAATACGCCAGGGCATTGAGTCAAACAAAGCTTGGGTGGCGTGCACAGGTACAGCTGCCCATGCAGCTTCAACACGATACCACAGTTCATCAAGAGTAGTGACTGGCGTATTGTGACGAGCCAGTTGCTCGGCCACCATTGACCAGACGTTTCCAATTGGTGAGAGATCTGGAGAATGTGCTGGCCAGGGCAGCAGTCGAACATTTTCTGTATCCAGAAAGGCCCGTACAGGACCTGCAACATGCGGTCGTGCATTATCCTGCTGAAATGTAGGGTTTCGCAGGGATCGAATGAAGGGTAGAGCCACCGCTCGTAACACATCTGAAATGTAGCATCCACTGTTCTAAGTGCCATCAGTGCGAACAAGAGGTGACCGAGACGTGCAATCAATGGCACCCCATATCATCACACTGGCTAATACACCAGTATAGCGATGACGAATATACGCATAGAATGTGCGTCCACCGCGATGTCGCCAAACACGGATGCGACCTTCATCATGCTGTAAACAGAACCTTGGTTCATCCGAAAAAATGACGTTTTGCGATTCGTGCAACCAGGTTCGTCGTTGAGTACACTATCGCAGGCGCTCCTGTCTGTGATGCAGCGTCAAGGGTAACCGCAGCCGTGGTCTCCGAGCTGATAGTCCATGCTACTGCAAACGTCGTCGAACTGTTCGTGCAGATGGTTGTTGTCTTGCAAACGTCCCCATCTGTTGACTCAGGGATCGAGACGTGGCTGCACGATCCGTTACAGCTATGCGGATATGTAACCTCAGAGATTTTGCAGATGATGCAGTTGCCTCTGATGAATTACTGTCGGAAAAAAGTTGCACAAATATCTACACAGATCTTAATAGGATTTCGCAGAGGATCAACGATTGGCAGTTAGGTTTAAATATTATATCTAAAATATCAATGAGCCGCAGATATTATGAGTCAATTTATGTAAATACTTTGGTATAAAATTTTGTGGCGACGTGAAATAGAACAGGCTAAGTCGTAAACACAGTATAAATATAGCAGACGTGGCTGCTGTATGCTGCTACCGTTGTCATCCCTGATTATTTCTTTGATCCTGTTGAAACTAGTTCGGAATGATTAATCTTCTAATCTAATGCTACACCACTCATTATTTCTCTAAAATATTGCATTTTCTACATTTACTGCAAGTTGTCAGTCTGTAAGAAAACGAAACCTGTGCATAACAGGGATTAGTACTGTTTTCTTTAGATAACTAATAGTTGCACCATCATAGATGAATGTGAGATTTATTTGACAAGTCATTGGTGTCCAGTGTGACAGCAAATTATTTGTCTATTTCATAAGACTCTGTTTTCACCTATACTGAACAGAAATATACTACGTGGTCTTACTATAATTTCAGTCGTACTAACTGTGTAAATCTAACAATCGTCTTATATTCGTGTGATGTAAGTCCCATTTGTAACGCAATAGCCGTTCAATTAGTCATCCCATTAACTTGAAGTATTCCAAGGAGGAGCAGGTGTTAGATAGCTTGCAGCTATAGTAATGTACAGTCGTGGACAAAACGAGTGAGACCCCTCGCCTTCTCGTTATGCTGATCCGCACAGCTTTAAAGTCTGCTACACAGAATAACAGGCAAGGCGACCAAGTGCTACCAACATACTATGCACAGGTGTGAAATTGAAAAACCATCCGAAATTTGTCGGACTGTTTTCAGTCATGTGTAAGACTATATTAATGCTAATTAGTGTGTTAACCACAACACCTAAATATAAGATATAAATGAAAGAAAAAACGGTAATTAGTATGAGCTGTATTAATAAAAATGAATTTCGGCTTATCGAGATAACATATTTGTTTTAGTAAGACAAAGAACCCCAGATCGTTACGAATTGGCAAAACATTCTGCGCATTCGGCCGCGAAATGGTCCGTGTCAACGGTCAGACCAGTCATACTGGATTACCATTGCTGACCTACCATGAAAGTGTGCAAATTTAGCAGTGCGTGAAGATTCATAACGAAATTTAGTTAAAAATCATTCAGTGCCACACTTAAGTCAATGCGGTTATTGACAGAAGCGGAAAAAATAGGCAGTAACAAGTATGAAAATTCTACAACAGTTCCATGTCGACATCCACAGAGCGCCGGTACATAATAAAGGTAGCAATAAAACGTATTGGGGACGAGAAAGTTTCTTAAAATTCCTTTACTGATAGTCTATCTGCATCCATCGAGATTAGAACGGAAAACAAACCAGACCTCCCTTGCAATAGCAAACACCTTTCACTACGCTAGCAGACAACCCAGGCAAACAGCCCTATATTATTACCCCAGACATGAATAAGCCGGCAATTTCGCAATGAAAATGGCAAAATGATCTGTAGTTTCTGTTGCATAGAGCTTTCTGGACTCAAAAACATGAATTGTCTACCTTTATGTCACCGCTTATGTGACAATCATTCGGGATTTTTATCGAAATAACAAAAAACTGTTATTAGCGAGTAAATTTAGTAGGATAATTCTGTACCACCCCAGGAAATAAACGGCGACGTAGCTGCCAAACGCATTATACAATGTTTCGAATTCTCCATTAGACGTGCCCCAGCCAGAAAACGTTCATTAGCCGAAGTGTTCCTAAAGGTAGCTAGCAATGGGAATGCTCGCACATCTAAAACGCGGTGGCACAAATAGTGGGATCTGAATTACCACGTGTATAGGCAAATGGATTTTATTTGCATTCATGTAAACGTGATTTGGATCGAAAGGGTAGGTAGCTACGATTAATATACCGATGTATCGACAGCATCTGGAACATTTCCAATAAAGAGTACGGGAAATTATTATGCGACCCTCATCTTCAGTAACTGTGGTAGCTATTTTCGTTGTTAGGATTTCGTCACCTAAATCGGTAAAAATGGAGCCCTACTAGTGTCACTTTCTTGACCGTCTATCTGTCTACCCAACCTTTAAAACCCATTTGCCTCGAGTACGGGTGGACATAATAAGCGGAAATGTATCGCACTTCCTATGGTATACGGTCCCTTGGTGGTGTAAAAAAGTGAACGCAATCTAAAGACACGGCCGTTTAAGTAAAGAAAATTTATGCTAAAGGTCAAAAATGGCTCTAAGAACTATGCCACCAAACTGCTTAGGTCATCAGTCCCCTAGACGTAGAACTACTTCAACCTACCTAACCTAACACACATCCATTCCCGGGGAAGGATTCGAACTGACGGCGCAAGGAGCCGCGCGGTCCGCGATATGACGCCGGCAAGCTGTTATGTCATCTGGTGTTACTAAAAAGTTATTCACTTCTGGTGAATGATTTTCTGTGCAGCTCATTTAAGAAAGAATAACTAATATATATTTGATGTTACGGAAGAGGAAGAACGCCTAATTCATTTTCCCTTGTCCTTATTCATGATGTTAGATTCGCAATCTGAGCATACGTACTATCCATAACCACACCTTAGATCCAAGTCATAGTCACAGATATGTGAACACAACGCATTGGCTTATACTTGAGGTATTTCGTGTCCCACGAAGTGGTGGCAGACGATGCTGTGGCGTCTTAGAAGTGCGAGTTTCTCCAGCTATATCAGCACATCAGCTGAGCGAACTTGCATAGTATGTTGGTAGCACATCGTCGCCTTGCCCGTTACGCTGTGTAGCAGACTTTAAAGCTGTGCGGATCAGCATAACGAAAAGGCGAGGAGTCTCGCTTGTTTTGTCCACGACTGTACCTCCACACTTTCGGCTGCATGTCATTCCTGGTGGAGATACAGGATTTTCAGTACCCCAACGTCGATTGTTGTATAGAACTATCTGCTAGAAAGAACGTATTGCGCAAAATTGGAAGAAAATCCTGGGGTGTAGCAACAAAAACAGTTAAAACTATAACTCAACCTTTCTGTTACCAATCTGGGGAATAAGTTGGCACTGTCTGATAAAATTCTGTCCATGCAAAATAAGTAAATACAACTCTCGAGTCGTGCAGATTCATTTCTGGATATCTGACGCCTACACCGTGGGATGAAGTTCACCGCTTAGTTGTAATTGCCCCTCCAGACATCATGCATGAGATAACTACACGCTGAGAAAGGTATTAGTGTGTATCTCCGATAAACACACATTATATGATCGTCATCCTGCTCTTTGAGGACTGATGCCCAAGGGAAGTTTCATGAGGGGGAACAAATAACACTGACGGACTAAGGTGTTTCCGATAATATATGTGGAAGATGAGGTCTGAACACCATAAGATAATGTAGCCGCTGTTTTCATGGAAGACTGGCTCGTGTGGGCAAATCTGACAGGGCTAAGAATAGCGGTTGCGTGGCAAAAAGACAATAAGCATAAATAAGGCTATTTCACTTCACCAGCCCTTCGTGACTGCGGAGTTCAGCAAACAACGGGAAACGTAGCAATGCAGACTGCGTCCTGCAAGCTGTGCCACTGATGATCTGATGTACGCAAGTTCTAAAGCCGTAGAGATTGCCAAACACTGGGGTGAAGATGCTTAAATTGTGATCTTTCTCTTTAGTGTTTTTCACTATCACCCGTTGTGGCCGAGCGGTGCTAGGCGCTACAGCCTGGAACCGCGCGACCGCTACGGTCGCAGGTTCGAATCCTGCCTCGGGCATGGATGTGTGTGATGTTCTTAGGTTAGTTAGGTTTAAGTAGTTCTAAATTCTGGGGGACTGATGACCTCAGATGTTAAGTCCCATAGTGCTCAGAACCAACCTTTATACACTGTCCTGTTACATTAATGTGATCACCTGTCAAAAGCCTCAATAAACACTGCTGCGAGACGTACAGGAAGAGAACCAATGAGGTTTTGGTAGGTACCGAAAGGGATGCAGAGCCATAGCGATTCCAATAACGCGGTTGGGAATCAATGCCGCGAACATCCCCGTCGAGGTGGTCCCACAGATTCTCCATTGGGTGTAAACCCAGTGAGTTCGGTGTCCAGGGGATTACGGTATACTCATCCTGGTGCTTTCGAACTACGCACGAACAGTGCGAAATGTGTGGCACGTTCCATCGTCCTGCTGCTAGATGCCATCGTGCTGAGGCACAAATTGGATGTAGGGGGTGGACATGGTCCCCAAGAATAGATGTTTGCTTGTATTGGTGCATTGTATCTTCCAGAATGATGAGATCACCCAGACAATGCCACGAACACATTCCCCACACCACAAGAAGGCTCCCTCCTCCGGCCTTCCGAAGTTTGTTGCAGCTGTCTGCTTTCAGACGTTTCAGGACGATGGAGCCACTTTTGACATGCGCGGTATACTATAACACCGGCTGGACACGAACAGTTTACAAACTTAACCGTTTCGGAAATATTTCCACCATTGGATCTAAAGTCAATGAACATGCACTTTTGGACGTCAGATAAATTGCTCCGTTTGGCATTAGACAATGACTCCACTGCTATCCACGCCCCCCCTTCTTGCATTACATACCCTCCATTTCTGGTGCTGCCACCAGCCGTCTTTGAGTGGTTATTGCACTTTGATGTAGAACATAGCATTCGTCCTCAGGCCACATGTGGCCCATCGGGACCATCCGACCGCCGTGTCATCCTCAGTTGTGGATGCGGATAGGAGGGGCGTGTGGTCAACACACCGCTCTCCCGGTCATTACGATGGTTTTCTGTGACCGGAGCCGCTACTATTCGGTCGAGTAGCTCCTCAATTGGTATCACGAGGCTAGGCACCCCGAGATGTAGAACATAGGCAGGGGTCATATTAATGGGATTGGGCCGAGTAGATTTTTCAAATTCCAGTTTAGCGTTAGTTTGTAGGAGACGACTAGTATGGTTTCAACATAGTAACAACGTAGAGTGTCTTGCAAAATGTGCCGCTGTCTTGAAATTTTAAATTAGTAATTAGTTTATAATTGCTATTATGTATAAATACGTATGTATCTTGTACGCTGAAACGTGTTGCTTTTGACTCGAATATTCAGGGTGAAGCGAAATTCACGCACTAGGGGTTCGCAGCGCGACTCCTCACATGCCAGCGATAAAAAAATGTCTCTCACAAAGTTTTTTTCTGGCGCTGTACAGTTGGTGCTGTGGAAAGTGTTTTGGGTTAGCATGCAGGAAGTCGAGGGTTCGATCCTGGGTTCAAGCATATGTTTTTTATTTGGTAAATGTAGTCCAGGTGGTATCTGGCATCTTAATCGTCAACAGCGATTGCAGGGGGTCCTCTGGAAAACATTTGCACTTACATACTACAATCGTAGAAATGGAAGATTGGTCAGCTTTGAAAGAAGCCCTTTCCATGTCTTGGGCTCGAATTTATTCGCACCATTTCATCTACTAGATGTGAAACCTCTTTTCTTTGTACCTTGCTCTAATGTTCACGTAGATTAGTACCAACTATTAATCTTGCCTCGTTCAGGTCCATTGCATTTCGTTAGGGCCTTACGTTACCAGTAGGAATAGCAACATGCTTTGCGAATAATGTCCAAACTCGGTTATTAGTTCTACGAGTTATCATTATGGTCGCACTAATTGTTTCAACTGTCTATTTCTTACTTATCTAACCACGTATCTGTTGTGTTCAGCATTACAAAATGTTGTAAATTTAGGATACAGGTGACATAAGAAACGGTATATATTACAGTATGAAATGTCAGAATGATATTAGCAAATAAAAAAATGTGCCGCAAGCCAGGATTGAACCCTCGAGCTCCTGCACCCTAACCCAAAACCCTATCCACTGCACCAACTGCACAGCGCAAAAAAATCGTGCTGTCAGAGGTAGTTACCGTTCATGTGGTTACAGTGCTGCCAGACTGTCACTCTTTAACGTCCTTTTTCTGCCAGATGTAATCACTGCACAAAATTTTGTGAGAGAGATTTTTTGTCGCTGGCATGTGAGGAGTCGAGCTGTGAAGCCGAGTGCGCGAATTTCGGTTCACCCTGTATAAATAAACCAGAAAAAGAATAAGCATTTCAGTAACAGCGTCTCCATCGCGAATAGACAGTTGTAGTCGAACAGAAGTATCTGAACTGAACAGTCATTGCACTACTGTTATTATGATAGATTTCAATATGGGCTGGCGCAGAACTCTGTGAGCAAATGCTACAGACACACCAGTATGGCAAAATTATTTACCCGGACTCTGTTCCACAGCTGCTCATAATTCGCCGGGTTACATCTCGGTTAAGATAACGGCCATCTGTCACTCTGTCCGTACAACTGGTTGGAGCCTCGTGCCGTGATCGTAACCAGCCTGCGGAGGTATTGGTTCGCGCAATGTTGGAAATAGCACTTTCGTCGCGCGTGAAACGCTTTAATTATCTCAAAGTGAACGAAGATTGGAAACGTCAAACGTTTTAAGTACTACTGTTTCACGAAAAGAGTTTTCAGTGTTGTTGTGTTCCCGGTACTCTGTTGGAAGTCCCTTGGCTTATTCCACGTGCCAGATGATGGAGAAAACGTTTCAAACAATCATTTTTAGATGGCGCGTGCGGTCTTTGTGCCAAGCTACACTTCCCTCTGGAGTTCTAAGAACCATACATCAGAGCCTTTGTTCTGAAAAATTTATACAAGATCGTTGTCAGTTAAAGCTATGAACAGATTCCATGTAGTTTCAACGTTCACAGACGACGCTAGGTTTACAAGAGAGGGCATGTTGAACAGTAGAAATAGCTATGTGTGATATGAAGAAAATCGATATGTAACGCCCCAGCGTCCCCGTATGTACTTATCACGAACATTTTTATAGTTGTTATGAATTAATGAATGGGTGACTTTCATGAAACTAGCGAATAAGAAAATCAATGAACATGGAATGTGAGATTGTGAATTCTACGAAATGTTACCTTGGAGAAAACCAGTGACAATAGAGGCTTGATATAATGTGCTACGAACTCTTTCTCTGACTCTGTCGCTTACTGTATTTTACTGCTAATAAGAAGAATTTAATGTTTTTCCCGCTGATAATATTAAACTCGTTGTTATTGAACTAGTGTGTGTAGTGTCTCTGTTTGTATGTCCGAAGTACTACCTCGATCAGCGTTGCCTACTCCGTCAGCATACGTAATTTCATAAACGTAGACAAAAAAATGGCTCTGAGTACTATGGGACTTAACATCTGAGGTCATCAGTCGCCTAGAACTTAGAACTACTTAAACCTAACTAACCTAAGGACATCACACACATCCATGCCCGAGGCAGGATTCGAACCTGCGACCTTAGCGGTCGCGCTGTTCCAGACTGTAGCGACTAGAACCGCTCGGCCACTCCGGCCGGCAAACGTAGACAAGTTACTCTCGTAGTGAACAAGCCTGATGCCTGCAAAATTCTTGAAATGTAAGAGAAAGAAAGCTTCTATAGGATCTTCTCGAATTGGAACATGCCATTCGCATTAGGTCATTCGATGATTGTCTGCGAATGAAACGAATTCCTTTTCGCAGAGAAAACTTTTTCTGTGCTTTTGACCGTGTTATTGAAGCAGGTTCTACATCAAACATCGATCACCAAATGTTCGAAGTCCTAGATAAGCTTGTAGTACACAATAGATCATCACAGAGTCCTTTGATCAAAATTAAATACGCGCAATTACCTTTGAAAAGTAACAGACTGTATTATGGCCGTTACTTAACTGCACATTAACATTACATACCGCTTGTGAATCTCAAAAGGCACGATTATACAATATGGTGGCTAAAATGACTGTTTCATCGAACACACGTCCTACACGTCCTCTCGTTATGATGTCTCGTAAAAAAGTCCCGTCACATTCCGATTTTCGAATAAACATTTCGCTCGCGCTGGCGAAACGCGCCATCTCGAGATGTATGTTCACTTTAAACCAATTAACAATCGAAAATTCGTTCAACAGACGCGGCAGAGGCCAGGGGATATAAATGGCGTTGTTAGGACGTCGCTCCACACCCTCCAGGCATGCGCGACTGCATAATGCGTTATCAATTGCAGAATAACTTTTAAAGGATGATTTGCAATGCCCTCATTTCTTTGTTGCAATGTCCCTGTGTCCGCAACATCTCACGAGCTGTAACATAGCCGCCATTACGCGGTTAATTTGAATTTAAATATCCTTCTTTACAGTTGAGCAACTGTTCCTCAGTTAATACAACACTTTATTTTCACAGGAGCCTGCGGACCTGGAGGAGATTTTATTTACATCCAAACAAGTAGGTGTACAATAAATGATTGATTTTCCAAAAAAAGAGGCTCTTAGTACTATGGGACTTAACTGCTGAGGTCATCAGGCCCCTAGAACTTAGAACTACTTAAACCTAACTAACCTAAAGGACATCACACTCATCCATGCCCGAGGCAGGATTCGAACCTGCGACCGTAGCGGTCGCGCGATTCCAGACTGCAGCGCCTAGAACTGCTCGGCTGCTTCGGCCGGCTTGATTTTCCAGCTGGCCTGGCTACGAACCAACAAAGGTGTAATTTAAAATGATGTTATAATGTAAAAGTGTGGGACTGTGCACTGTTAAGCTAGTCTAGTGAGAAATATTTATACGATAATCATTTAAAGTGGCATAGTTGATTCTATGGTGCGAAAACTGGTACTTTACGCAAACGAAAGTTCTAGACTCAGAACCAATGCAAAATTTTACGAACTAATTTCTAAACAATACTTGGATTTATTCAAAGAAAACCATAAAAGCATTTAATTATAGAAAACTCGAGGCACCAAAACTCTGGCGCCCTACACTTGCAGGAAAGAACTGTATATGCGTGTTGTTGTTGTGGTCTTCAGTCCTGAGACTGGTTTGATGCAGCTCTCCATGCTACTCTATCCTGTGCAAGCTTCTTCATCTCCCAGTACCTACTGCAACCTACATCCTTCTGAATCTGCTTAGTGTATTGATCTCTTGGTCTCCCTCTACGATTTTTACCCTCCACGCTGCCCTCCAATGCTAAATTTGTGATCCCTTGATGCCTCAAAACATGTCCTACCAACCGATCCCTTCTTCTAGTCAAGTTGTGCCACAAACTTCTCTTCTCCCCAATCCTATTCAATACCTCCTCATTAGTTACGTGATCTACCCACCTTATCTTCAGCATTCTTCTGTAGCACCACATTTCGAAAGCTTCTATTCTCTTCTTGTCCAAACTGGTTATCGTCCATGTTTCACTTCCATACATGGCTACACTCCATACAAATACTTTCAGAAACGACTTCCTGACACTTAAATCTATACTCGATGTTAACAAATTTATCTTCTTCAGAAAAGATTTCCTTGCCATTGCCAGTCTACATTTTATATCCTCTCTACTTCGACCATCTTCAGTTATTTTACTCCCTAAATAGCAAAACTCCTTTACTACTTTAAGTGTCTCATTTCCTAATCTAATCCCCTCAGCATCACCCGATTTAATTTGACTACATTCCATTATCCTCGTTTTGCTTTTGTTGATGTTCATCTTATATCCTCCTATCAGGACACTGTCCATTCCGTTCAACTGCTCTTCCAAGTCCTTTGCTGTCTCTGACAGAATTACAATGTCATCGGCGAACCTCAAAGTTTTTACTTCTTCTCCATGAATTTTAATACCTACTCCGAATTTTTCTTTTGTTTCCTTTACTGCTTGCTCAATATACAGATTGAATAACATCGGGGAGAGGCTACAACCCTGTCTCACTCCTTTCCCAACCACTGCTTCCCTTTCATGCCCCTCGACTCTTATAACTGCCATCTGGTTTCTGTACAAATTGTAAATAGCCTTTCGCTCCCTGTGTTTTACCCCTGCCACATTCAGAATTTGAAAGAGAGTATTCCAGTTAACGTTGTCAAAAGCTTTCTCTAAGTCCACAAATGCTAGAAACGTAGGTTTGCCTTTTCTTAATCTTTCTTCTAAGATAAGTCTTAAGGTTAGTATTGCCTCACGTGTTCCAACATTTCTACGGAATCCAAACTGATCTTCCCCGAGGTCCGCTTCTACCAGTTTTTCCATTCGTCTATAAATAATTTGTGTTAGTATTTTGCAGCTGTGACTTATTAAACTGATAGTTCGGTAATTTTCACATCTGTCAACACCTGCTTTCTTTGGTATTGGAATTATTATATTCTTCTTGAAGTCTGTGGGTATTTCGCCTGTCTCATACATCTTGCTCACCAGATGGTAGAGTTTTGTCATGACTGGCTCTCCAAAGGCCATTAGTAGTTCTAATGGAATGTTGTCTACTCCCGGGGCCTTGTTTCGACTCAGGTCTTTCAGTGCTCTGTCAAACTCTTCACGCAGTATCTTATCTCCCATTTCATCTTCATCTACATCCTCTTCCATTTCCATAATATTGTCCCCAAGTACATCGCCCTTGTATAAACCCTCTATATACTCCTTCCACCTTTCTGCCTTCCCTTCTTTGCTTAGAACTGGGTTGCCATCTGAGCTCTTGATATTCATACAAGTGGTTCTCTTCTCTCCAAAGGTCTCTTTAATTTTCCTGTAGGCAGTATCTATCTTACCCCTAGTGAGACAAGCCTCTACATCCTTACATTTGTCCTCTAGCCATCCCTGCTTAGCCATTTTGCACTTTCTGTCGATCTCATTTTTGAGACGTTTGTATTCCCTTTTGCCTGCTTCATTTACTGCATTTTTATATTTTCTCCTTTCATCAATTAAATTCAATATTTCTTCTGTTACCCAAGGATTTCTATTAGCCCTCGTCTTTTTACCTACTTGATCCTCTGCTGCCTTCACTACTTCATCCCTCAGAGCTACCCATTCTTCTTCTACTGTATTTCTTTCCCCCATTCCTGTCAATTGTTCCCTTATGCTCTCCCTGAAACTCTCTACAACCTCTGGTTCTTTCAGTTTATCCAGGTCCCATCTCCTCAAATTCCCACCTTTTTGCAGTTTCTTCAGTTTCAATCTGCAGTTCATAACCAATAGATTGTGGTCAGAATCCACATCTGCCCCTGGAAATGTCTTACAATTTAAAACCTGGTTCCTAAATCTCTGTCTTACCATTATATAATCTATCTGATACCTATTAGTATCTCCAGGATTCTTCCAGGTATACAACCTTCTTTTATGATTCTTGAACCAAGTGTTAGCTATGATTAAGTTATGCTCTGTGCAAAATTCTACAAGGCGGCTTCCTCTTTCATTTCTTTCCCCCAATCCATATTCACCTACTATGTTTCCTTCTCTCCCTTCTCCTACTGACGAATTCCAGTCACCCATGACTATTAAATTTTCGTCTCCCTTCACTACCTGAATAATTTCTTTTATCTCGTCATATATTTCATCAATTTCTTCATCATCTGCAGAGCTAGTTGGCATATAAACTTGTACTACTGTAGTAGGCATGGGCTTTGTGTCTATCTTGGCCACAATAATGCGTTCACTATGCTGTTTGTAGTAGCTAACCCGCACTCCTATTTTTTTATTCATTATTAAACCTACTCCTGCATTACCCCTATTTGATTTTGTATTGATAACCCTGTAATCACCTGACCAAAAGTCTTGTTCCTCCTGCCACCGAACTTCACTAATTCCCACTATATCTAACTTTAACCTATCCATTTCCCTTTTTAAATTTTCTAACCGACCTGCCCGATTAAGGGATCTGACATTCCACGCTCCGATCCGTAGAATGCCAGTTTTCTTTCTCTGTATATGCGTATGTAATATATATTACATATTTTTGTATTATATACTATTGCAACGAATATTAACTGTATGTATGGTCTTTTCTAGAAAATAAGTACGACATTTTTCACGAGATGATGCTTGTACCCCTGAGAGCAAAAGACTAGCCGAAAAATAAGTATAATAATATACGAGGAATCAACAGGTAAGTGCGGAAATGTGGAATTTCCTGATGTCGTGTAGTTACTAAAGTGAATATACAAAAGATAGTTTTTGGTATTTGTGATATTGCTTGTAGTAGTTCAGCACTGAATCATTTACGTGTGTGTTGTTGTTTTGCACTAAACGCGTCCTGTATTTCGTCTGACGAATGATGGTTAGGTCTAGGAAATAGATAGAACAGTAAGCTAGCCAAGGCACTTCTTCACCAGAAACTGTGCAAGACACCGAAGTAGATAACGTAACAGGACATACTGAAGCCGATACTTGGTAAGGAAACGGAATAATTAGTGGACTGGGTGCCTCATCTATTACAGAAATTAATGCGACAGAATTCACAGGTGCTGAGACACCGAAAAGACATGTTTAGGAAGGCAACAGATGGGTTACAGAACATGCCTTTGTGATAGCCTATAACAAATCCGTTCTTTGTACTTCGACGTTAAGTTAGAAGAACGTGACAAAGAACGCGAACGCTTACAAGCAGAACGTGAAAAGGAACACGATCGCTTGCAAGACGAACGTGAGAGGGCTCGTGATAGAGTATTGGAAGAAAAATTAGTCAAACGTGAAAATGAAAGCGATCGCTTACAAGCAGAAAGTGAAATAGAGTGTGGTAGGAAATCAGTCGCTGAAATGAAAGAAATGAAGGATGGATTTGCAGAATAAAAAAGGGTTTGCAACGATTTACCAGAATTGGTAGAGTCGTTGTCTACGGAACTAGAAACTTTACCAGCCGGACACTTGGTTGTAGAGGAGGAAGTAGCGCAACTAACTGATCAGTTCAGAAACAGTTGCAAATAAAAATGTCGAACAAAAATTTGTTGAGGAAGCAAAGAACAGAAAATCTGAATTCAATAAATGTTAAGATGACAAAAATAACGAGATTACGTGTCGGGTAGGAATTCAACTAAAGTGTGGGACACAGCGCGTAACAAGTGAAATCCCGCCTACACGGGTTCCGCTACAGCTGAATCAGACGACACAGCGCACAAAAACAAACATAGCAACACGCTCTGGCAGCGAAGCACTGCAAAGTGTATTGACACGAATCGCAATTTAGTGGGCAGTAATAGACGTATTTTAAACTGTGGTGTGATATGTGGACGTATGTATGGTAACGAGGGCAATTTTCCGTGCAAATTCGAGCAGCAGTGAGCATGCACACCGAGTAGTCACACTCCAATCACTAGACAACATCAACCAGCTGTGTGGTGAATGCCTGCTGTTTCTGATTCACCACTTGAAGAAAGCGCGATTAAACATAGACAGTTTCAACCTTACACTGATGCAAAGAAATCTTTTCACGTGGTTATTTTCGTTCGAGATTTTAAAAAGTATATTACGTAGTGCTTGGAGTGAGAGGCAGAAAATCCAGTTTATTTTGTCTCACATTCAAGGCGAACCAGTATTATGGGCCACGTAGTTGGCAGAGACTTGTGATACACAAAAACAATTCGGAAAAGCATTTCCAGCGAAATTCTGATCAACCGTTATTCATGAGCGCTTACGTAAACAAATCTACAGCCCAGAATTATATAACTCAAAACAGGATTCTTTGAGGATGCATTTGGAAAACCGGCCGCTATGGCCGAGCGGTTCTAGGCTCTTCAGTCCGCGACCGCGCTGCTGCTACGGTCGCAGGTTCGAATCCTGCCTCGGGAATGGATGTGTGTGATGTCCTTAGCTTAGTTAGGTTTAATTAGTTCTAAGTCTAGGGGACTGATGACCTCAGATGTTAAGTCCCATAGTGCTTATAGCCGTGTTTTGTGAATTTCGAAAGGTACATAAATAAAACGCGTTACTTTGATGAACCGATCTGTAATAGAGACGGCATTCGCTTGTTGAACGACGGGGTACCTCGCAATATCAAATAAAAGTTGATCAATTTATCCGAAAATGATCGGCAGTTTATGTCCCTGCTTGACACTCTTGACCTTATACAAGACGACATAAGGCGTAGTAGTGAGCAGTAACGCATCTCCATCTAAGCGAGATAAACGCAACCATTCACCGCATAGTAACAGCAATGGAGGTAGTAGGAAGAGTGATTACAATAACTCCAACAATAGACAATAAACCGATCACGGCAATCAGTCATTTAACCGGAAGAGGGGCCACTGGGAGACAAACCACTCAAGTCCTAATAACAATGCGAAATGGGAAAATAATGATCGAGCAGGATATTCCGGAACCACGAATACAAATCATGGAATACCGCCTAGTAATTGAAGATTGAAAGTAGTAATAGCCAACCAACTTCGCGAGGGCTAGACTCGCATGCACAACAATGGCAGAATTCTAATCAGAGCGTGCGTATACAGGAGATTCGGCCGCAGTACGCTTGTTGGCCACGCGGCGGAGTGAGAGCGACATGACTCACTCCAATGGCAATGATATATCAACGGTGAAGGAGAATGGTGCCCTCGACATACAGTAAGATTTCCAGAATTAAATTTTCACTCTGCAGCGGTGTGTGCACTGATATGAAAGTTCCTGGCAGATTAAAACTGTGTGGCGGACCGAGACTCGAGCTCGGGACCTTTACCTTTCGCGAGCAAGTGCTCTACCAACTGAGCTACCCAAGCACGACTCACGGGCCGTCCTCATAACGTTACTACCGCCAGTATACAGCAAGATTTGTTGAATGAACAGCGTTCGTGTCCGAAGACGGATAGAGAACTTGTGCAGGTTGTAGTAGAAGGGACATGTCGATATAATCATAGACACATGTGCCTCTACGAACGTAATGAGTGGAGAAATCTTTAAGAAAATTTCTCAGGCCCAAAAACTACCGAAACTATGGGCAAAGACTGTAGGGTGACGGGCGCTATTGGCGTCCAGTCGCACTTGATAAAATACCAGGTTCAGGTTGTAATAATCGCAGGAGAGGACGCACCTTTCTCGTAGTCTGAGGACTTTCGGTCACCTGCATCCCGAGTTGTGAGTTTCTCTGGGAGAGGAAAGCAAATATCGACTTTTTCAAAGATGAACTAAGCATTATCAATGAGGAAAGAATATTGTCACTGGTAATTCTTAGGTAATAGGTACCTAATGTCAACAGTCTTAAAATCATCCTACCGGTAGGTTTCATTAAATGAAGCTTCTAAGACGTATACACCATTCATATCTTGTGATAGAAGCTACGAATTTGGAGTGCTACCATTCGACCTGAACTTTAGTGCAGGTGTATTTATAACACCACTGAACTCCTGGATAGAGTGATGTTATAAGTGGATGACATGCTTATTGCCCCCCAACAAGGGATGAGCATGTAGAGATTTTAGAGAAAGTGTTGCGAAAATTCGCAGAAGCAGGGATGACTGCAAACCTCGAGAAATCGAAGTTTGGCGGGCACCAAATCAGATTTCTAGGACAGGTCATTTCGTCCTTAGGCAACATTCCCACCTGTTCCTAAGAAAATGCAAACGATTGAGGAATTTTCTCAACCGAGAAGAAAGAAGTCAGATTTGTTTGTGAAAGTGTTTCCAAGTTACTGTTACGTTAGTGAAAGTTTGTGGTGACCAAGAAAGCCAAGAGAGCCACGGAAATCGAAAGATCTCAGCGCATCACAACGAGACTGCCGCGCCAAAAGAACAAAGTGAGTGATCGTTACAAAACATTTTAATGCAAACATCAGCCCAGCTTCCAAAGTGACATCGCCTCTTACTAAGTTTTCTATTCTTCCACAGGATGACTACAGAATTTATAAATAGACTATGTAATATCACTATGACCTTATTGTAAAGTTGTTCTTGTAATGCCATTTAGCCTGAAGATGAGGTATTCCCTCGAAAATGTCGCTAAATAAATAAGTAATACAATAGTTGACAAAGTTTGTGACTGGTAACGGTAATTTTAAAAAAGCCTTTACATATTTCTTGAGAGAGTCACGGTCGAAAAATGGTCAAAATGGCGATATATTTTATCGGATACAGATGGAATCAGGGAATAGGGAACTAAGTAGGTGTTATTGTCAGCCTACCATCAAAAAGCAAGTCCAGTGAAGAGAGTTTTTAAAGGATTCAACAGATTGATACGCATCTGCTTAACTGTGCTACTGGATAGTCACCAGCTGAGGTGTTAATAGGTAGACAGGAAAGAAACGAACGGATACTTCCATTACTTCACTTGCCAAGAAAAGTCCAAAGAATGGAGATATACAGAAGTCTTGACTAACTTATCGAAGTGTGTCCAAGCTAGGAAATTAAAATATGACCGCAATGTGAGAAATGCACTATCATTTGAAGTAAATGATATAACGTTACTAAGGACTCACTTGATGGCATTTATTATGCACAAAGGAAACCAGAAATGGCAATTGCTATATGCTGGTCCATGCAGGATAATAAGAATATCACAAGGATGTAGCTACCTGTTATCTGAGCCGACCTGGGTGGCCGAGTGGTTCTAGGCGCTACAGTCTGGAACCGCGTGACGACTACGGTCGCAGGTTCGAATTCTGCCTCGGGCATGGATGTGCGTGATGTCCTTAGGATAGTTAGGTTTAAGTAGTTCTAAGGGACTGATGACCTTAGAAGTTAAGTCCCATAGTGCTCACAGCCATTTGAACCATTTTTTTGTTATCTGACAACAAAAAAATAAATCAAATGATTTGCAGCCCTACAAAGACTTAAAAATATGTACAGTAGTTGTAGGTTGTAAACAGTAGATATAAGTTTAGAGTAGGGTAGTGTATTGTGTTTAGTATGTATGAGTGTGTTATTTAGTCATCAGCCTGGACTTAACGTGTACAAATAAGGGAAGAACTTCCTTCACCAGTGTAATGTACAATAATTTGCTAGAGGAAAATCTACCTGATAGACAGGACACACTACAGGTCAAAGTAAATATTTAATTGAAAAATAACGTAGAATTCGCTAAACAATAATTAACATTTTTCATTTGTGTTGTACCCTGCCTGCTCGTCAAATATAGGGTGCCTAGGAAACTTGCTTTCTCAGATCGTTAGACAACAATTCAAGCAAATCGTATTAATGAAGTTTATTACAAAAGGAAATGATTAAAATACTTAACTTTCTGTTAAACAGATGTGTCGCAAGAACAGGGCGACAGACAAAATAAGAAATTTCTTCAGTATAGACGATGCTACATAACTGAAGCGAAATGGCTGGTCTTGATATAGTTCTTGAACTTGCTACTTTAGAACTGGCGGAACTGACTAGCCTTCAACTAGGCCGCGGCCAGGCGGCGTGGCGCTTATGTCATCTTCGTGTAGAGGGCGCTGCCGTCGCGTTGTCCTGGAGAGGGGTCGGTCAGCGAGCAATTGCCTGACGCCGTCTCACAGCTCTCTCTGCTCTGACGTTCCCGCCTGGCGTGCCGCCGCTTGACTATATATAACCATTAAAATTGCTACTCCAAGAAGAAATGCAGATGCTAAATGGGTATTCGTTGACAAATATATTATACTACAAATGACATGTGATTACATTTTCACACAATTTGGGTGCAAAAATGGTTCAAATGGCTCTGAGCACTATGGGGCTTAACAGCTGTGGTCATCAGTCCCCTAGAACTTAGAACTACTTAAACCTAACTAACCTAAGGACATCACACAGATCCATGCCCGAGGCAGGATTCGAACCTGCGACCGCATTTGGGTGCATAGATCCTCAGAAATCAGTACCCAGAACAACCACTTCTGGCCGTAATAACGGCCTTGATACGCCTGGGCATTGAGTCAAACAGAGCTGCCTATGCAGCTTCAACACGATACCACAGTTCATCAAGAGTAAGAATAGTGACTGGCGTATTGTGACGAGCCATTTGCCCATTTGCTCGGTCACCATTGACCAGACGTTTTCAGTTGGTGAGAGATCTGGAGAACGTGCTGGCCAGGGCAGCAGTCGAACATTTTCTGTATCCAGAAAGGCCCGTACAGGACATGCAACACGCGGTCGTGCCTTATCCAACTGAAATATAGGGTTTCGTAGGGATCGAATGAAGGGTAGAGCCACGGGTCGTAACACATCTGAAATGTAACGTCCACTGTTCGAAGTGCCGTCAATGCGGAGAAGAGGTGACCATGAAGTGTAACCAATGGCACCCCATACCATCACGCTGGGTGATACGCCAGTATGGCGATGACGAATACACGCTTCCAATGTGCGTTCACCGCGATGTCGCCAAACACGGATGCGACCATCATGATTCTGTAAACAGAACCGGGATTCATAAAAAAAAATGACGTTTTGCCATTCGTGCACCCAGGTTCGTCGTTGAGTACATCATCGCAGGCGCTCCTGTCTGTGATGCAGCGTCAAGGGTAACGGCAGCCATGGTCTCCGAGCTGATAGTCCATGCTGCTGCAAACGTCGTCGAACTGTTCGTGTAGATAGTTGTTGTCACGCAAACGTCCCCATCTGTTGACTCAGGAGTCGAGACGTGGATGCACGATCCGTTACAGCCATGCGGATAAGATGCCCGTCATCTCGACTAATAGTGATACGAGGCCGTTGGGATCCAGCACGGCGTTCCGTCTTGTCCTCCTGAACCCACCGTTTCCATATTCTGCTAACAGTCGTTGGATCTGGACCAACGCGAGCAGCAATGTTGCGATATGATAAACCGCAATCGTGATAGGCTACAATCCCACCTTTATCAAAGTCGGAAACGTGCTCGTACGCATTTCTCCTCCTTACACAAGGCATCACAACAACATTTCACCAGGCAACGCCGGTCAACTGCTGTTTGTGTATGTGAAATCGGTTGAAACTTTCCTCACGTTAGCACGTTGTAGGTGTCGCCACCGGCGCCAACCTTGTGCGAATGCTCTGAAAAGCCAATCAGTTGCATACCACAGCATCTTCTTACTGTTGGTTAAATTTCGCGTCTGTAGTACGTCATCTTCGTGGTGTAGCAATTTTAATGGCCAGTAGTGTATGAAAATTCAGATTGTTCCGGCGCAAAGTCAAGAGCCGGCATGCCAGGCAGGAAACCCCGAACATCGTCCGTACCTTGCATAAGAGTAAAACCGGATAGGAAAGGTGTTTGCCTTCTCCACGTACAACTTCATGTGGAAGTTTTATTTAGTACATTAACAGACATGATTCTTTAGTTTCAGGATGTGCTTGTGGTTTGTTATAGGGAACATACACTGCCGCCCTAAAGAAGTAATCTCTGAATAGATTTAGCTTCTGACAGCAATTACAATTAGTAAACGGTAAAGACTATTGCAAAGTTAGGCCAACGTCTGTAGCCAAGACGCAGCACTCCTGTGATCCGCTATTTGCCATGGCTGAATACAGAAATGAAGCATTTATACGAAAGTCAGAATTACAGACCTATGTGTATTATGTTTACAAGGAAAATGATCTCGTCCATAGGACGAACAGAAGTCAGATAAAGAACGTGAAAGTTATCCGAAAACTGGTTTATAACAAGAACTTTAAACCAAAAGCGTTTCAGCAACTTGAAACTGTGATCGGCCATATGTGTGTAATGAATATTAAACGCTTCATGGTAGAGAACAGTGCAATATTGAACGTTATGTGTAAAAACCTCGACTACATCGAAACGTCGATGCAGGTCTGTTGTCTCGTGAGATCAAGGTATGTGTTAAAGATGTGTATTAAGTACATTAAAAAGCTCTGTAAAAGTCACATTGAAAACTATATAGACTGTCGTTACGTATAGATAAGTTGAGGTCAGTGCGTCTGAGACTGCTAAGACCCACATATCTCGCTAAGCGTCGGCGACGCGGCACAATGTACACTAATGGCCACTAAAATTGCTACACCGCGAAGATGACGTGCTACAGACGCAAACTTTAACCGGCAGGAAGAACTTGCTGTGATATGCAAATGATTAGCTTTTGAGAGCATTCACACAAGGTTGGCGCCGGTGGCGACACCTACAACGTGCTGGCACGAGGAAAGTTTCAACCGATTTCACATACACAAACAGCAGTTGACCGGCGTTGCCTGGTGAAACGTTGTTGTGATGCCTTGTGTAAGGAGGAGAAATGCGCACCATCATGTTTCCGACTTTGATAAAGGTCGGATTGTAGCCTAGCGCGATTGCGGTTTATCGTATCGCGACATTGCTGCTCGCGTTGGTCCAGATCCAATGAGTGTTAACAGAATATGGAAACGGTGGGTTCAGGAGGACAAGACGGAACGCCGTACTGGATCCCAACGGCCTCGTATCACTATCAGTCGAGATGACAGGCATCTTATCCGCATGGCTGTAACGGATCGTGCATCCACGTCTCGATCCCTGAGTCAACAGATGGGGACGTTTGGAAGACAACAACCATCTGACGAACAGTTCGACGACGTTTGCAGCAGCATGGACTATCATCTCGGAGACCATGGCTGCCGTTACCCTTGACGCTGCATCACAGACAGGAGCGCCTGCGATGATGTACTCAACGACGAACCTGGGTGCACGAATGGCAAAACGTCATTTTTTCTGAGGAATCCAGGTTCTGTTTACAGCATCATGACGGTCGCATCCGTGTTTGGCGACATCGCGGTGAACGCACATTGGAAGAGTGTATTCGTCGTCGCCGTACTAGCGTATCACCCGGCGCGATGGTATGGGGTGCCATTGGTTACACGTCTCGGTAACCTCTTGTTCGCATTGACGGCACTTTGAACAGTGGACGTTACATTTCAGATGTATTATGACCTGTGGCTCTACCCTTCATTCGATCCCTGCGAAACCCTACATTTCAGCAGGATAATGCACGACCGCATGTCGCAGGTCCTGTACGGGCCTTTCTGGATACAGAAAATGTTCGACTGCTGCCCTGGCCAGCGCATTTTCCATATCTCTCACCAACTGAAAACGTCCGGTCAATGGTGGCCGAGCAACTGGCTCGTCACAATACGCCAGTCACTACTCTTGATGAACTGTGGTATCGTGTTGAAGCTGCATGGGCAGCTGTACCTGTACACGCCATCCAAGCTCTGTTTGACTCAATGCCCAGGCGTATCGAGGCCGTTATTACTGCCAGAGGTGGTTGTTCTGGGTGCTGATTTCTCAGGATCTATGCACCCAAATTGTGTGAAAATGTAATCACATGTCAGTTCTAGTATGATATATTTGTCCAATGAATACCCGTTGTCATCTGAATTTCTTCTTGGTGTAGCAATTTTGATGGCCAGTAGTGTATGACCGTGGCACTGAGTGTTTGCAGAATGCAGTGTATCAGAGAGTCCGCCCTCAACGAATTTACAACTGATATAGAAGTTATGCGAGCACGGTGCGTTTAGGTACACGCAATTATGCACAGCGCAAACCGAGGCATACTAAATAAATGTGGAAGGCGTGTGAGAATAAATCGCCAAGCCAAATAATCTTTGGAACTGGTCCTAAATAAACAATAATAATGCATAATCCTTGTGTGTTTCATCCTGCAGCATGAAACGTTTAAGTTAATCGGTGTGTAAGGCTGTACTTCAATCATTTTCATAGCAACGAATGACAGTGCTGCGCAGTCGAAAGCACTCAAAGTTCTTCGAAACGCGCCAGCGACAAGTTGGCGGCAGCAGCTAAGCAGTCATCGCCTGGGGGGTTCGGTGTTCGACCCAATGTTCCTGCCACGCGTTTCTCAACTTCTACACCGAGACCATAACGACGCGGCAGTAAAACTCTGCCTACGCCGTCAGAGGCTTCATACGACAGAGAAGACCTTCGAAAAATAAAAATAAAAAAATTGTATTCTATAATTTGAAAGAGAAACTCTTTGGAGAAATTTTGTAAACTTCATGCTTGGAGCAAAAATAATTATGCATTCATGTTTGGTGTGTAAGTTTATACACAGCAGTATAATGTCAGCACAATAGCTCTCACTGAATCAAATGTGTTCCAAATATTAGAAAAAAGTAATACCTGAGCCAATTAGGAGTGGAAATTGGTCTTTCCTGGTTTTTCGAGCCGTTTTCCCTGTCATCCGCGCTCTAATGGGAGGACTACAAACTTTTTAGCTGCTCAAGCTAGTAAATCTCCACTCCAGACAACGTAGTTTATAAGAACAGCTGCAAAACTGTGTACTTTCAAGCAACCTTAAGAAGTAGACGCAATTAAGTTTTAATAATATACATAATAAGAAGCAGCAGCAAATACTAGTTATACGTTTCAACCGACCTTTGTGACCGAGAGGTTCTAGGCGCTTCAGTCCGGAACCGCGCGACCGCTACGGTCGTAGGTTCGAATCCTGCCTCGGGCATGGATGTGTGTGATGTCCTTAGGTTAGTTAGGTTTGCTCTCAACAAGATAAATCTGGAATTTAGTAGGATCGCAGACATCACTGCTCCAAATGCTCCAGAATTTTTGAATGAATATAAAAGCGCCGGCTGCGGTGGCCGAGCGGTTCTAGGCGCTTCAGTCCGGAACCGCGCTGCTGCTACGGTCGCAGGTTCGAATCCTGCCTCGGGCATGGTTGTGTGTGATGTCCTTAGGTTACTTAGGTTTAAGTAGTTCTAAGTTCTAGGGGACTGATGACCTCAGAAGTTAAGTTCCATAGTGCTCACAGCCATTTGAACCATTTTATACGTTTCATAACCCTTAATTAATACCTGTGAGAAGGTAGATATGACGAAATGTCATGCAAATTTTCATAAACTGAACATTAGCGAACAACATGGATGTTATGTGCAGCAGTCTGTGTACAATGATCGTACCACGAATTGTTAGTGAATGTGAAGCCAAACCGTGAGATACTATTTACGTGGTGCATGTGTTATAAAAAACAGGAACACTAGAGAAATGCTCGATACAGACCATATTCAACTGCATGCATGTCAAGTCCAGGGGACTGTATAGCGTCCCCACGTTATTTATGAAGAACATTTTTATATTTGTTACAAATTAATGAAATGAGTGTCCTTAATAAAAGAAATTCTGTATAATGTTAGAACTAGGGAAAATAAAATCAGTGGACATGGAATATGGGACTGTTAATACTAGGAAATGTGACTTTGGGGAAAACCAAAGACAATGGAGACATGACATAATGTGCTACGAAATAGCATATTTATATCTGTGACACCCACAATTTAGTACATATATAGAAGCGCCATTGTGTTGGCGTCTATTTCCTTGACATTATCTCTCTGGCGCTCTTTCTCTGACTCTGTCGTTGTTGTAATATCGCTCTGAGTCGTCCAGGTCTGCACGATTGTATAATATGTTATTAATTCCGAAATGGATTTTTAACTTAAATTGTTATTTAATGCTTTCATTTCGTGGTTGTAGTCGCCCTGTGCCAAATAACGAATCATTTACAGCATTCTAGCGCGTTTCGCAGTCGAGACAACGTAGCATCGTCAAGAGATTGTTTTTATTTTGGTCATTACTTACAACAGCATTTACGCCACGTAATCACAATAATTAGAAGCAAGGCTCAATTCATGATTGTTAAAGTAAATCTGACTAAGAATTTTACTGTAATTACTTTCGCAAACGAAAGTGGTAATCTCAACCATGCAATATTTTACGATATTATTTCCAAACAAAACTGGATTTGTTCAAAGAAAACCATAAAAATATTTAATTGCAAAAACAAAAATAATTTTTCCAAATTCGAGATACCAAATACACTGGCAGATATGTCGATCCTATCAACAGAAATTTTCTTTTAATATATGGGATGGTAGTGTCAACGAATTTGCTATTAGACCTTAGCTACTTCCTGATACACAGAATGGAGTCGCGTAAAAAACGTTCCTACAACATGTTCTCCCACAGTTGCTAGAAAATGTACCACTGAGAATTCGTCAGCGTACATGGTTTCTACATGATGAGACACCGGTACTTTTTCCAGTAGACGTAAGGAACCACGTTAAAGTACAGTTTGGATAACCGTGGATTCGTCACGATGGTACAGTTCCGTGGTCATCTCGGTCACGAGACACGACACCAATGGACCTCTCCTATTGGGGCATGTGAGTAGCCTTGTTTACAAGACTACGGTCGATACTCTCACGGACCTGACTGCAAGGATAATTTCAGCCGTGGTGCGGAAGCAGTACGCAATGCTCCTGGAATCACTGAGCGTGGAAGATAGTCGACGGTGCTGCATCGCTGTACTCTGCCGTGATCATGGTGGTCGAAATTTATAACAATACATGTAAAGGGAAGAGCTGTGCATTTGTTATGTTTCTGTATTGTACAATGTCAGACCAGATTGAACACAGTGTGATAAAAGTGTACGTGTTTCGTCTGAGGGTTGTTGAATTACTCTAAGTTTCGGTTATTGCAGCGAAACAAGAGTGATTGCGGTAACACGCCGAATAAATCATAATTACATTATTACCTTGTAAGGAATCGCCGGAGACTGGGTGACCCTTTCACCAAAATGTTCAGAAGACATCCCCGTACAACATATGAGGATTTATCAGTGGAGTCTAGTTTACCCTGTGTGACTTCATCACCTCAGTGAGAGGCGCGCAGAGTAATAACATGAGATAAACAATAAGTTTCCTCTAATAATGTACAGTCATCTCATTGAAGCTAAATAACCAAGTCGAGTAACCGCATTACCCGTTCTTAACTCATCTCGGAGGCAGGAGCAAGCTACACGGTGAGCGGTGAAACTGAAGAAAAGCCTAGTCAGTCCAAGTCGCTATAATTCGTGTGTAATAGTGAGATACAGAACGGAGACCGGTAGGCGCCACACGAGCTTCCCCGTGTAGCAGCGTGTAGTGATCCGCGCTATCGCGGTCCTTGATCGCGTCTCACACGGCTGCCGTATCCGGCGACCGCGACGCCACGGCCGTTGAACGGTGGCGACACGCGCGGCCGCATCACGAACTAATCGCGGCGCCGCTAAGACAATGGCGGCTCGCAGATAGCCCGGCCGCCGCAGCCGCCGCCGCCGCCGCCGCCGCCGCAGTTGGGCCAAATTGTTGATCGCCGATAGCCGGCCCGGTCGGCAGTGATTAAATATCAATCTTATCGCCGACCAACAATGGCGACTCCACATGCAACGGGGAGCCGGCCTCCCTAACAAGCGGTAATTGGCCGTCCGGAGATAATTACACAGATTGGGAGCCGTCGCCCTCTTGTTAACATCGGCGTGTCCGAGCCGTGTCCACAGCAGATCTGGGCTTGCCCCGCTTACTCTGACAGTAGCTGAATATTTTCTCTGACAAAGAGCGTCTCTGATTTGCTGGCAGTGTTATTCAGTTTGTTAGCCATTTTCCGTGCGTACTGCTAACAATGATGCGGCTTTTATGGTTGTGGCCTTCAACCCGGAGACTAATTCGATGTAGCCCTCCACCCTAGTCTATCCTGTGCAAGCATCTTCGTCTCTGTATATTGAAAGCTAAATCCTCTTGTTTGCTGTAAACAAACTTTGGTTTCCCTCTGCAAGTTCACATTTTCCTCCATCACCGATGAATTATCCCTCCGTGCTTGACAACGTCTGCTATCAAGCTAACCCTTCCATTAGTTATAATGAGTTCTTTTCGCGTCCTCAAGAGAGGGTTGGGAGAGGGCTGGGGGGCAATATGACCAATTGGTACTCCCCGTCGGTTCTGGAAGTATCGATTGTATATTCATTCAAAAATTCTGGCGCATTTGGAGCAGTGATGTCTGCGATTCTACTAAATTGCAGATTTATCTTGTCGAGAGCAATGGCAAATATTGTAGTTTTTGAAAATTTATTTCTGTTTCTTCACTTGCAGGGGCATTATTTTGTAAAGTTTTCTTTAGTCACTGAAATTAATACCATTGATTTAATCATAAGAAGGATTTAAATTCAGATTACTGAAAGAAAATACAGGCGTTAATATTCACATAGATAATATGGAACTACGCACTTACAAGGGAAACTCCCCATCGCAGTAGTAAGGTGGCATAGTGGATGGCCCGTCAAAAACTAAACACACATCAGGCATGGAAACAGGAAGAAGAAGAACAAACAATGGAAAAAAAGCAAGTAACAGGTGCAAACATGTAACTCTTTTGTATCGGTTATGAATAAATAGTTGCCACTATTTAAGTTCCAACCCTCGTATAACCAGTGTACAACACTGGTTCAAATGGCTCTGAGCACTATGGTACGTAACATCTGAGGTCATCAGTCCCCTAGAACTTAGAACTACTTAAACCTAATTAACCTAAGGACGTCACACGCATCCATGCCCGAGACAGGATTCGAACCTGCGACCGTAGTGGTCGCGCGGTTACAGACTGAAGCGCTTGGAACCAGTGTACAGTATGACACCTGCCAAGACTACAGAAAGAGAACAAACATTTCAATGGCAGCACGAACAATTCATAATGTTATAAAAAAATGAAATAAATGACACGAGAGAGTTTTGAACAGAGGTCGTCCGGTTTACAGCCAATCATGGCGATCACTTACCTAAAACGCCGTGGGTGTTTAGCGTCTGTAGATATTGCACTTGTTAAGCTTGGACCTCCACTCCTTCTATTTTGCTTTTTTCCCACTGTTTGTTCTTCTTCTTCCTGTTTCCATGCTTGATGTGTGTTTAGTTTTTGACGGGCTGTCCACTGGTCCACCTTACTACTGCGTTGGGAAGTTTCCCTTGTAAGTTCTAACAACCCTACCACAACAAAGGTCAAAATTTAATAATGATTGTGGTGTTGCTCATGCTGATAAATACTGCGTTTTCGGGCAACACCAAAGTTATTATGTGGCAGGTGTCATTAAAGCACAGTTAATAAAGTCATTTCATGTAATAATGAATAAACTAGGCACTCATCTTTTCGTGTTTCCCACGCTGGTATCGTTGTAAAATCATGGCTCAATCGTCGAAAATCTAGGTGGTGATGATTCCAAGCTCGGATGCAAAGAGGCCTAGGTTTTATTCTCCTATATTCAAAAGTTTTGTAGATGTGCTTCACAAACCATTCTTGAAGATTACACTTTTGCAGGACAATGGTGAAGTAAAAAAAATAATCAGCACTCCGAATTTAAGTTACACTTCCTTTTTATTGCTTTTATTGCAGTATCGCGTAACACATAAAACATCACTTCACAATACAAAACATAATTGAAAATATCTTCCTCACTGTGAAAGTTCACATTTTAATAGCTGACTACGTTATGCGTCTTTCCAACATGACGTCCAAGACTTGACTTTCTCAAGGTCCGACTTTCTAACTAATTAATAATCGCTTACGTGCCCAAAAAGCAGAGTTACAAGTACGTCAAAGTTCATAGTGACAAAAGAAAGAATACACATAAGTATAATATCATTGCAATATAAGCATATAGATGGATCAAAGTACCTCTACATTAATGAAATCAAATCTGAATGTTGTCTCAAATGGTTCAAATGGCTCTGAGCACTATGGGACTCAACTGCTGAGGTCATTAGTCCCCTAGAACTTAGAACTAGTTAAACCTAACTAACCTAAGGACATCACAAATATCCATGCCCGAGGCAGGATTCGAACCTGCGACCGTAGCGGTCTTGCGGTTCCAGACTGCAGCGCCTTTAACCGCACGGCCACTTCGGCCGGCAATGTTGTCTCAGAAATATGTCAACTACTTTACAGAAACACAGTACAGTATTGCTGGTATCGAGAGGTTGAGGTGCCGTAATGGTTACGCAATTCAAGAACCATTACAATGTGCATAGTTCCATATTATCTATGGGGACATTAAAGCCTATATTTTCTTTCAATAATCTGAATTTACATCCTTCTTATGATTAAATCAGTGGTATTACGAGTAATTTCAGTGAGTAAAGAAAAGTTTACAAAATAATACCCCTGCAAGTGAAGAAACAGAAACAGACTCTGCTTACGGTATACTACGCCTTCCACACCGCTGGCAACGGGTTCCACACAACGCTGATGACTACTTTGAAGGACAGTAACAGGTGCAAACATGTAACTCTTTTGTATCAGTTGCGAATAAATACTTACCATTATTTAAGTTCCAACCCTCGTAGAACGTGAGGCATGTGGCAAGAATACGTTACAGACGCAAGTAAAGGTCTCATAGAAATGAAGACAACAAAAAACGATTGTGAACTATGTTACAACGAAGGAATTCAAGAGTCAAAACTTCCAAACAGAATGCCACTTCAAGAACTATGACAGAGAACAGAGAAACTGTGTGATTGTGAGACTGTTGCGTTCTTCTGTTCCAGCTTACATGACAAACTATTATTATGTCGTGCATTTTCAACTAGTCCATTAAATTTGGGACAAATTGTATTTCCGCGGCTGCATGCCCGAAATTTAATGGACCGTTGTTATGTCTTCATAATTTCCTTGGGAGTGATCACATTCACACGGACACCTAAATCGGGCAAGGGAGTATATTGCGCTGACTTACTAGGCGCACAAATTGGTACGTCGATAACAGATTCCTATCATATGACACACTTACTGTGTCTAATGCCGTGTATGACATGACACACCAGACGTGTTTTCCGGTGGAGGATTTGATTGACTTGTCATCTCGTCATCAAAAGTTTGCTGTTCGTATTCGATAGCCACTTCCTTTCCGCAGCTAACATAGGAGTTGGGTAGAATCAACTGTCATTATAGGTCCCTACCTCACACCTCGCTATTGCAGACTGACGTTACACCACGACACATGCAAAAATTTGAATACAGCGAACAGCGAATAGTTATAAAAAAAAAAAACAAAGAAAAACAGCACGAGGGACATTTGAATCTGACTCGCCCGCCTGGTAGTCTAACGCCGTGGCCACTTAACCACGACGCTGTTGCTCTTTTACACTCCTCTGTATCGCACATCTTATCCTGGTACCGTTCACTGTTTCTATTTTTTTTTCCCCCACAGCTGAGTGCACCTTCTTCCTGATTTCATTCTAAACGGTCTCAAATTCACCGAATCGGTTACATAGAAAGTAACAGTTTTAGAATCACGACCACTCTTGGACATGTCCCAGATTCGATTCACTCATCTAATTCAAACTTTCTACTGTTCCACCACAATTCAAAAGCTTTCGTTCTTTTCTTGTCTGCACAGTTGATTGTCCACTTTTCACTTCCATATAATGCTATCCTGCAGACAAATCCTTCCAGAAAGGTTTTCGTGAATATGTAATTTGTATCGATAACATGTTTCTCTTTTTCAGAAAGGCATTTCTTACCGATACCAATCTTCATTTGTCCTCTGTAGTTCTGACATAGGCAATTACTTTGTGACCCAAATGGCTAAACTCGTCTATTGGTTTCAGTGTCTCACTTTATAATCTAATAATGACAGCATCGCTTGATATTATTCGATTGCACTCTGTTACCAAATAAGTTTGCGGATAATCTTACAACCTCTTTTAATTATACTAACCATTCCGTTCACCTGATCTTCCTGTCCTTTGTTGAGTCTGACATCGGAAAAATACGAAGTTGGTGGGGTTAATGAGAAAAGAATAGATAGTGTAAAAATTGTATAGATGTTACAGGATCCTACTTAAAGCGTGTTAAGTTTTGGAACCAATTGTCGAGAATGAATATTTCAGAAAATTGTGAGAACATTTATCGTGGAGAACAGCAGTGCAAAAAGTACTTTAAAAAGAACACAGACAGTCTCGACTGCGGTCTTACTTGCGTTCCATCATAGGACTCAAGCTTCCAAGGTCAGTACTTATATCCTTGGTGAACTGTGTTTTGTATGTGGTTCCGTAATTTTAAAAACGTAAGTTCAAACAAAGTTTAGACCAAAGAGGCAGTTCCAAGCTTTCGGATTAGGAGAGGTGCTGGGATTTAAGTACTGATTTAAAAGAACTTATTTTCTGTTCTAAATATGCGGGACCGGTTATTTTAAAATTGCAACTGGCTGAAATTTCTTGCACTTTAAGCAATGGGTTCATTTACTTTCCTTACCAAACACTGTCCGTTTAAGTGTGAAATTAAGTAAACTTTACAATGAAATACATATCCAAAATTCTGAAGTACACTTTACAACAAATAAAGAACATCAGACATTCCAAACTTTCATCCTCCAAAGGTTTAATAAATTTTAAAAACCCTTAGGTAAAACTTAAATTTAAAAAAATATTCAAAATTTGTCAACAACTTTAAATCACTGGAAAAATAAGCAGTGAAATGACAATAGGCCAATTCCATCCACAGTAAGTGGAAATATGACGCCTTGTTTACCAAAGGGACCCAGTTTCCGTGACGCCATTAACTCTAGATTGGTCGCCTAGGTCGCATCGCTTATACATGCCACATCCATAGTTTCCTTAAGTATTTACAATAGCCGGGCAACGTGAATCATCAGGGCTTAGAGTAATTAACAAGAGACAGAGCTAGACAGGTTAATTAATAAAATCAAGTAACAAATTTAAATATCTAACTAACTTGGCGCACCGCACCCTTTAAATTTAAGGAAAGGTCTTTCTTGGCACGTTACAATGCAAACACTGAATTACACAGTTTTACTTTAACACTTGTATTTATAGTTCGGTAGCGCTGATTAATAAATAAACTCTCACTGCCTCTTTCATACACAGTAGCGACACTTAGAGGCCCATCCGAAACTGACTGCGTTCCACATCTTATCAGTAATAACTTGTTCCACAACCTATATCTGGAGCGGTGCCTTCAATAGAAAACATACAGCAGCTGCATTTACCGAAAGCGCGATCCACACTTAGAACCCAGCGCAGGTAACAGGCGCCGAGTACAGACACTAAGAGACTGAGACACTTCGTTCAGTCTGGCAGAAGCAAACACCGGCACATACGACCACCAGTCCACACAGGAGGAAACACGCAGCGCGCTGTGTACGGTAATTGCATAATGACCCCACCCCTTCTCTCCGCAAGGAATACTCGTTCATGGGTCTCACTCTCTCACCACCGTTCTGTCCGCCCCCGGTAGTTGAGTGGTCAGCGCGACAGACTGTCAATCCTAGAGACCCGGGTTCGATTCCCGGCTGGGTCGGAGATTTTCTCCACTCAGGGGCTGGGTGTTGTGCTGTCCTAATCATCATCATTTCATCACCATCGACGCACAAGTCGCCAAAGTGCCGTCAAATTGAAAGACTTGCACCAGGCGAGTGGCCTACCCGACGGGAGGCCCTCGTCACACGCCATTATTATTACCACCGTTCTCACGTCAGAGATCTTACAGTAATCGGAGTTTCAGTTTAGCGCAGATATTGAATGAACATTACCACTGAAACAAGGTCGACCGCGCCACAACTCAATATGTTCCAAGGCATATATCTGAGCATACTATTTCGTCTCCTAATGCTGGGACATCATCATAGGCTATAAAGTCTCAGATAGCACTTTCAAAGTTAGACATGCCCAGCAAGCTGTTCGTATGTATCCACTACAATCTCAGCAATACATGTCGGCAACCGTCACGACGCGGTCGTTACTTGGTTAGTAATAAACAGTTCGCACTCAGTCCTTGTGAGACCAGTTGAGAAGGTACTTGATTAAGAAGTAGCAGCACCGGTCAAGAAAACAACGGCTGGGGGAGCGGTGTGCTGACTACATGCCCCGCCGTATCTACATGCGGTGATGCCTAAGGGCTGAGGGTGACACGGCGGACGGTCGGTAACGTTGGGCCTTCAAAGCCTGTTCGGACAGTTTTTTTTTTTTGTTTTTATAAACAATTCGACCTGCCAAGCTTGTTTAAGTTTCAAATTGCTATCTGAGTTTACAGCCTCTCATGATGTCTCTAGCGTTATGAGACAGTGGCATACCTATTGTAAAACACTTTTTTTGTCATTCAAAGATTCTTAGTTCCAGCGAAGTAGTTGTTAAGGATGGCGGTGTCTTAACGTCGCACCTTTTTTGATGAAACTGCCCAGTTGTAAATCCGATAGTTCTACGTGTATTCTCTGGGAAAGGCAATGAGACTGTAACAGTAAGAGTTTTACCATCTCCAGAGTATATATCAAACAGGAACGAGATTTCTCGAAGTGCCTATCCTCGCATTATGTCATTTAATTGAATTCTACTGTGATGCATCAGTTTGGTAAGTAACCTTAAGTTGCAAGCAGTACATTGCAAAGAAAGTGCTCTCGACCCTATCCCTTCTTCATGCGTACCTCGGCAGCACACACATAAATCTTTACGTATCTATATTTTCCTCCCATAGAATCGTGTAAATCTGAGGCTTTATAAGCACAACCTAACTATTAAATACACCGACTGACAAAGTTAAGATATATCTACAAATGCCGGTACATTTTTCAAATCACCGTGAAAGTGCAGTGCGTGAGACACCTGAACCGCAATTGGGAGGGGCGGAGGTAAGTTGACCGTACAGATTTTTCGGTAGTTTCTCTTACTAGCTCAAGACAGATTTCATGATGGCTTCTTTCAGAAGGGCACGTGCGAAGTTACACCCTAATTCGAGTTTGTGTGCCGTTGCTAACAACATAGCAACTCAATTTATACTAATGTCCGTCTCGGCAGCTGCGCGGTCAGCAGGACGAGTTGCTAATCAAAGGGGCCTGGGTTCGATTCCCAGCCGAATGGGAGATTTTTTTCCGCTAGGAGACTGGGTGTGGTGGTGTCTTCACGTTCGTGTCGTCCTAACTGAGGTTCAACCTTTGAGACGGCAGTATCTCGAAAACCAATTAAAAAAATTGGAACTAACATCAGCTAATATAATTTGTCTGGGACTGAGCCTTCTGTATGCCTTTAGTCACGTTTCTTATTGCCTCTGTACAGTAGTTGACCCACCACACCGATGGAGCGGCATGTTTTCATTTGAATGATTTGATTTGCGGGATTAAGACCATCGCAGTTACAAGGGTACAGACAATACATAAGGGAATATAAAACCCTAACCTCTCTTTTTCCCGCTCTTCTTTTCATAAAGACAGTAAATTTTATTTGTAGGCTAAATGTAGAAACGAGCATTTTTTATGTTGATTGCATGATGATGTATTCTCTAACTAGTAACATGAAATCTGAAACCTTATGTTGTAAGTCATGCCTCGGGAGAACAGTTGGTATATATAAAAAAAAAGTCGGTTAGGGCTTTGCTCGCGAAAGGTAAGCTCCTGGTTTCGAGACCAAGGCCAATGTAGAATTTTAATTTGGCAGAAAGTTGGGGAGCGTAAGTTTCATTAGGGCAAAATGAAATTTATTCCCTGATAGTAACGAGATGAAGTGCCATGGTCTATGCTTAATAGTTATGTATATTTAAAACTGGAAAGAATTTATGACAGTATAACTTCGTACGAAACAATCTAAAAAATTTACGAAAATATAACTTGGTTCTTCTAAATGTTATTTGGAACTCTAGTGGATAAAGTCAGCACATATACATAGGTTGAGACGGTAAATTTTGCAGCTACTCGCAAGCAAAACTATAGTCGAAATCGCAGGCTGGTTAATCAAGAGCAAAGAAAAATCTGAAAGTGACTGTAATAAAATTAAAACTTCAAAAATTAATTGCAATTTAAGAAGATAGAAAACGGGAGCATTGTTTTATTTGTGTTCTTGAGTACTAAAATCGACACAAGAAAACAGCAGAAACTGAAGAGAACATTCGGCCATGAATATGAGACCATTAACCACACCACAGACAAATGCGTCATTTGAAGCGTGTTAGTATTACATTTCCTTAAAAATATTTCAACAATGGTTACTGATCGCACGTGTCTGTAAAAAATAAAACAAGTAAAATTTTTTGATAGGTTGATTTTATCGTTTGATTTCAGAGTATTGGTTATATTTATAATTTAGCCGTGACTAGGATGCTAAGTGGGCTGAATACTACTGACATGACGAAAAGAACTGCCCCTAAAATATTTACAATTAGAATGCCACAGGATTAAACATTGCTAAAGAAAATAACAGGCGACGCTGGAAAAGGAGACCGTTGACATCGATGCAACCCCGTTTTCGGTTTATCGTACTGAGACACCCGTAGCAGCTCTACCTGAGAGATAGCAGGAATAGCGTTTTCATTTCTTCTGCTGTAGGTGTGTGTAAACATTATTTGAGTACACCTGACCCTTCAGTTTGCCCCCACAAGTAAAAATGACAGGTGATCGAGGTGGCCGGGAGATTGAATTGCCTCTGCTGATTGTCTTCTCTTCAACGAACACGTCATGCACTCTAGACAAGGTTGTCATGAGGGTGTCTGCTGTTGCTCCGTCTTGCCTAAAATACCTGTACAATCTTCCATCTTCTGTGAGCTGACCGACGTCTGGATTAACCATCTTGTGGGAATTAACATTGAGTTTGATGACAGGATCATGTTACTATGCAGACACCAACCATTGCACACCAAACACCAGTCATGATGGTACTCGTGGGTTCTTCAAAGAACTAATAGGCACTCTCTGATGCATAATGGCGCGTATTCCGTGGATTCACATACTGTGACAGGTTGCTGAAACAGACGTCATCAGATGAAATGAAAAACTGAGGATCCAGAAGTTCTGCTTTCAGTTCACTCAGAAACCACCGACCAAACTCAATGCACGTAAGACCCCCTGTACGCCTTATGCCATGCACTACAGTAACATTGTAAGGAGACAGCTGCAGGTCCTTTCTGAAAACGTTTCGAAGCGGAGCTCTGTTAATTCCCACTTGCACAAATAAACGCCGTTACAATTTCGATGAACTTCGTTCCTGGCTTTCCTTCGCTCGAGCGATGTTCTATGGTGGTTTTGCGTGGCATTCTTTTCTAGAGGTTTTGCCAAACCACTTCCAGTCTTAAAATCTTCAGTATGGCATTCCGCTAGTTTTCCAGGAATTGTGTTTCTCATAACATTCAACAATGAACACAAGTAGCTTTATCGTGAGCACCACTCTGTATGGCATTCAAGTGGTCAAACAATGAACGATTTCACGACCGGATGTTTCAGCTGCTGAGAATTTTTCCGGGTTGTATGGCCTTGGTCCATGGAACTCTTCAATCCCTGACGTTTCGTCCAAGGCTACGTTGGACATCTTCGGAGGTGCTCCTGGTAGTGCTGAGTCTTGCCGACTGACGGGTCGGACGTCGAAGAGCGGCCTAAATACCGTGGAAAGTGGGCGTGGTCTAGATTTCACGTGATAGTAGAGATAAACCTTGTCAAAGATATAAAATTTTAACTATCGATCATAGTACGACAAAGATAAAAACTTCTCATAGATTCTGTAGCGCCACAGTCCATATATCACTGAGTTTGATGGCTTCTTCTTTTCTGTTAAAATTATCCCAATGTTTATATATTTCGATGGATTCTCTATGTAGCTGTGGGTAATAGTTCGTCATGTTACATAAAACTTCAGTTTCGGAAAATTTCACTGCGTGATCACCTGATGTTCCGATATAGCTGATTTGTCTGTTTTCCCTAGTCGGCAAAGACTTTTATGTTCCTTCAGCGGTGTATTCACACTTCTCTTTGTAGTTCCAATGTAGACCTTGCCACACGTACACGGAATCTTATATACATCACTTGCAGGCAGATGGGGACGTTTATCCTTAACGGAACGAAGTGCTTGACCTATTCTCTTAGTTGGTCTGAAAATCGCTAGAACGTCATGTTTCCTTAGAATCTTGCCGATTTCATCCGTTACCTTTCTGATGAAGAGTAGAGAAACCGTGTTCTTCCATCGCTGTGTCCTATCGCTATCCTTAGGCCTCCTGTTATTCGGTCGCAAAATTCTATTTTATGCCTTCCTAGAATACCAATTCTTCTCAAAAGCGTGCTTTAGATGTTTTAACTCAGTGTCCAGGTGTTCCGGCGTACAAATCCTTTTAGCTTTGTCCATTAGACTTTTAATTACACCTCTTTTCTGTTGTGGATGATGACTGGAATCCTTATGCAAGTATCGGTCGGTATGTCTAACCTTCCGAAAGACTTTATGTTTCAAGCTGCCATCACTCCGTCCCATGACGAAGAAATCCAAGAAGGATACTGCATTGTCTTTCTCTATTTCCATGGTAAACTGGATTTTTTGATTTATACTATTTAAATAACAAAAGAATTCCTCTAAAGCTTTTTTGCCATGTGACCAAACAACAAATGTATCATCTACGTATCGATACCATCGACATGGTATCTTACTCGCTTTCTCCAGAGCTAATTGTTCGAATTTTATCATGTAAAAATTAGCAATTCAAGTGGTTACTACATTCGTCTGCTCCTCGCCCTCACCCAAACGTAATGACATACCGAAGTACTCGGGACAGTGCTTGTGGGAAACGCGCATGCGCGCACATGTGACACCAACCGGTTGGAGCATCTCATTCCCGCTTACCAGCATTTTCTGTGAAGGCCAGTTCTTCTTTTCATTAACAACGGTCAGTTCTGCCGTGTCGCCTGCAGAACGATGAGTCATTCAAAAGCTGGCACTTTATGAGGGCACCGCAAGCAAAAACAGTCCCTCGGAAGCATCACCGAATCAGGGGCGTCGGCGTAGATACTGCCCCAAGCCTTTACGCCACTGGAGCCAGAAAGTCAAAATTTATGTCCGAGCGCAGTCTCGCTCACCTTAGTCTACGTAGTCACGCAGACTCTATGCAATCACCGACCACTTGTAATCATCGTTAACGGCGACGGCGTCACCTTAGCACAGCTCTGGCTCCGTGCTAGTAGAACCGTTGTTCTGAACTACGTATCACGTTAAAGATTATTGTATTTTGACGTGAATCTTACATTCTGGAATGAACGAAGTGCTGTTGTTGTAAGTGTCAGCGACAGCATCAAATGCATATCATCTATGTACAATAACTTTACGAAGTCAAGTATTAGTAGAATCATGCTCGAACTTTAATAAATTACTAAAAAATTGTGTGTGCGTTGTAGTATCTGCTCAACCCCCTCCTGAAATAATCTGGTTGCTAAAATACATCACAAATTCCGCGTCAGTTTTGTAAACATTTTCCGACGCATCTTTATTTTGACGTCCTTCATTGGAACTGTAAATAAAGAATTTTCAACATGGCTGCAACAGCAACTGTTGAATTTCCTCACGATAAAGGATGACAGCCAAAAACAGTTGCAGGATAAAAATTTATTAAAATTTCTTGACCAAGGTTTCGGTACATATAAATATACCTTCATCAGAAGTAAAAAATCTGAAATTACATCATGTAATGGAGATTAATAAAACAATTATGCCAAAGGCGTCGTCAGTGAAGGTATATTTATATGTACCGAAACCTTGGTCAAGAAATTTTAATAAATTTTTATCCTGCAACTGTTTTTGGCTGTCATCCTTTATCGTGAAGTAAATAAAGAACTGAGTTGACCCTGGTGCTTCTGTTCCTACGGAGCGTTGAAGTCACCTCACGGGGCTATCCTATCTTTTCTGAGCGGACAGTACACAGCAGTCTTGCCGTGAGGTCGGTAGTTTCAGCTCTCAGAGCCCCTGAATTGCCCGCGAGCGGAGGTTACTAAGACCGAGATGGCGATGATTGTAAGCTTTTTGAGGCGCGTCAACGCGAAGCGTGCAAGTTAAGTGGCCGGCTAGCTGCACGCTAACAAACTGATGGGTCCGAACCGGTGGTCGGCCGATGATCTTCTCTCCGCTCGTTATTGATGTTCGCTACATACAACAACAGACCTCTTTCTAATGGCGCTGTTGTTTTCTCGCTTTCTCACGCTCTCGTGTAGGAACAGTTAGAACACACAGACTGCTCCATTAAATTTGCAACATGGCCTCTCATATTTAGGTCTGACATGTAGCTAATGCAATACAGTTCAACAACTGTTATCTGTAAGTCAAATTACTCAGACTGTATTCTGGAGCTACACAAATTATCACTAGTTTGTATCATGTATCAGACCGAACTACGCAACTGTATACTAACTTTACTGTTTTGAAAAATGTACTTGACTTTATTATTACACGATTTGTCTAAATTTTAAGAATGTCGATGCTGCACTGCTTTTTTACGAGCCGTATCTTCGACATACCATCTCATAAATATTCTGAAGATAATTATGTAACTTACCCGTCATCTAATATAAGTGCTTCATCCCAGAAACAATTCTGTATAGGGCCTGCGGTGACCATAATTAGGCAGAAACCAAATATTAGCATCGATTCCGATGGTATGTAATTCTTGGGGTGGTATTAAAGTCACGGACGTTGCATCTTCCTCTGCCGGTTGTGCATCTTTTCCGGTGGTTTGTTATCAGAGTGTCAGTGTTGGTGACCAGTTTTTCCAACCTCACTTTAACCCGCGTTCTCCTCACGAGCTTGAAGTTCGTGATTAATGTAACTTATGTCTTGTACGTATAATCACCCATTTTTTATAAGTAAAAAAAAAATGTGGATAGCTGCTGCTGTGTACTGGTAACGAGATGTGGTTTTTAACACAACAAATGTGAACAAAGGAACGTAGCATTCTGCCATATTTTTGTAATTTTTTGCTTGGTGTACGCTGGTTGAAGGCAAGCAATGCAGAAAAGCTGTTTTCCGAAAGCATATCTGCAAGATACAGTATGATGGTGAAGTAAGAAAAAATACATTGAAGGGACAGGTCGTGGACTGGAGAGATCATGATGAAGATGAACTTTTTTTGTCAGTGCTGAGAATGACAACGTGAGTGATGATAGAGAGTGTGACTTTAAATTTTGGGCAACCTGAAAGAGGTTGGAACACAGCATGCCACTTGGAAGGAAAATTAACAAAAACTATGAATTTATCTATAAATATGAGAGAAGAATTTGTTCCGTTATTAGATTAATACTCCACCGTCAACCCTAAATAATCAAGGGATATGAATGTCAATTACAGGCAGGAGAAGATGAATCATTTTACATGACACCTTGTCTTTTTACTGTCACCTAGCAGAGAAGTCAAAAGAATGCTGGACATTAGAAGCACAGAAAAATTAGTCCATGGAACTATCTACGAAATATCTTGGCTCAAAAAGTCAGCATTATATGCCTCGTCACTGATAAAAATTGGAATTCCTAGGACAGACAGGATAACAAAGGAGTCACGGAACAGGCCGAAGTCGAAGACGTAATCGTGACTCCAGTGAAAGTGATGTGCAGGTGGCCAGGACAAGTATCCAAGCGAATGAAAGATAAGATACTTTGACGAAAGAAGTTCTTTGCTGGCCCAAGAGGTAACAGGGGTGCAAAAGACGACTTAATGGAAGGTAAGTAGATGGCATATGAAATAATGTGACAGTAACGTGGTTGCATACAGCAGAAGAATGTAATGTTAGGAAGAGTCTAGAACAGGTCTTCATTCAACAGCAGACGCCAAATAGAGAACGAAAATAATATAAGTAATAGGTCTACAACTCTGCTTCCGCCGTTTTTTCTCTAAGTTTGGTGCTTTATTGTGGAAAGCTTACAAAAAAAATTTGATTCATACTATTTCCCATCGCTGGCCACTACATTTTTCTATCTTTCAGACAACATCTGAATCCCGTGGCGGAAGAACTGGTCGTCTTTGGTGGGGATCCATGAATCGATTCAATTGTGCACTTGTTCATATGATCGGAAGTGCTGGTCAGCCAGATTGTATGCCACTGATCGAAAACGGTAGTAGTCAGAGAGAGCAACGTATGGAGAATACGGTGGGAGAGATAGGACTTCTCATTTCAGCGTTTTCATGAATATTTTGACGGGTTTTGCGACATGGGGCCGAGCACTGACTTGCTGCAAAATTAACTTTACGTGCCTATCACTGTATTGTGGCCTTTTGTATTTCAGTGCTGGGCTCGAACGCATCAGTTGCTTTCGATAATCATGTCCTGTGACTGTCTTCGTCTGTTTCAGTAGCTACGAAAACGTTCTGTCTTCCACCACTATGCCGGCCTTCGACATCAAAATCACCGCTCTTAAGGCGTTGAAAACATTCTGTGGACGCTCTTCCACTAATATTTCCCTCACCATAGGCCTTACCCAGCAAATTAAGAGCCACAGCCTCAGATTTCTTCATGTTAAATCAAAAAATTAAAACTTCCCGCAAATGGCGAGAAATGGGTACGTAAGTGAAGTACATAATCGAGAATAACCTTATGATGCAATCACAAATCGAATAATGTTTTTATGGGATTATGTTTACAGATGCCTCAGCTTATTGTATTACACCAATGACCAGCCACCAGAACCGCACTTGCCTCTGCTACCGTCTATTGCAAACCGGCGGAAGCAAAGTTGTAGACCTAATATTAATACAGTATAGCACAGTTTGCAGCAGCACGGACTGTCCCCGAGGAACCGACTAGCGTTTGAGGGAGTGCATACGTATTGTAATAGAATACTCTTTAACTTTTACCTCAATAGATTTACCTGGAACTCTTAGAGTGGATACAAATACAAAAACAGTTCCAAACACAAAATATTCTTTTAAAATGTTCATAGTAATCAGAATAATCTCAACTGAAACACTTAAATAAATTCCAAGGAAATAGGCAAAAACTTCTGGGAGTGGGAAGTTAATACCACTAACTCAAATAACAGAATTAAATTTCACATCAATCCTACGTTACAACATCCGAAAAAGAAATTGAGTTATAGCTTGAGCTTCTCAAAAAAGCTCAAAAAAATTAAACAATACTTTGAAAACCAAACAACAGCCTCACGATTAAGATTTAAGTTATACTAAAGATTTCAAGTTCGGTAAGCAAGTGCATAACCAAGAAAAAAGAAGAGTATTTGCGAGCCACAACAATTTTTACAAGAACTGCATGGGTTAATGTCAGGCAGGAGGCTCGAAACCCTTAATAGCTAAACACAAAATCACTTACAGATGGTCAGCTTAGAATTAGTGTTGAGTCAGCACTTGGCCGTACAGTCGGCGGACTTAAGAAGAAAACCCGTACTTGTCCTTGGGAAACTGTGAGTACAGGGCACACAGTGCAAGAAACTGTCACTGTTCGTGCCCTAGGAACAGTCTTCTCGGACAGCAAGTCACGGAGTTTTGCTCCGTGGGTTTTCCGATCAGAGCCTCCACTGTCGCTGATTTATGCCAGTCGTTCATCAGCAGCGGATGTGTTGTCACCGTTAGTCAGTCAGCCTACAGCAGTTGTTTCCGTACAGAGTCGCAGTCGTGAGCTACTTGAGTTCTATAATCCTGCCTCGGGCATGGATGTGTGTGATGTCCTTTGGCTAGTTAGGTTTAAGTAGTTCTAAGTTCTAGGGGATTGATGACCTCAGATGTTAAGTCCCATAGTGGTCAGAGCCATTTAAACCATTTGAGTTCGATACATTGTGTGTAATGGAGACAATTACAACGAAAGGGAAGCCATTTCTTGTCAAGGGTGGTCGCCGTTATCGGGTGCACAAAAAGTGTGAATAGTGTGCGAACTGATTATCTGTGAAATTCCGAAAGGAGTAAAATCCGAGGCCATTTAAAAAATGCAAATGGATGAGTAACGGCTGACCAGCAACATTCCAGCACTCCTCACGAAGAGGATGTGTACATTAAAAACGAATGCTTAACAGCAGAAAAAAAAGTTCACTAAGAAAAGACAGTGCCCGTTTACCAGATTTTTAAAGAATTTCCAGATTTGATATATATAGGTTTCGATTTCGTCGCAAACATGCAAAAACATGAAAACCCTAAGGCTGGATTATGTAAAGACACTATGAAATTAACTGAAGGTTATAGTGTTTTTGAAAAACTGACGTTGGATCTTTTGATAAAAGAATTCCGGTGTTCAGTTTGTGAATAAGCAGAAACAAAAAAACAGAAACAAGAAAAACTGTGTGAAAATGGAAATTTTCTTATCGACTGGACATTTGACAGCTGTTTCGAACAATTCAACCAATTGAACACTATACTCTCTGACGTGTACAGTACACAAAAAGAGCCGAAGATATTTCCGGTTTTATTTGCTTTGCTCCCAGACAAAACTGAAAACAAACATTGAAAGACGTTTTTCTGGATTGAAAAATAAGATGCCGTGTGGTTACCGAATATGAATAAAGCTATGAAGACAGTGTTCCTCGAAACATCCCTTCACGGTTGTAGTGTCCTTGAGGCTTGCATTCTTACATCCAAACGATGCAAGAATTGATACACTAGCTGTTACATTTTATGAAAACAAAATTCATGTGACTGCATCAGTTATAGTGCCTGAAGATGTATGGTATTACAAAATTACAAACCTAACTGTGAAGCTTTAATTAGACAGTTTAGGGAAGCATACAGAGATTATGTATTTATGCCGAATACTACAAGGTGCTCCAATAGGTATTATGATTTCAATCGAGACTTCTGTGGTATCAATATTAGAGCCTCAATAAATTAAAAACCGTAAAAGTCATCCCTCAACACACACACATCCGAAAGCCGTCCTAGAATATGACCTTGTGGTTACGGAGGCCTCTTAGTTACAGCGAAAGATTTAAGTTAACATATGATGTTATAGCAGAAAGACCAAACTGGACAAGTAAATGGGAAACAAAGTGGCGTGAACACTTCCACTGTAGGGTTTTGTAGGTATTGAACCAAATTCTATCACTTCCAGGATGGTGCACAACATACGTTCGGCAGTTGGGGCCTCGAGGAAGGAAATGCGGTGACTTCGGGTACTGGAAGAAGTGGAATGTAGTTCAGTTAGCAGTAGGGCATCGAGAGGATACTAAGGTAATGCCCCATCTAATGCAGTGGAACAAGAATGGGATTTGCAGTTGCTTACCATACCAAGCATTCTATTGGCAAATGGACAAGCATCAACGAGCGCCCCGCTCTGAAGACTGCGCTATGTCGCAGTCCTCTGGCTCTAGTATTCTGTGGAAGAAAATATAAGAAGTGGGACTAAAGTAGTAACACAGAGATAGAGCGGTTATTTAGACACATGTGTGCTACAGTGGCACATCATCCACTGAGCAGTATCGATTAAGCGTCGATGATAACAATGGAGGAAATACCCAGTGGAGAAAAAGACATGAAATTCGCAGACTTATGGTCAATCAATCGATGAAAACTCTTAATATACCAACTGAAATGTGGAACGTTTTTAATCAGAGACACAGGATCACGCAACTAAACTCCTTAATAAATGAAAAACATTCAGAAGTATATTTTATAATAAATAAGCTGAAGGAAGAATTTGTAAATGCTATACTCGAAATTTAAAAAAAGTTAACTGTCTTACCTCTTCAAAAAAGAAGGAAAAGATACGTAGATCCTGACAAAAGGTTAAAAGAAGCTGTTTAATGCCTCGGGATCTCTTGCAAAAAACTGAATGAGAAAATTCATAACCTAGGAAAAGAATTCGCTGGAGTAATCCTGTAGAAAGGGAAATGTAAAAAATTCTTTTTCAACATGCCAACGTACTACGTGCATAGTCATTTCTAAGCCAGGATAAAGTGTGGTGTTGTTATCACAAAACGGTCGGCGGAGCCTCCCCACTTCGTTTGGTGGTCGAAAAATCCACGATTAAAACATCTGTGGTCGGAAACGCTACGTTGACGTGACGGATCGCAAAGCCCATGGTCGGAAAGCCCACGACAGCCGTCCTCGTCGTGTATGGGACAGCTGACTGTGTCGTCAGCTACCAGCCACCAACCGTCTTCCAAGGCGAGCTCCCCAAGTACCACGATCTCCGCTCCTCGCTGACAGACTGGCCAGGATGGCCGCGATCGTTCTCTTTGTGGCACAAGTGGCGCTTGCGGGACACCTCCGTTGATCCCTGCGTCCTTTCGGTGAAGCGATTAATCTGATCCATCCTTGACGTCACCTGTCTAGCCTAGTGGGACTAATCGTCCCGCGGAACCACGTCGCAGAGTCACTGATGTTAGCGCACTATGCTGCTAAAGTGGCCTGTCAGAAATGTTTGTGAACTCATTTGTTGCGTACTGCACCCCCATTCGCCTTAATAGCGGTGGTGAACCGTCAACGCACAAGGTCAATGAGATCGTAGAGGCTTTGTGAAGTCAACCTGCTGAGTGGTAGTTGGACTAGAGCCCACAAATCTCGCTCGATGGTGGTCCACATGTGATGAAGATACTCGAGGTGACGTAACTTCAGAAACCAGTGAAGCACCCAGATATCCATGAAGCTTTTGATGAAATATTTAAGAACCACTATGAGCTACTTTATTCAGTATCAGTTTCGATCAGCTGATCGTTATTAGTAAAGACAAAATTGGTTATATGACTGTGTATGATATCGTTCTTACTATGGCGTCAAAAATAAATAAATAAAAACCATCCTGCGTCACTGAAACTGCCGCCAGCGGTAAAAAGCATTTATTGAGGTACATAATTAATGCATTTTACTATTGAGAACAGTTTCAGTGACTAGAAATATTTTTTATTTATTTATGAGGGATATTCGGAAAGTAAGGTCCGATGGAGTGCGAAACGGAAGCCAAAGTGAAAATCCGATGAACTTTTGTACAGATACGTTGGACAGTGTCTCTAGTATGCCTGTCGATCGCGTCACGTCGCTATCTTTTTTTCTGAGTGCACATTGAGCACGTAAAGATGTTTAGAGCAATACTGTCTCCCGCCAAGTATGAGGGTCTGGTGTGAGATTTCGCCTGATGTCATGCAGCCCACATAACATAAGTGTCATACATGCCTTCTGCATGACAATTCCCGGCCGCACTCTGAAGGGGCAATGAATATGCTCCTGCAGCGTTTACAATGGCAAGTATTTGATCATCTACAATAGTGCCCGTAATTGACTCTCCCTGAGTTTTGTCTCTGCTCACATGAACCGCTGGCTATGAACACAACGTTTTGGCACAGACAACATGCTGTAGATCAGCTTAGAGAACTGGCGGAAAGCACAAGTGGCTTGCTTCAACGACGAGGGTATTGGAAAGTTGGTACAAAATGTCTAAATCGGAGTTCACAGTAGTTTCCATTTTGCCACCAATCGGACCTTACTTTACGAATAGGTCTCATATTTTTGATGCTACAGTATGAGCGATAAATCATGGGATGACGGACATAATTTTATGATACCTGATCCAAACTAGTAATGAATAGAGGTTTACTTCATCAGCATCACATTACGGCCAGCTATTTAATAACGTGTTGGTCCCATTTGGACGCAACACAGCAGTGATTCCACGTGGCATGGATTCGACAAATTCCTAGGAGCTTTCTGGGGCTTTGTGACAGACGTCTATTCACAGGCCACGTGATTCCCGTAAATTACGGGCCAGTGAATTGTAGTCGCGCTGTTGGCGCCCGATAGCGTCCCACATGTGATTCATCTGTTTCAGCTCAGGCGAATTTGGTGACAAATACAACAACGTTAGTAGAGTGTCATACTCCTAAAGCTACGACAGTATCTTCGTGGCCTTGCAGTACGGACATATATACTGCTGGAAGGTGCCATCATCGTCAGGGAAGACGTCATGCATAAAGGGATGCGAGTGCGGCGTAATAAGATTCACGTAGCCCACAGCTGTCTGGTGCCTTCGAGTACCACCATAGGTCCCTCAGAAGCTCAGGAGTATGCTCTCCATAGAGTAATACTGCACCCACCCTCAAGCCTCCGTGGCGCGGAGCATGTTTTCAGTTGGCATTCGTCTGAATGACAGCGTATCTTGACACAACCATCGAACTTTTGTAGCAGGAAAAATGACACTTTTTAACTGATCCGTGATAAAATCTTAATGATTTCATTCCCACTGCAATCGTACGAGGGTTGTCCAGAAAGTAATGCACCGCATTTTTTTCTCGCACGAAAAAGGCTCGTGAATGAGCGCGCCAAGTTTCCGTCGCTTCCGAGAGGCAGCGTAGCTGCAGGCAGAGGCAGGTACAGAAAAACCTCAAGGAGGGGGGCGCTAAATATGTCTTGAGCTATATTTACTTTTACCGTAATAAAAAATAATCAAGTCACATGCAAATCTTAAGAAAGTTTTATTTAAACTGATCATGCACATATATATACAAGACAATGCCATCTTAAGATATAAAAAATTTACCACTGTGGTTCTCTTCCTTAAAAGATGAATTCCAAGCGTCTATTCTTCCTAGCAAACTGGTTAATTACATCGTCAATAGGACAATGAATGTCAGGGTGAATATTCAACAGAGCTAAGCCATTAAGTCGATCCTCCTTCATTGTCGACCTCAGCCACGTCTTTGTACGCCACAATGATGAAACACTTCTTTCTACAGAAGCAATAGCTGCAGGTAGACAAGCAAATATTTTGTACAACATGTGCGAAGTAGGCTAGTCAGATCTAGGACAAACAGACAACGCTTGCATATCAAATCACGATCACTAAGGGCGTTTATGCTCGTTTGCTTGTATTGAAGAATCTCTCCCATTAGTCTCTTTTTAATCACAAAGAGTGATTTTTCTTCAAAGAACAGGGTGGCGTGGGAGTAGGACGGGGGGGGGGGGAGGGAGGGTGCACCCCGAGCACGCCCCATATGTAACCGCCATTGGCTGCAGGACAGTTTCAAAATGGCGTTGTAGGTGATGTACGCTACAAGCAACGTGCTGTCATTGAATTTCTCACTGCAGAGAAAGAAACTGTGGGGAATATTCACAAACGCTTCTACAAAGTCTATGGAGCATCTGCTGTCAACAGAAGTGCAGTTAGTCGCTGGGCACGGAGGGTGAGGTCATCAGAAGGCGGTTCGACGGAGGTGCACGATATACAGCGGTCAGGGAGACCATCCACGGCTGTCACACCTGACGTATTGCAGCGAGCTGATGTTATTCGCGAGTGAACCGTGAACTTACTTTCAAAACCTTTCTTAAGAATTTACTTTATCTACTAGCGATTCATCAAGAACATTAACACATTTAATCACACTATGTGAGCGTGAGAGGCAGAAAGAACAAATTTTTGACTGTACGAGCTTTTGGGCTGAGAACTTTGCCGCTCCCTTTTGACACGGCCGAAGGACTACACTGGTGCAAATCTGCACCACATCAGATTACTTTAAACTAAAAATTTTAACAAGTCACACAAGCACATAAAGACATGAAGTATGCACCCCGTAGGTGGGATGGAAATGGTACAAAACACTAACATTAAAAGATTAACTTGACACCGAAGGTGCAACTTGATTTTTAAAAAAAAGTCTTACAGCGGAAGGTTGGCAACTTTATATACTAAAATGACCATTTAAATAAAAACCCATGAAATGCATACATAAAATATACAAGGTTGGCCAAACATGCTCTACATTACACATATACCGCCTCTCAAGATGATAGGCAAGATAAAAATATATTTCAGGAATTTGGCCGTTACACTTCAAGCAATATATTCGTTAACACCGAATCCAACAAACATGACAGAGGCAGCTATTAACGTACGGCAGACCGACAGACAGACAGACAGACAAACACTAACAGCCTAATAAATGCGGACGAGAGACAGACGAGCAAGCTGGGAACGAGAGATTGACCAAGAAAACAAGTAGAATTTAAGTAGTCAATGAAACAACATATCACGAATCACTTAACTTCTAATAAACTGCGATTTCTGGCGTAGACCGGGCGCAGCACCCCCAAAACGCTCTCCCAAAACCGTCCGCTGCCAGCCGCGTCAACGGACGCAGGAAGGCGCACCGATCTCCCGTCACGGCGTCGCAGCTCGCACCGGCCAGCCCGATGTCGTGGGTTGACTCCTGTTGCTCTCGTGTCGGCCACGAAGCCACCATCCCTCGCTATACGGCGCGGCCCACTGGACTCAAGTGGCGACCTCACATGCGCCAACGCTCTAGGCGGACAAGTCATCTTGTGTCTCAGTGCGCGACCGACCAACCGATCGATCCAACTGCCAATGACCGTTGCCCGAGCAACTCGAGCAGACTGGCGGCCTAACGTGCAGACTCAGATGCAGGAACTCAGCCCCGACCGGGCGACCACTAGCTGAGTTCCGTTGCTGGCGGAGTGGCAAGACTCTCATTCTGCCGGCTTTAAAGTTTGATCCAAACGACAGACATACTAGCACTCCGAACGACAGACAGACACTTACTGCCGCACAAATGCGAACGAGACAGACCAGCGACTGGTGACTAGTGACTGACTCAGACTCACTCCGTCTGACCAACTGACCGACTGCTGAGCTCATAGCGCCCCTTAAATGCACGTGAACAGGCAACATTTCCCCTTTCCCACCAGAGGGAACCAGCAAAGCAGAGCCTGATGTTAAAAATGTGCGCCGAACGGTGTGCTCTGAAACACTTGTGCAAGAACGGGCATTGTATTCTGACACAAAACGTCGCCTTTCTTGCTTTACAGAGCGGACGAGCCTCCAGCCCCCAGATTCTGTGATGAAACGTCTACATTGGACGCCTTGTCGCCTACTCGTGGCTTCCACAACATTCCATAGACGCGCGCGACAGTAATACGCGAAGAGAGGACCAGCTTCGCCGTTTCTAAGATACTCTTTTGAAGGCGCCGAGCTGAAACAATCTGCCCTTAATGAAAGTAGCTTTAATCAGTGGATTTCATGATTTGTGGCCCGCCAGCAACACCACCAATCAGCATTCAGTCTTACGGTAGATCATCAGTGTATAGTTCTTTTATAACGGTATTATCCATCAGTGCTCTGCGTTAAATACTAACTATGTCGCCGCATCAGATACTGTACCTGATAATCCATCCCTTATTAGGACTTTAAGATCTCCCCCACCCACCCACCCCACCCCCCTGGAACTATCCGAAAGAAATAGAATAAATAGCCGAAGCAACTGGTACACGTGCCGAATATCGTGTAGAGTCCTTGCCAGCACGCAGAAATGCCGCAACACGACGTGACATGGACTCGACTGATGTATGAAGTAGTGCTGGAGGGAACTGACACTAGGAATCCTGCAGGGCTGTGTCCATAAATCCATGAGAGTACGAGGGGATGGAGATCTCTTCTGAACAGCATGTTGAAAGGCATCCCAGATATGCTCAATAATGTTCATGTCGGGAGGAATTTGGTGGCCACCGGAAGTGTTTAAACTCAGAAGAGTATCCCTGGAGCCACTCTGTAGGAATCCTGGACGTGTGGGGAGTCGCATTGTCCTGCTGGAATTGCCAAAATCCGTCGGAATGGACATGAATGGATGCAGGTTATGAGACAGGATGCTTACGTACATGTAACCTGTCAGAGTCGTATCTAGACGTACCATATGACTCCAACTGCACACGCTCCAGACTATTACAGAACCTTCACCAACTTGAACAGTCCTCTGTTGACATGCAGGGTCCATGGACCTATGAGGTAGTCTCCATACCTGTACATGTCCGTGCACTCGATACAATATGAAACGAGACTCTTCCGGCCAGGCAACATGTTTCCAGTCATCTATAGTCCAATATCGGTGCTGACGGGCCCAGACGAGACATAAATCTTTATGTCGTGCAGTCATCAAGGGTACACGAGTGGGCCTTCGGCTCCGAAAACCCGTATCGGTTATGTTTCGCTGAATGGTTAGCACGCTGACACTTGTTGATGGCCCAGCATTGAAATCTGCAGCAATCTGCGGAAGGGTTGCACTTCTATCACGCTGAACGATTCGCTTCAGTAGTCGTTGGTCCCGTTCATGCAGGACCTTTTTCGGCCGCAGTGATGTCGATTATTTGATGTTTTACTGGATTCCTGATATTCACGGCAGACTCTTGAATAGATCGTACGGTAAAATCCCCACTTCATCGCTACCTTGGGGATGCTGTGTCCCATAGCTCTTGTGTTGAAACTCACTTAAATCTTGATAACCTGCCATTGTAGCAGCAGTAACTGCACCAGACACTTGTTGTCTTCTATAGGCGTTGCCGATCGTAGCGCCGTTTTCTGCCTGCCTACATATCTCTGCATGCCTATACTAGTTTCCTTGGCGCTTCAGTGTACGTTATGTTTCGATATGTTGTACCTGCTCTGCACTGTATGTAAAGTATTAGGAAAAATCATAGCTGGGTGGTTAAGAACATACGTAGAAGAGTATCTAGGAGACTAGCATTGTGGTTTCGGAACCAACAAATCCACTACAGATCAGATTATCACTACCAGACAGATCTTTGAAAAATGTTATGAGTATAACGTCGATGTCCACAAGTTGTTCATTGATTTTAAACAAGCTTATGATAGTATCAAAAGGGATCTACTTTGGAAGCCAATGCAATAGGCAAGAGACCCTAACAAACTGATAAGATTGGTTCAAATGACCTTGTGAAAAACAATTTGCAAAGTAAAGATCGAGGGCACTTTATCAAAGGCATTTGAAGTTAACCAAGGACTGCGGTAGAGTGATGTGCTCCACTATTCTGTTTAATGTTGCTTTGGAGAGTGTAATGCGAAAGACACAAAGCAACAACCCTGGGGGGAACACTGTGTAATTGAGTGACTCGGGAGCATGCCTATGCGGATGATATTTATTTGTTATCCAGGAGGAAACAGGACCTGGAAGAAAAGCTTGAAAAAGTAGAAAGATATTGTGCGGAGATGGAGCTAACCACTAATCAGTCGAAGATCAAATATATATGAACATTTAGGAAAAGATATAGTGAACGGGAAAGAAGCATGACTTTGAACGGAAAAGAATATGACCGCTGTGAGGGCTTTAAATATCTTGTGTCACTGGTGACTGAGAATAATGATATGAGGGAAGCAATACATGCAAGGATTGCAGCTGGTAACAGGACCTGCTTTGTACTTGTTAAAGTGTTAAAAGCAAGGAGCCTTAGTACGAATCTGAAGCTGACTGTGTATCGTACAGCAGTTAGACCTGTAGTGATGTATGGTTTGGAGACCTGGACTATGACACAAAATGATGAGGAGTTGTTGCTGAGATGGGAAAGGAAAATAATTAGGAAAATCTACGGGCCAGTGAATGATAAGCGTTTTGGGAAAATCAGAAATAATAAGGAGATAAGAAAGTTGTACAATAAACCATATATCGTGACAGAAATAAAGAGTAATAGACTACGTTAGTTAGGACATGTAGAAAGAATGGTGGAGAACAGCACAGTCAAGAAACTTTTCAAAGGAAAACCCGGTGGACGTCGTATAAGGGGCAAATCAAGGACCAGATGACTAGACAACGTGGAGGAGGATTTGAGAAGGATGGGAGTTAAGCAATGGAGAGCCAAGGCAGCCAGCAGAAAAGAGTGGGCGGAGGTTGTCCAGGAGGCCAAGGCCCTACAAGGGCTGTAGCACCAAGTAGAAAGTAAGTAAGTAAGTATATTGTACCTACTTTTCTGTTCTCTCATCCAATCAACAAAACATGGATTACCTTACTGTTTCGTAGCGTGAATAATGAAAACACTATCATTCTTTTGAATTATATGTTACAGCAGTTGAATCTCGTGCGCAGCGTGAACTTGCTTGTGGTCTCGATGTGAGCTTCTGCCAAAGTTCCAGTGGGACTTGCTGATCCGCAGCACTGTATCTAGAGATCGCACAGGCCAACGAACGGTCAGCTAATTTAGCAGTGGAGTTTTAGATTGTAAGGATGTCGTAATTAATGATCCATTGTTAAGTTCCCGCTCCACAGAAAGGTGTCATGTATAATATACGGTTAGTGCAATAGATTAATGAGGCACGTATCTAGGGTCACGTGTCGGGGAAATTTTGCCGAAGTGGTACTAAAAGAGGATTCCCTGCTGCGCACACAGCTGGGCGACATTACGGGGAGAGCTGAGAGGAAGAACAGTAACTGCTGGTCAGTCTTCATTCCTTTGCAAATTACGCTGCTGCCGCCACTTATTGGGAGATTAAGTCTGCAGATTAAATATTTTACTGCATTCCGCCTCCCGTTAATGCGAATATGACGACAGATAATGCTCGCAGCGTCAAGCATTTTACACACTCCTCCGCGACGCTTGTTGAAAAGACTAAAAGAATACTCCGACTAAATACCCGTCTCAGCACTTATTTTATTTCTTATCTTTGTTCTCCCCTTTCATTAGCTTTGACCTTTTTCTCTCTTCTAAGTTACACTTCAACTTTTTCTTCTGTCTAAGAGAAATTTTACATTCCACTCAAACCTTGTAGACGTGAAGAAATACTTGAAAATACTGAAGATTTAGTGACGCAGATGCATTAGAATGATCGATCTCCGAGTAGAAGTCACAGAATTAAGTTCAGCAAACAAGACGCACAGATCAAAGAGAAGAGCAGAGAGGTTTAAAATAATTCTCATTTATTTTTCTGTCTCAGTCGCACATTTTAAATTACATGACATGTTTCGATCAGTCTGGTTCATCTTCAAATCTAAGTAGTTGCGTCAGCAACACGTCTTGTCTGTCCACAGGCTCATATAAGAGAAAATGATCCAGAGTGTATGAAATATGTCATGTAATTAAAAACGTCCAACGGAGATTGAAAAATAAATGAGATTAATTTGAAGTATTAATAAAGTTGCTGCTTCTCTCCGCGCGAATATGTTGGCTATGGTGAGCAGAGAGGTTGTTATTGGTCTGCGAGGGAAGGATTATTAATGAGTTGACAGTGAACTTCTGAAGCAGTCCTACGACAGAGAAATTACGTATGAGTAGAAAAAAAACAGAAAGAATTAACAAAAATACGCGAAACAGATTAAGTAAAGAAGATTGGGGCAAGACGACAAGTCCAGACGTAATCTACCCTCCTTCCTTCTTCCACCTATTGTGTACATTAGACAAGGTCCAGTCCAAGCAGATTTCTAGACTTGCGCTATTGGGTGGGGAATTGTAGGACGCCCCTAGATTGGTCGGGGGTGCACTACACAAAGGAAACGGCTACTCGGGTAGCAGAGTACTTGCGGCGTGCACATGGGGGTTTTTTAGGCTAGGCAGTAGTGCGAGGTGTCCTGATGAACACTCACCAGTCGACGTGCAGGCAGGGAAATCAGGACGCGCTCAGTGTAAAGACACTTCAGCTGTCAAGATGTTAGCAGTAAATTTTCAGAGTTTTCGGAATAAAGTTCTTGAATTTACTGCCCTCAAGGAAGCGTGTGGCGCGCAAATTATTCTCGGGACTGAGACCTGGCTGAACCCTGAGATAGGAAGTTCTGAAATATTTAGCGAGGGTTGGAATGTATATCGGAAGCACAGATTAGTCACCGTAGGTGGTGGTGTATTCACTGCAGTTGACAAAAATATTGTGTCTACCGAGGTCGAAGTAGAGTGTGATTTTGAATTTATCTGGACACGCTTAACAGGACTAGGAGAAATAAAGTTAATTGTTGGGTGACAGTTCTAGAATCATTCAAAGGGAGTCTACACTCTGTATCGCAGAAGCACCCGGATCATGCTATATTAGTCGGAGGCGACTTCAACCTAGTATAGACTGGGATGTCTATGGATTCATTACAGGTGGTACAGACAAGCCGTCGTGTGAATTACTCTTGAACACATTATCCGAAAACTGTCTTGAGCAGCTAAATCGACAGCCAACGCGTAATGGAAATATTTTGGATCTGGTAACCACGAACAAACCAGACCTCATCGACGGTGCCAGTGTTGAGACAGGGATTAGTGATCATGATGTTGTCATTACGATTATGGTTACAAAAGTTAAAAAGTCGGTCAAGAAGGCTAGGAGAGTATTCTTTTTAGAACGAGCAGATAACCAGTTGTTAGCATCCCACTTAGTAAATGAATCGACTTCATTTACTTCCGGTACGATGGACGTGGAAGAATTATGGGCAAGTTTTAAACACATTGTCTCGCTTCCCACGCCCGGGTTCCCGGGTTCGATTCCCGGCGGGGTCAGGGATTTTCTCTGCCTCGTGATGGCTGGGTGTTGTGTGCTGTCCTTAGGTTAGTTAGGTTTAAGTAGTTCTAAGTTCTAGGGGACTAATGACCATAGATGTTAAGTCCCATAGTGCTCAGAGCCATTTTAAACACATTGTAAATCACGCATTGGAGAAGTATGTGCCGAAAAAGTGGGTTACGGACGGAAAAGACCCACCGAGGTTTAACAGCGCAATTCGGAGAATGCTCAGGAAGCAAAGACAGTTGCACTCGCGGTACAAGAAAGATCTGGAGAATGAGGACAGGCAAAAGTTAGCAGAGATTCGTGCTGCTGTAAAAAGAGCGATACGCGAAGCGTACAACCACTACCACCGTCACACCTTAGTAAAAGATCCTGCTGAAAACCCAAGGAAATTCTGGTCTTACGTAAAATCGGTAATCGGGTCGAAGGCTTCCATTCGGTCACTCACTAATCAGTCTGGCCTGGCAACGGAAGACAGCAAAACGAAAGATGAAATTTTAAATTTAGCATTTGAGAAATCTTTCACGCAGGAGGATCGTACAAATATACCGCCGTTCGAGTCTCGTAGAGATTCCCGTATGGAGGACATAGTGATAGACAACCCTGGGGTTGTGAAGCAGCTGAATGGGTTGAAAATAAATAAATTGCCAGGTCCTGATGGGATTCCAATTCGGTTTCACAGAGAGTACTCTACTGCATTGGCTCCTTACTCAGCTTGCATTTATCGCGAATCTCTTGCCCAACGTAAAGTCCCGAGCGACTGGTAAAAAGCGCAGGTGACGTCTGTATATAAGAAGGGTAGAAGGACGGATCCTCAAAATTACAGACCAATATCCTTAACATCGATTTGTTGCAGGATTCTCGAACATATTCTCAGTTCGAATATAATGAATTTCTTTGAGACAGAGAAGTTGCTGTCCATGCATCAGCACGGCTTTAGAAAGCATCGCCCCCGAAACGCAACTCGCCCTTTTTTCACATGATATCTTGCGAACCATGGATGAAGGGTATAAGACGGATACCATATTCCCAGACTTCCGGAAAGCGTTTGACTCGGTGCCCCACTGCAGACTCCTAACTAAGGTACGTGCATATGGGATTGGTTTCCAAATATGTGAGTGGCTCGAAGACTTCTTAAGTAATAGAACCCAGTACGTTGTCCTCGATGGTGAGTGTTCATCGGAGGTGAGGGTATCATCTGGAGTGCCCCAGGGAAGTGTGGTAGGTCCGCTGTTGTTTTCTATCTACATAAATGATCTTTTGGATAGGGTGGATAGCAATTTCCGGCTGTTTGCTGATGATGTTGAGGTGTACGGGAAGGTGTCGTCGTTGAGTGACTGTAGGAGGATGCAAGATGACTTGGACAGGATTTGTGATTGGTGTAAAGAATGGCAGCTAACTCTAAATATAGATAAATGTAAATTAATGCAGATGAATAGCAAAAAGAATCCCGTAATGTTTGAATACTCCATTAGTAGTGTAGAGCTTGACACAGTCGATTAAATATTTGGGCGTAACATTGCAGAGTGATATGAAGTGGGACAAGCATGTAATGGAAGTCGTGGGGAAGGCGGATAGTCGTCTTCCGTTCATTGGTAGAATTTTGGGAAGATGTGGTTCATCTGTAAAGGAGACCGCTTATAAAACACCAATACGACCTATTCTTGAGTACTACTCGAGCGTTTGGGATCTCTACCAGGTCGGATTGAGGGAGGACATAGAAGTAATTCAGAGGCGGGCTGCTAGATTTGTTACTGGTAGGTTTGATCATCACGCGAGTGTTGCGGAAATGCTTCAGGAACTCGGGTGAGAGTCTCTGGAGGAAAGGAGGCGTTCTTTTCGTGAATCGCTACTGAGGAAATTTAGAGAACCAGCATTTGAGGCTGACTGCAGTGCAATTTTACTGCCGCCAACTTATATTTCGCGGAAAGACCACAAAGATAAGAGAGATTAGGGCTCGTACAGAAGCTGTTTGGGAGTGGAACAGGGAGAGAAGGCGCTAGTTGTGGTACGAGGTACGCTCCGCCACGCACCGTATGGTGGATTGCGGAGTATGTATGTAGATGTAATTAATAAGCAAAGTCTTTTATGAAGATTTGAGAAGAGCGAAGACTGATATAAACTTTGTAGTTTACTTAGCTTGTCAGGTTGAGACGGCTTCAGTTCTTCTTGTCAAGGGGTCTGATTCTTGAAATTGAGTATCTAACATCAGGTGCTCACGGTTGGTTTCAACTAAATAAATTGGAAGACTGTTGTTGCAGAATTTTTGTACGTAAATATATTTTCCAAAGATTTTCTCACATTTTAGTGTATCCTACAGTATTTTTATTTTGTCATATTAACAAAGCCGAAATTAGATTATTCGCACCTATTATACAAAAATACGTCCGATCACATCAGAGGAAAGCTTACGACTCTCACACTCTGCGGAAATATTAATGTTCCAAAGGGTTTACAATTTTTCTTAGCAGATGAATTCCTAGTAGTTTTCGCTATATTATATTAATTTAGATTATCACTTCATAGATAAATCCAGAAATAAACATAGTAAACGTTACAGGATTGGGCAATTAATAATAGAAATTTTAAGTGTTCAAATGATTCGTTATTTCAAATGTTTCTAAAGAAAAATAATTTTAACTGGACATTCAGAACTAGTACTTATCGATTACAACATCGAAATTAAAATGTTTTATAAAGTCATTCCTTTTCATAAATTTTAGCTTGAAATATAGCATACTGTGTATAAAATTATATGAAAATTTTCATAAAAACAACTGAGATAATACTGACCTGTCCAAAATTCGAAAAAAAAAATACTGATATTGACAAATGCTGTTGAGGAAAAGTAATACTAGAGGAGGATGTCCCGTTACAACGTGCAGTTGGTGTAAGATATTAACTACAGTAATCAGACAAGAATAAAAATCTAACACTAGAGCAAAAGTGGAGAGAAAAATTTGGCAGGAGAAAAATAGATAATAGAGAGGAAAACCAGGATTGTAATGTACCGTGTATTCCGGTTCAAAAAAAATCTCATAGGCAGTTTCAGATATTGGGAGAGAAGTGCAAAGGCTGCTCCAGTGGAAGAAAAAAGAAACGTACGTTGAACCGTGAGTTATTGCAAGATTTGTTAGGAGGAGTAATAAGGACAAATAATAATGATGATTACTGGAGGAAACGGGGTGTTCACCCTCCTATTGTCAGATACTGCGTGACAAACGGAGTGTGAACGTCTACTTGTCCGGCCTCTGATGACACAGCTCTGACCGACTACTGCTAGTGTGAGGTATAGCTTCTACTATTTCCTGAAAATTGTACTGTTAATTTCTCATCGCTTAACTTACATTCCGATGCTGTAGCAGCTATACCTCACGCTAACAATAGTCGACCAGAGCTGTGTTGTCAGAGTCCGGACATGTCACGCAGTATCTGACAATAGGAGGGTAAGTAAGAAACAGCTGAAATCTTAAAAAATGCGCTTGCACGTAATTTAAAATTAACTGTATATGTCTCAAGTTTCTCTACAGGAAATCATAATTATGAAGCGTGAGTGTGACTTAGCATTTGAAAAATTCAGCCTCAAGATGGATACATGTGCATAAAATGAATTTTACACCATAGATAAGACACAAATGATCAGCATTACAGAACATTTGATGAACTGTAAATTTTATGATATTGTGTGATGTGAAGCCACCAGTTGCAGCCATCAGTGGCTGCAGGAGCCGCGACATGAATTCAATGACGGACGGATACGTTTATAGGCATCGACAGTGACAGAGGGCTACGACCAACAAGTTACCGACCAGTCACAGCACAGACGTGTTCGGTAGACGCCGTGTAAGCTGGCCGTGAAGGCTTATTTATACCTGAGTCTCTCCGGATAAATTTTTCCCAATCCTTGCCGCATGTAGGCAGTGACTGTCCCGTTGAAATACTGTTCATGGAGTTAGGTACTTGAACCTCGGTCTACAACATCTCTTTCATCGCGGTAACACCTGCCACACTGAGGCTAAGTTTTCATAAAATGGAAGGCATTCACCCTAGAAAATAATTCGTTCGTCTATACGTATTTTTATTGTTCCGATGTTTTACTCTCATCGCTTTTGTAATGAAATGTAGACTTCATGGTATGTACTAATTTTAATTTCAAGTCGCATTGCATTCCCCCGAAAGATAAAAGAACCAATTTCATTACTTTTGGGTTTTTGACGTTTATCAATAATAAAGAAGTAGATCTTTCAAATGGGTATTGCATTTTGCATTGCGAAAGGTTATTTACAATTTGTACTGAAACCAGATGGCAGTTAAAAGAGTAGAGGGGCATGAAAGGGAAGCAGTGGTTGGGAAGGGAGTGAGACAGGGTTGTAGCCTATCCCCGATGTTATTCAATCTGTATATTGAGCAAGCAGTAAAGGAAACAAAAGAAAAATTTGGAGTAGGAATTAAAATCAGTGGAGAAGATATAAAAACTTTGAGGTTCGCCGATGACATTGTAATTCTGTCAGAGACAGCAAAGGACTTGGAAGAGCAGTTGAACGGAATGGACAGTGTCTTGAAAGGAGGATATAAGATGAACATCAACAAAAGCAAAACGAGGATAATGGACTATAGTCGAATTAAATCGGGTGATGCTGCAGGAATTAGATTAGGAAATGAGACACTTAAAAGTAGTAAATGAGTTTTGCTATTTGGAGAGCAAAATAGCTGATGATGTAGAAGTAGATGATGAAGTAGAGAGGACATAAAATAGAGACTGGCAATGGCAAGGAAAGCGGTTCTGAAGAAGAGAAATTTGTTAACATCGAGTATTGGTTTAAGATTCAAGAAGTCGTTTCTGAAAGTATTTGTATGGAGTGTAGCCATGTATGGAAGTGAAACATGGACGATAAACAGTTTAGACAAGAAGAGAATAGAAGCTTTCGAAATGTGGTGCTACAAAAGAATGCTGAAGATTAGATGGGTAGATCACATCACTAATGAGGAGGTATTGAATAGAATTGGAGAGAAGAGAAATTTGTGGCGCATCTTGACTAGAAGAAGGGATCGGTTGGTAGGGCATATTCTGAGGCATCAAGGGATCACCAATTTAGTATTGGAGGGCAGCGTGGAGGGTAAAAATCGTAGAGGGAGACCAAGAGATGTGTACACTAAACAGATTCAGAAGGATGTAGGTTGCAGTAAGTACTGGGAGATGAAGAAGCTGCACAGGATAGAGTAGCATTGAGAGCTGCATGAAACCAGTCTCAGGACTGAAGACCGCAACAACAACATCTTCGTTTAGTGTACTTCTTCCGTCAGCTTTAAATTTCCACTGAGCGACGTGGCGCAGTGGTTAGCACAGTGAACCATTCGGGGGACTAGGTTCAAGCCCGCGTCCGGCCATCCTGATATAGGTTTTCTGTGATTTCCCCAAATCGCTTCAGACAAATTCCTGGGTGGTTCCTTTGAAAGGGCATGGCCGATTTCTTTCCCTAATCCGTTGGGACCGACGCTCTCGCTGTTTTGCCCCCTCCCCGAAATCACCTAACCAACCTTTATGTTACTTCTGCAGCATTAATTACGATGAGTTCAAGGCAGAGAAACAAATAAGCCTTCTTTTTGTCTTTTTTGACTAGTCACTAGAAAATAGAGCAATGCTTCATAGTTGCTAAACATATATGGGAATTAGATACACGACCTAATCTTTTTCTTCCCCTTGCCGGCCGGAGTGGCCGAGCGGTTAAAGGCGCTACAGTCTGGAACCGCACGACCGCTACGGTCGCAGATTCGAATCCTGCCTCGGGCATGGATGTGTGTGATGTCCTTAGGTTAGTTAGGTTTAAGTAGTTCTAAGTTCTAGGGGACTTATGACCACAGCAGTTGAGTCCCATAGTGCTCAGAGCCATTTGAACCATTTTTCTTCCCCTCGCTGTGTCCATCATCTCCCCTCTCCCTTCCCCGCGATCCGCTATCCATCTCCTCCTCTTCCCTCTCACCGTCCATCTACCCCTTCCCCTTCTCTATGTTAATTTTCTGTTTCCCCCTTCTGTCAATCTCTTCCGCACACCTCTCTGACCTATAGCCGTGCTTACTGTTATTGCAAATTCAGATTTCGTAATAGCAGTCTAGTCATAAGCTGATGAACCATAAATACAACTTTCATGTTTCCTGTGAAAATACATTGTGAGGATGAAAGCAAAACAAGACGGTGTTGTTACGGCGTGAAGTCAAGCGCCGACACGCCAGTCGGAAACGAGAGAGCAGAGAAGACGTCGGCCAATCACACGCTGACCAACCCCTCTCCAAGACGACAACGCGACAACAGCGACCTCTGCGCGAAAAGGACACATGCGCCGCACTGATTGGCCGCGTTGAGCATAGAGATTATACACTTAAAGACCAGCGACTTAGGAATTGTATATACTGAAGAACATTGTTTATTTCGCCTGTCGCCCTTTGCTTGCGACACATATGTATTTCTCAAAGTTAAGTATTGTCATTTATTTTCTATAATACAACTCATTAATACGATTTGCCTGAACTGTTGTCCAGTGATCTGAGAAAGCAGGTTTCCTATGTAGGCCATATCTGACGAGTAGGCAGGATTCAACAGTTGTGCACAAAATTTTTGTTTGAAATTGTTTGTAGTGAGAAAGAATGTGAATAGAGGAAACAATTTGTCTAGTCGAACGGTATCAGAGCTCTGGAACAGTAATTAGTAGTGACTGCAAGAAAGGAAACAAAACCACGCATTTTCACAGCAAAGTGAAGCACATCATTTCCTTTTTCGCAGTCGGCTCTTATTCAGAATCCTCTGACCATTGGCAATCCTTATCCCGCTGACCGGAGGCCACACACCCACCCGCAACAGCAGCAGTAGCCTCGCTCCACTGAATATGTTGGTTATTTGCGCACATCTTGGTCACTGTTATGTCAATGAGAAATAACCATTTCGCTCCAGCGAATATGTCGGTTATTAGTTCACATCTTGATACCTTTTACCGTCAATAAGAATTACCATAACCGTGCTTCTACGTACGCAAAGAAGGATAGAAAAATGTTCTTTGAATATATAAGTAGCCTATGCCTGTCCGAACGTTTATTAGAGTAAAGTGTAAAAAATTTGAAGTGAATCCGTCAAGAACTCTTCGACATTTCTCGTACCAATGTTAGGTAACGACTTGTCTTTATATGGTATATAGATATGTGTCATCGAGTAGGAGGCACGAAGTTACACTCTCATTGGAAAGTCGTATACAGGATGGTCAGAAACAGTTTGAGAAGCTTGTGAGGGTGTAGCAGGGTATTTTGTCCTGAGAAATAATTGTTAAGGAAAAATTCGATATCTTGGCCGTTTCCGAGTTAATTGGCATTGTTGTTGTTGTGGTCTTCAGTCCTGAGACTGGTTTGATGCAGCTCTCCATGCTACTCTATCCTGTGCAAGCTTTTTCATCTCCCAGTACCTATTGCAACCTACATCCTTCTGAATCTGCTTAGTGTATTCATCTCTTGGTCTCCCTCTACGATTTTTACCCTCCACGCTGCCCTCCAACACTAAATTGGTGATCCCTTGATGCCTCAGAACATGTCCTACCAACCGATCCCTTCTTCTGGTCAAGTTGTGCCACAAACTTCTCTTCTCCCCAATCCTATTCAATACTTCCTCATTAGTTATGTGATCTACCCATCTAATCTTCAGCATTCTTCTGTAGCACCACATTTCGAAAGCTTCTATTCTCTTCTTGTCCAAACTATTTATCGTCCATGTTTCACTTCCATACAAGGCTACACTCCATACAAATACTTTCAGAAATGACTTCCTGACACTTAAATCAATACTGGATGTTAACAAATTTCTCTTCTTCAGAAACGCTTTCCTTGCCATTGCCAGCCTACATTTTATATCCTCTCTACTTCGACCATCATCAGTTATTTTGCTCCCCAAATAGCAAAACTCCTTTACTACTTTAAGTGCCTCATTTCCTAATCTAATTCCCTCAGCATCACCCGACTTAATTAGACTACATTCCATTATCCTTGTTTTGCTTTTGTTGATGTTCATCTTATATCCTCCTTTCAAGACACTGTCCATTCCATTCAACTGCTCTTCCAAGTCCTTTGCCGTCTCTGACAGAATTACAATGTCATCGGCGAACCTCAAAGTTTTTATTTCTTCTCCATGAATTTTAATACCTACCCCGAATTTTTCTTTTGTTTCCTTTACTGCTTGCTCAATATACAGATTGAACAACATCGGGGAGAGGCTACAACCCTGTCTTACTCCCTTCCCAACCACTGCTTCCCTTTCATGTCCCTCGACTCTTATAACTGCCATCTGGTTTCTGTACAAATTGTAAATAGCCTTTCGCTCCCTGTATTTTACCCCTGCCACCTTCAGAATTTGAAAGAGAGTATTCCAGTCAACATTGTCAAATGCTTTCTCTAAGTCTACAAATGCTAGAAACGTAGGTTTGCCTTTCCTTAATCTTTCTTCTAAGATAAGTCGTAAGGTCAGTATTGCCTCACGTGTTCCAGTGTTTCTACGGAATCCAAACTGATCTTCCCCGAGGTTGGCTTCTACTAGTTTTTCCATTCGTCTGTAAAGAATTCGTGTTAGTATTTTGCAGCTGTGGCTTATTAAACTGATTGTTCGGTAATTTTCACATCTGTCAACACCTGCTTTCTTTGGGATTGGAATTATTATATTCTTCTTGAAGTCTGAGGGTATTTCGCCTGTTTCATACATCTTGCTCACCAGATGGTAGAGTTTTGTCAGGACTGGCTCTCCCACGGCCGTCAGTAGTTCCAATGGAATATTGTCTACTCCGGGGGCCTTGTTTCGACTCAGGTCTTTCAGTGCTCTGTCAAACTCTTCACGCAGTATCGTATCTCCCATTTCATCTTCATCTACATCCTCTTCCATTTCCATAATATTGTCCTCAAGTACATCGCCCTTGTATAGACCCTCTATATACTCCTTCCACCTTTCTGCTTTCCCTTCTTTGCTTAGAACTGGGTTTCCATCTGAGCTCTTGATATTCATACAAGTCGTTCCCTTTTCTCCAAAGGTCTCTTTAATTTTCCTGTAGGCGGTATCTATCTTACCCCTAGTGAGATAGGCCTCTACATCCTTACATTTGTCCTCTAGCCATCCCTGTTTAGCCAATTTGCACTTCCTGTCGATCTCGTTTTTGAGACGTTTGTATTCCTTTTTGCCTGTTTCACTTACCGCATTTTTATATTTTCTCCTTTCATCAATTAAATTCAATATTTCTTCTGTTACCCAAGGATTTCTACTAGCCCTCGTCTTTTTACCTACTTGATCCTCTGCTGCCTTCACTACTTCATCCCTCAAAGCTACCCATTCTTCTTCTACTGTATTTATTTCCCCTATTCCTGTCAATTGCTCCCTTATGCTCTCCCTGAATCTCTGTACAACCTCTGGTTCTTTCAGTTTATCCAGGTCCCATCTCCTTAAATTCCCACCTTTTTGCAGTTTCTTCAGTTTTAATCTACAGGTCATAACCAATAGATTGTGGTCAGAGTCCACATCTGCCCCTGGAAATGTCTTACAACTTAAAACCTGGTTCCTAAATCTCTGTCTTACCATTATATAATCTATCTGATACCTTTTAGTATCTCCAGGGTTCTTCCATGTATACAACCTTCTTTCATGATTCTTAAACCAAGTGTTAGTTATGATTATGTTGTGCTCTGTGCAAAATTCTACCAGGCGGCTTCCTCTTTCATTTCTGTCCCCCAATCCATATTCACCTACTATGTTTCCTTCTCTCCCTTTTCCTACACTCGAATTCCAGTCACCCATGACTATTAAATTTTCGTCTCCCTTCACAATCTGAATAATTTCTTTTATTTCATCATACATTTCTTCAATTTCTTCGTCATCTGCAGAGCTAGTTGGCATATAAACTTGTACTACTGTAGTAGGTGTGGGCTTCGTATCTATCTTGGCCACAATAATGCGTTCACTATGCTGTTTGTAGTAGCTTACCCGCATTCCTATTTTCCTATTCATTATTAAACCTACTCCTGCATTACCCCTATTTGATTTTGTGTTTATAACCCTGTAGTCACCTGACCAGAAGTCTTGTTCCTCCTGCCACCGAACTTCACTAATTCCCACTATATCTAAATTCAACCTATCCATTTCCCTTTTTAAATTTTCTAACCTACCTGCCCGATTAAGGGATCTGACATTCCACGCTCCGATCCGTAGAACGCCAGTTTTCTTTCTCCTGATAACGACATCTTCTTGAGTAGTCCCCGCCCGGAGATCCGAATGGGGGACTATTTTACCTCCGGAATATTTTACCCAAGAGGACGCCATCATCATGTAATCATACAGTAAAGCTGCATGCCCTCGGGAAAAATTACGGCTGTAGTTTCCCCTTGCTTTCAGCCGTTCGCAGTACCAGCACAGCAAGGCCGTTTTGGTTATTGTTACAAGGCCAGATCAGTCAATCATCCAGACTGTTGCCCTTGCAACTACTGAAAAGGCTGCTGCCCCTCTTCAGGAACCACACGTTTGTCTGGCCTCTCAACAGATACCCCTCCGTTGTGGTTGCACCTACGGTACGGCTATCTGTATCGCTGAGGCACGCAAGCCTCCCCACCATCGGCAAGGTCCATGGTTCACGGGGGGGGAATTGGCATTAAAGCTAGCCAATCAGGCCGTTGCGTGCGCAGATTCAAGCGGCCTCCCATACACAACTAGCTGTTTTCACAGCACGGAAGATAGCGTACGAGAATGCTCAGCCTTTGGCCGTTCTCCGCCTGCCCACCCTGTATCGTTGATTCCGTAATTGGGCAACAGAAAAGCTTCACAGGACGTGGAATCTCTTTTATGATGTACGACTGGATGTGCCCTCGTGATACCGAAATGATGACTACGAAACAACTGTCTTTGTTAGACAGGTGTAGCATTTCTGATAATGAAGTTGTACGAACAATAGTAGCAGTAGCAGAGGTTTTAGGCCATGACCTATAGAATTGTAAGCAGATGTTCTGTACCGCTCCACAGACATCAGCTGCGACAGCAAGCACGTAACTTCTTCAAACACATTCCCAAGTGTCACGGTGTACAATCGTGATATCGCGAGGAAACCGAGTAGCCGCCAGCACCAACCATAGGGGTAAACGCTATAACTTTTCTCTATTTTCTTTTAACGCTATATGTAATGATACTGTTTGTCATTTTGCTACAGCTTTTTTCTATCTTATTTTAACGCCACATGTATTAGTAATGTTTGTAACTTTGCTGTTCGTACCCCTATAGGGCCAAAAATTCTGAAGATGGCTTTAGGATAAGCCGAAACCGGTAAATAAACAAATATTATTTCGATCTCGACTTTGATTTTAACCTAAATATAGTACTTGATTTTAACCTAAATATAGCACCAGATCGCTGCACTTCTTCGACAATGTTGTCTATATTTATGAACGCTCAGGAATTGCAGAGAGCTGTTACGCAGTGGGATGAGAAATACTTTCCGATTTGTAGAGTGAAGGAAATATAGAACGGGTTATAATTTGGAGATTTGTGACAATGAACAGTTAGCGGCGTTGCCCAGTTTGAAAATGGTTCGATTATTAGTCAGGTAAAAGTTTTATTATAGAGACGTGAGAACTGGAAGGTGGTAAAATAGTCAGATGCATTTGATACAAAGGCAGTAAATACTGGTCGGCTTTGAGGAACCTGATTTTTGCTAGACAAATTACTGGAGGAATACATTTTGTATTTGTCTTGTCGTCACCATATTCCAGAATATTTCTGATTGCAAAGTGGGCACAGCCACTGGCCCACAGCTAAATAGTTCAGAAAAATTCCATGCAGATTCTAGAGAAGACAAGAGTCGTGGAAAAAATGGTTACAAGTAGTAAATGACGAATATGTTTGCTTTGACACGTATGCAAAGGAAAATTCAGTACAAAAGTGATCATTTTTAGACAAACATCTTTTTGTGTATCTGTTGGACTAATATTGTTGTTAATAGGTTTTGAACTGCTGTGACCTCCAGAAGACGCAGAGCACAGATATATATAAATGAGCACCGAGCTGCTTAGTATGCAGATGCTGCTGACAAGGAAACATTCCCAAATGTTAATAAACAACGCAATACTCATGTTTTTACTTGTGCCCAATTTAACGTTTATGGGATAAAATACACGCCGAAAGGTAATTTGGCATACTAGGAATGGAGTGAATATCTTCGAGACGATGATATACAAAAAATGTTTCTCTTATAAAAGTTGACATATAACCAACGTTCTTGAAAATTGTTTAATCGAATTTTCTAATAAATTCAAATTTTAATTATTAATTGAAATTTTTATTGCATTAATTAAAGAAGCTTTCAAACTACTTACATCCACGTGTAATAAAGCTGGTTTCTGTAAAAACATTTTTTGAGAGTATAAAATGTTTAAATGTATGTGAAATCTTATGGGACTTAGCTGCTAAGGCCATCAGTCCCTAAGCTTACGCACTACTTAACTTAAATTATCCTAAGGACAAACAAACACACCCATGCCCGAGGGAGGACTCGAACCTCCGCTGGGACCAGCCACACAGTCCATGACTGGAGCGCCTACGACCGCTCGGCTAATCCCGCTCTGCTTGAGAGTATACTAACACAACGTACTGTCAGAGTATTTTCAACATATCTACTTAAAAGTCTAAACATTCGTTATTGGTCTAGTTGTTTATTTTACTTCTATTTGTTTTATGTTTTAAATTTTTATTTTACGTTCTAAATACTTTTTTCTTGTTTTTTAGGTTACTTTTTCACTAAAGTGTATTATGTTCATTGAAAATAGTAACTCATTATTACGATATGAAATCACCACAGTAACGATGATCTGTAAATAAATGCTTAAAACATAAACATTTCTTATATCATAAAAAGAAAATGAACGAAATTCCTCGCCTAATATACATGACAGAGAACACAACATGAAACAGAATTCAGTAGTATTTAAAATTGTCGCGGGTGGTCTAAATATCCTGATTTGTATCGGGCGTATTTCAGTAGAATGTTAAGCCGTGACGAAGAGAACTGCTTATGTACTAGTGACCGCAGCTTAACTGTATTGTTTCCCAAGTGTTGATTGACATCAAAATCATTCAACAGATTTAGATCTGAAAATCTTTTCACAGAGTTCTTCCAGTGTGGAAAGCCCCATCATCTCACGTCTGAACTTGTGCTGTCGAGTCCCTTGGGGGGATAAGCAGATGAACAAGTTTCTTGCCCTCGGATGTGATGGTCAAAACGGTTGTTTCGTACTGGCCATTCGCCTCTTCATAGTTTTAAAAGAAACTAATGGTGAGTTTGTAAGGAGGAATAGAGAAGCTCTTTTTGAAGCCCCAAATGTCCTTGTGACAGCAATGAAATCTGGTAAAGAATCGTCTGAACAGAACACAAAGTGTTTCTAAGATTTTTTATTTCCCAGTGAGGGAGAAATATCTGTATTGTTATTATATTCTTAGCGCTCTCAGTATGAAAGATCCCTATAGAGCACCGTATCTGAAGTCTAAGAACTTGTTTAACTTGTGATCCCCAAGGGTTCAACGGCACGGGTACAGTCGTGAGATGTATACGGCTTTCGATGTTGGAGGAGCTTCGTGAGAAGGTTTTCAGATCTAGTTCTGTTGAATGATTCTAATGTCAATCAGCACTTGAGAAACAATATAATTAAGCTGCATTCACTAGAACACAAGCAATGCTTTTCGCCACGGCTTACCAATGAACTGAAATATGTCTGATACAAATCAAGATATTTAGGGGATCGGCCACGACAATCTGAAATCCTGAATTTAGTTTTATATTGTGTTCTCTGTCGTGTGTATTAGGTGAAGAAATTTCGTTCATTTTATGTGCATGGTGTATGAAAACGTTATGTTTAAGCATTTATTTACAGATTATAATTATTACAATGATTTTGTATCATATTAATGAGTTATTTATTTCTTCGATTAACAACGTACACGCATGTGAAACAGTAAGCTAAAAAAAAGCCAAAACGTAAAATAACAGATTAAAACACAAAACTAATGTAAGTACAACAAATAACTAAACTATTATAACGAACGTTTAGATACTTCAATTACGAACGTTAAAAATACTCTGATTGTGTACAGCATATTTTCCAAAAACAGTATTTCAGAAAACAGCTTTATTGCGCATGGATGCAAGTAGTTTGAAAGCTTCTTTAGTTTCTGTTGTAACAAAAGTTTTCAATTTTAGAGTTACTGGTGGTGAGGTATTTTGTAGATTTCGAAATTATTATAAAATTCGACTGTATTCTTTCAAGAACGTTAATTACATATCAAATTTTATATGAGAAACATTTTCTATGTATCATCGTTTCGAAGATATTCCCTCCAAACCTAATATACCCTTAAAAATTCAACTGGGCAGACTAACCTCCAACAAAGAGAGCCCGAAACTAGAACTATTTTATGCTTCCGCGATACGTCATTCATATTGTTCCCAAGCGCACATCCATTCACCAAACACGGATATAATCGGACAAACGCCTCCACTCTGCAGTCAGCAACAAAGGTATCGCACAGTACCTCAAGACATCATAAAGACTAAGTCTACAGTCGGTTTCAAGAACAGCCAAACTGGATATTCTACATGTGGTCATAATTATCGTTAACTAGATTCTGGACTGACCAGATTTAATGGCACATCAGTGCATACGATAATCGAATATTGTCACACACTGTCATCAAACTTCAGTTAAGTACGAGGGGCGTTCAACAGTAATGCATTTTTTTTCTGAAAGCAGGTTGGTTTTATTCTGGATTTGAATACACTATATTATTCTACACTATATTATTCCCCACTCTTGTAGCTACAAAACCCTGTTTTCCAACATAATCTCTGTCCAGTGCGAAGGCCTTAGTGAGAGCGCCTACGTGCATACATGGTACCTCTCTACTGGTCGGCGTCGGAGCCAACGTCTTGCTGCATCAGTAACCTCCCCGTCACCCACGTACTGCTTTCTTCCTTAGGCCAAGCAGATGGATGTCCGAAGTTGCGAGATACGACCTGTGGAGTAGATGAGGATGAAGAACCCAACGAAGTTTTGTGAGGTTCTCTTGGGAGACGTCCAGCTGTGCAGTGAGGCGTGTGACTGTGATCCGTTGATCACCCCAAAAGAGAGTGTGCTCACGTTCGAACGTTTCAGAGTCACAGCTGTGTTCTACCGGCCGGCCTGCACGTGGGGGATCGGAACGTTTGCTCTACCTTGTTACAGTCCTGACAGACGCCTAGCCCAACGACTCACCGTGCTTTTGTTTCTGCAATATCTCCTCATGTGTTCTGCAAGCACCTATGCATATCTTCCATGTTCTCCTTTCCCACCAAAAGAAACTCTGCTTGGAACGGACCTCAGTTACAGACGTCACTTTGGAAGGTACGTAGCCGCCCGGAGTGGCCGAGTGGTTCTAGGCGCTACAGTCTGGAACCGCGCGACCGCTACGGTCGCAGGTTCGAATCCTGCCTCGGGCATGGGTGTGTGATGTCCTTAGGTTAGGTTTAAGTAGTTCTAAGTTCCAGGGGACTGATGACCTCAGAAGTTAAATCGCATAGTGCTCAGAGCCATTTAAACCATTTTGAAGGTACGTACAGCGTCACCACCAATCTAAACTTCATGAAAATATAAGGGATGAAGCGGGAATTTTCCACGATTTCCCACAAGAAATTCTACATTTTTCAACCCTAACTGACCGAGAAAAAAAGTGTTGAAGTATTTTCTGAACTCTCCTCGTATTTGTTAAGTTCCAATTAATAAATGATTGTAAATTTTTGTTACTTTTTGCTGCCATCATTTTTCCACAGATATTACCTGAAGCTGCTTGTCCCTGTTACGAGGCTGTGTGGTTGACATCTGCATGTAAGCCACCTCATGACAACTAGTTCTTTCGGTCGTAAGGTTCGATGCTAAAAATATTTGCTGAATATAACATAAATCGACAAAATTATTAAATTATGATCCTAACGTATCGCGAGAAAAACAATGTAGATTAGAAGCTGAGATGTTCATTACTTCGTTAGACTGGATAACATTTGCATAGGTTCTCAGGAAACGAAATGATCGTATGGCATTTTTGGTTGGGAGACCCCATCAGGGTACGTTCGGCCGCCTAGTAAAAGTCGGTTTTTGACTCCACTTCGGCGACTTGCGCGTCGATGATGACGAAACAATGATGATCACAGCACTTCCAGAGGTGTACAAATTCTGCTTCTAGCGTGTCTGTCCCTATCTCCGCCGCAACCATTAAATCAGCTCAAGCAGCCGCAACGGAGACGCGAGAGTACATGTGCGCCGAAGCACAATTGTTAAGGCAGGCCTACTTGGGTTTCTGTAATCTTGGTGAGCTCCACCGAACCCGTTCAGCCTGCTAAACCTGACAACAGTTTGCGCTATCAATCCAACATGGCTAGCCAGGCATATGTTTGCGTAGGCAGTTTCACTGCTGCTTATTTGTCACAACGGTGGGACCAGAAAAATGAACAAACCAGACTTAAAGGAGACAGGAGGGATTAAGGACTGGAGAACGGGTACCAATTGCGAAAGGGATCCAAAGTCTAGCAGTGGAAAAGTTGTCGGGTACTTACAAGGCAGCTTCAAATAATTCGGTCCGTTTCTCCAGATGCAAATTGTGTGAAAAGTTAGTAGTCATTCAGGAATCTCGAGTATGTTACGACATCGATGTAAATTTGGTCAGCAGTTTGCTCGCTTCATAAATGTTTTCAAAGAAGGAAAACACTTACTGGCTGATAAGTGTGTGGAACTATGTGCTACGGACTTCAGGCCATCTAGCAGAATATGGACTTTTTAAAGGCTGATCCCGGCGGCGGTTCGAGTCCTCCCTCGAGCATGGGTGTGTGTGTTTGTCCTTAGGATAATTTAGGTTAAGTAGTGTGTAAGCTTAGGGACTGATGACCTTAGCAGTTAAGTCCCATAAGATTTCACACGCATTTGAACATTTTTGACTTTTTAAATTTAGGGCAAGCATTTACTGAAATAGGAAAAAAATATGACTCAGTGGATATTGAAAACCATCGTCGCATGCAATGTAGTGTGAAGAAAGCTTTGTATGAAAGAAAAGCTTCCTCTTACAGACATGTAGCTCTTAGATTAATGTAATATAAAAAAAATCTAATTCGTGTTTGCTTAAATGCGTTTGGGGAGTTTAGAATGAACTATTTTGGAATCAGAATGAATTCAACGAACCCGAAGTATACTGTAAAAAGTAAAGAAAAGAAATATAACTGAGGTCATATTTGCCTAGAGTACACTAAGGTTACAGACACTAAATTTCCAAAATATTACAGTTGTTGTTGCAGTAGAATAGACACTTTCAGGTTTTGGGGTGCAAAGGATCTCGACATTCAGAGAAGGTTCTCATTACTACAGAAAACATGCATCAGAGGTGACCTGATGTTGGTTCAAATTGAAAAGCAAGTACTAGTCGAAAGATGGTGAAGTTTCATAGAAAACCATTCATATCTAAGTAAATAAATAAACCGGAAATACGCCTGAAAGGAAAAATAGGACAGATAAAATCCACCATTTTCTGACCTACAATGACCAAAATAAATATATTTTTCATTGAGCATCGTGTTTTGGTGTTCGGGTATTTCATCAACTTCCAGACCATCGTCACAACACTCAACTGGTACAGAATAAACTGCTACATAGCGTAGCACAGCGGGAAGACAGCCAGTCAAGAAAGGCTCGTTCGGCCTGCTTTGGTTGAGCACAGCTTGGCTTGGATGGGAGTAAAACTGCCTGCCCGTTCTGCTCATAACGTGCGGCAGGTTGCCTGCCTGGCTACCAGACAACCATGGGCAGGTTAAAAGGAGAAGATGTACACCTCTGAATACAACACCGTGTCCCCGAGCAGATACAATCTCCTACCCGGCCGGGAGTCGAAACGTGGGCCCCTGCGTGGCAGTCGGACGCACTGAGCGCTCAGCTACAGAGACGGATGTTGTTGTTGTTGTTGTGGTCTTCAGTCCTGAGACTGGTTTGATGCAGGTCTCCATGCTACTCTATCCTGTGCAAGCTTCTTCATCTCCCAGTACCTACTGCACCCTACATCCTTCTGAATCTGCTTAGTGTATTCATCTCTTGGTCTCCCTATACGATTTTTACCCTCCACGCTGCCCTACAGTACTAAATTGGTGATCCCTTGATGCCTCAGAACATGTCCTACCAACCGATCCCTTCTTCTCCCCAATTCTATTCAATACCTTCTCATTAGTTATGTGATGTAACCATCTAATCTTCAGCATTCTTCTGTAGCACCACATTTCAAAAACTTCTATTCTCTTCTAGTCCAAACTATTTATCGTCCATGTTTCACTTCCATACATGGCTACACTCAACACAAATACTTTCAGAAACGACTTCCTGACAAATCTATACTCGATGTTAACAAATTTCTCTTCTTCAGAAACGCCTTCCTTCCCATTGCCACTCTACATTTTATGTCCTCTCTACTTCGACCATCATCAGGTATTTTGCTCCCCAAATAGCAAAACCCATTTACTACTTTAAGTGTCTCATTTCCTAATCTAATTCTCTCAGCATCACCCGACTTAATTCGACTACATTCCATTATCCTCGTTTTGCTTTTATTGATGTTCATCCCATACCCTCCTTTCAAGACGCTGTCCATTCCGTTCAACCGCTCTTCCAAGTCCTTTGCTGTCTCTAACAGAATTACATTGTCATCGGTGAATCTCAAAGTTTTTATTTCTTCTCCATGGATTTTAATGCCTACTCCGAACTTTTCTTTTGTTTCCTTTACTGCTTGCTCAATATACATATTGAATAGCATCGGGGATAGGCTACAACCCTGTTTCACTGCCTTCCCAACCACTGCTTCCCTTTCATGTCCCTCGACTCTTATTATTGCCATGTGCTTTCTGTACAAATTGTAAATAGCCTTTCGCTCCCTTTATTTTACTCCTGCCACCTTTAGAATTCGAAAGAGAGTATTCCGGTCAACATTGTCAAAAGCTGTCTCTAAGTCTACAAATGCTAGAAACGTAGGTTTGCCTTTCCTTAATCTTTCTTCTAAGATAAGTCGTAGGGTCAGTATTGCCTCACGTGTTCCAACATTTCTACGGAATCCAAACTGATCTTCCCCGAGGTCGGCTTCTACCAGTTTTTCCATTCGTCTGTAAAGAATTCGCGTCAATACTTTGCAGCTGTGACGGATGTAGGTTCCCGAATTCCCATGGTAAAGTATCACATAACTCATTTTTCATATAACTCAACTGGCTATGTAGCTTTCTACTCAGTCTTTTCCGATAAGAATTTCTCCTCTCAGATTGATGAGTTTATCCTCCTACATCGTCTTTGAAAATTTCCATCATCACAGCGACGCCCCGTAGATGATGAAGTTACGATCTCTCTGAGAGGCCAGGAACTTAGGTGGTAATGGACGTAAGGTGAGACAGCATGTGCTGAGCATCCTGGTAAACCTCGAAGTTACAGAAGAAAAGACTATCAGTTCAAAAATGGTTCAAATGGCTCTGAGCACTACGGGACTCAACTGCTGAGGTCATTAGTCCCCTAGAACTTAGAACTAGTTAAACCTAACTAACCTAAGGACATCACAAACATCCATGCCCGAGGCAGGATTCGAACCTGCGACCGTAGCGGTCTTGCGGTTCCAGACTGCAGCGCCTTTAACCGCACGGCCACTTCGGCCGGCCGACTATCAGTTGTATGAAAATACGTAATATGAATACTTGGCACTAATTGATTACGACATCGTAGATCTCATGTATGTGCTGGTGAAAAGTTTGTCAAAACCAGGTAGAAGGGAGGACTCTAGCAAGCTTACAATTACTGCAGACTATACTCTAAAGGTTGGTAAGCACACCAGAGAGAAAGCGAAAATGTCATCGGTTCGATAGCGAGTAATCACTTAGCGTTTATCTCATACACTTTAGCGAGTTATGAAACTGGTTTTCAACAAATTTGATGTCACGGAAATTTGATGTAATTAAAATTCTCATTTACTACTAATCATTAAGGCGGTAGAATAATTTCTCGGGATTATAACACTGGAGGGAGCTGGAATCACGGACGTTTGTGACGAAAATTACGTTCTTTGTAGGCGCTATCTCGGTGTCTGCTCGGAACATGCGAGTTGTTATCTGAGAAATCTTCTTACCGATTCCATGTCACTCGGTGCACTTTAGAAAAACGTTCGCTTCAGCCGCGCATTGGCAGAGTCGCATTTCTTAATGTTATCTTCAACTCGAATCGAATTCTCTTGCCTGGGACGCTTTCATCTCTGCAGGAATTGTTTAAGGATATATAAAATTGGCGAGGGGTGTACACGTGCAGTCTCTAAAAGGTGGCAAATATTTATCCGCCGTGAATCTCGCCGGCGTTAAACAGGTGTGGCCGGCACCATAGCTCAGACGTACCTGTCGCGCTAGACTTGTATACAGCCGCGCTCGGACGTCGGCTGCTTGTTGTTATTGCCGCATCGTAATATGTACCTCTTCTCTTGCTGGCTCCTAAATCCGCTTCTCTCTTGCAGCTTACATCTAACAAGGACGTCGGCGCTCAATGTATGCACAATTTTACTTACCGTGTGGCTAATTGAATATCTACGTACGAAATTTGTTTCACTAACTACTAGAGTAAACTTCCGAAATACGAAGGAAGACCAGGGTTTAATGTCGCGTTGATAATCAGGTTATCAGAGACAGAGCAGAAGCTTGCATAAGCAATATCAGTTGTTTCATTTTGAAAGGAACACTCGTGGCATACAAGTAAAGGATTTAGGCAAACCTCGGGAAACCTGTATCTTGTGTGTTAGATGAGTTTTGAACCCATCTCTTTCTGAATGCGTGTCCCATTGTAACATACCATTCTTTTGTCCGTGCAGGTGTTGTACAGGACGATGTTATTAGCTTTCAGGGATGATGGAGAACGTAAATGTTCCAATTTGAGGTAAGGGACCCTGGCCCGGAAGCCACCGAGTCGTTATAAGAGAAAATCGTTCTGGTACCTCTGAAGTGCAACTGCTACAAGCTGTTTTCGATATTCTGGGAGTCGGTAATATAGATCAAAACACGGGAAAACTTCCAGTAACCATGGGCTCTAAAGTGCATATCTTAAGAGCTTCACTTATTCATCTTTGCTAATGTATAGAAGATGTCTAATGTCAGAAACATCGACTCGGTCATTTCTGGAACAGGCTCCCTTACCTCCGGTTGATATTTTTATCTTTCTGCATCATCCAAAAAAGTTTTCAACAGCATCATGGACTCATCCTGTAGTGGTCTCGACAAGTTTCCGGCGTCACGGTGAAGACAGCTTTTGTTCGGCCTGAAGAAGAGTGACTGGATTTTCGCTAATCCTTCTAAACGGGTGCCGGACACAGCAGATTCGTCTGTTTTACAGGAAGAGGAATTTCTACCATGAGACGGCCGTCGCAGCAAGAGTTCTTGGCTCCCTGATAATACCGAATGAAATTATGCGGTTCCAGAGACGTCTTCAAGTCTCAAACATCTATATTGCAAGTATATGGAGCGACGAATGAAAATTGCGCCAAGGATTCGAATCCCGGCCTTGACACAAATTTTTATTCGTCGCTTCAGCCCTGCTAAGAAGCAGGACATCACAAGAAGACGGTAAGTAGCAACATGGAAATGACCACAGAGAATGCCTAGATTTTGCTCCTGTTTTCTGAATGGCTGAAAAGTGTATCATCATCATTTAAGACTGATTATGCCTTTCAGCGTTCAGTCTGGAGCATAGCCCCCCTTATACAGTTCCTCCATGATCCCCTATTCAGTGCTAACATTGGTGCCTCTTCTGATGTTAAACCTATTACTTCAAAATCATTCTTAACCGAATCCAGGTACCTTCTCCTCGGTCTGCCCCGACTCCTCCTACCCTCTACTGCTGAATCCATGAGTCTCTTGGGTAACCTTGCTTCTCCCATGCGTGTAACATGACCCCACCATCTAAGCCTGTTCGCCCTGACTGCTACATCTATACAGTTCATTCCAAGTTTTTCTTTGATTTCCTCATTGTGGACACCCTCCTGCCATTGTTCCCATCTACTAGTACCTGCAATCATCCTAGCAACTTTCATATCCGTAACCTCAACCTTGTTGATAAGGTAACCTGAATCCATCCAGCTTTCGCTCCCATACAACAAAGTTGGTCGAAAGATTGAACGGTGCACAGATAACTTAGTCTTGGTACTGACTTCCTTCTTGCAGAAGAGAGTAGATCGTAGCTGAGCACTCACTGCCTTAGCTTTGCTACACCTCGCTTCCAGTTCTTTCACTATGTTGCCATCCTGTGAGAATATGCATCCTAAGTACTTGAAACTGTCCACCTGTTCTAACTTTGTTCCTCCTATTTGGCACTCAATCCGTTTATATTTCTTTCCCACTGACATTACTTTCGTTTTGGAGATGCTAATCTTCATACCATAGTCCTTACATTTCTGATCTAGCTCTGAAATATTACTTTGCAAACTTTCAATCGAATCTGCCATCACAACTAAGTCATCCGCATATGCAAGACTGCTTATTTTGTGTTCACATATCTTAATCTCACCCAGCCAGTCTATTGTTTTCAACATATGATCCATAAATAATATGAACAACAGTGGAGACAGGTTGCAGCCTTGTCTTACCCCTGAAACTACTCTGAACCATGAACTCAATTTACCGTCAACTCTAACTGCTGCCTGACTATCCATGTAAAGACCTTTAATTGCTTGCAAAAGTTTTCCTCCTATTCCATAATCTTGTAGAACAGACAATAACTTCCTCCTAGGAACCCGGTCATATACCTTTTCTAGATCTATAAAGCATAGATACAATTCCCTGTTCCACTCATAACACTTCTCCATTATTTGCCGTAAGCTAAAGATCTGGTCCTGACAACCTCTAAGAGGCCTAAACCCACACTGATTTTCATCCAATTGGTCCTCAACTAATACTCGCACTTTCCTCTCAACAATACCTGAGAAGATTTTACCCACAAAGCTGATTAAAGAGATACCTCTATAGTTGTTACAATCTTTTCTGTTTCCATGTTTAAAGATTGGTGTGAGTACTGCTTTTGTCCAGTCTGATGGAACCTGTCCCGACTCCCACACCATTTCAATTATCCTGTGTAGCCATTTAAGACCTGACATTCCACTGCATTTGATGAGTACCGACTTAATTTCATCCTCCCCAGCCGCTTTATTGCACTGCAATCTATTGACCATTTTTTCCACTTCCTCAAATGTGATCCTATTTCCATCATCATTCCTATCGCATTCTACCTCGAAATCTGAAACATTACTGATTGCATTTTCACCTACATTGAGCAACTCTTCAAAATATTCCCTCCATCTGCCCAAGGCATCCACAGGATTCACCAGCAGTTTTCCTGACCTGTCCAAAATACTTCTCATTTCCTTCTTACCTCCATTTCGAAGACTGCTAATTACACTCCAGAATGGTTTTCCAGCAGCTTGACCCATAGTCTCCAACCTGTTACCAAAGTCTTCCCACGATTTCTTCTTGGATGCTGCAATTATCTGTTTGGCTTTGTTTCTTTCTTCAACATAACTTTCTCTGTCTACCTGGGTTCTGGTCTGTAGCCATTTTTGATACGCCTTCTTTTTCCTTTTACAGGCTGCCTTGGCTGTATCATTCCACAAAGCTGTTTGCTTCATCCTACTTTTACACACTACTGTTCCAAGGCATTCTTTAGCCACTTCTAGTACTGTGTCCCTGTACCTTGTCCATTCCTTTGCCAATGACTGTAATTGACTACATTCAACTAACTGGTACCTTTCTGAGATCGCTGTTATGTACTTGTGCCTGATTTCCTTATCCTGAAGTTTCTCCACTCTTATCCTCCTACAAATGGACCTGACCTCCTGCACTTTCGGCCTCACAATCCCAAGTTCACTGCAGATTAAATAATGATCAGTGTCATCAAAGAATCCCCTGAATACACGTGTGTCCCTCACAGCCTTCCTGAATTCCTGATCTGTTATTATATAGTCAATGACAGATCTGGTTCCCCTGCCTTCCCAAGTATACCGGTGAATGTTCTTATGTTTAAAAAAGGAGTTTGTGATTACTAAGCCCATACTGGCACAGAAATCCAAGAGTTGTTTCCCGTTCCTGTTGGCCTCCATATCCTCTCCAAATTTACCCATAACCTTTTCATACCCTTCTGTTCGATTTCCAATCGTGGCATTAAAATCACCCATGAGCAGAACACTGTCCTTGTCCTTTACTCTAACAACTACATCACTGAGTGCCTCATAAAAACTATCCATCTTATCTTGATCTGTCCCTTCGCAATGCGAATATACTGACACAATCCTAATTTTCTTGCTAGACACTGTCAAATCTATCCACATCAGTCGTTCGTTTACATACCTTATTGCAACTACGCTGGGTTCCATTTCTTTCCTGATGTGCAGCCCTACATTCCATTGTGCTATTCCTGCTTGTGTATCAATTCAACAATTCGTGGAGTGTCCGAGAGCTCATGAAATCTGCTGAGAGCCTTCAAGGAGCGAATGGGAGCATTGGTCTTATGTAGGCCCTAAACAAACCAGCCATTTGGCCTAGCGTCCTTATGAAACGTACCACGTAAATTGTGACCCAAATGTAAACAAACAACTCACTTGTCCTCCTGTCCGCAGCACGTGGTCATGCGGTAGCGTTCTCGCTTCCCGCGCCCGTGTTCCCGGGTTCGATTCCCGGCGGGGTCAGGGATTTTCTCTGCCTCGTGATGACTGGGTGTTGTGTGATGTCCTTAGGTTAGTTAGGTGTAAGTAGTTCTAAGTTCTAGGGGACTGATGACCATAGATGTTAGGCCCCATAGTGCTCAGAGCCATTTGAACCATTTTTGAAATTGTCCTCCTAGTTTTATTTACAGAAGTATTAGTTAATCGCTAAATGCTTTGAGTCTTATCTGATAAATGTCTTCTTAATTAGCATAATTTGACCCAAAAGGACCACCAACCTCCCCAGTCTAATCATGATGACCAAAATCTGTGATACAGTAAGACTGGCAAGTAGTTCACTTGTGTTCTTATGTCAGACTCTTCTTGGGGAGTCTGATAAAGCCAGCTACACTTTTTAACACGCTAATAATACAGAGATAAGTTCCATATAGTGAAACATAGACTTGGTACATAGCAGGATTATGTTAGTTGTTGAATCATGCATTCCGGTAATTGTTTAATGTGGGGTATTGCTGTAATTTGTTAAAAGCCACACTGTGGTAATCGTTAAACATTTACAGTATCGTTATTATGTGTTTCTTTGTAAGACTAAGGGAATCCACAAAATTGTTTCAAAATTGTAAGTAGAGTCATTTGTTGACATGCTTGCAGGAAATGCCATTGGGCACATAGCTGGAAATTGTGAAAACGAAATTGCTTATTAAAACGGTTGCCTCTGCTTCAGTTAATCGACCGACATACACGGCACATATGCGAAATCCATCTCATGATGCTCCTGCACTGAAAAAGTGTGGGATGGTGGTGGGGGGGGAAAGAGATCAACAGGGAGAAACTATGCGACTGAATGAGGGAGGACAGCAATTTTTGGAGCATAAATTATGGTAGTTGAGGTTTGTTTGAGTCATCAGTCTTCTGACTGTTTTCATGTGGATTTCTCTCCTGTGCCAACCTTTTCATCTGTGAGTAGCATTTCCACCCGACGTCTTCTAATTATTTCCTGGATGCATTACAATCTCTGTCTTCCTCTGCAGCATTTACCCTCTACAGCACCCTCTACTACCATGGAAATTATTCCCTAATGTCTTCAACAGATGTCCTGTCATTCTGCCCCTTTTTCTCGTTAGTGTCTTCTGCACATCCTGTTTTCTACACATCCCTTTCACCGTCAGTTTTCCGCAGAACCTCCTCATTCCTTACCTTATCAGTCTACCTAATATTCAATAATCGTCTGTAGCACACTACTCATATGTTTCGATTCGCATCTGTTCTGGTTTACCCACAGTTCGTGTTTCACTACCATACAATGCTGTGCTCCAAATGTACATTCTCAGAAATTTCTTCCTCAAATAAAGGCGTATGTCTGGTAGTTGACTTCGCCAAGATTAGACTTGCGTAAAAATAACTGAGAGGGTGGTAGTCATTTTGGGTAATCAGTTATGATATTTAAAATAGTAAGGCAGAAAAAATTTGGCTATTAAGTGACATGTTTGTATACAAAACTAACAGCACAAGTGAGCAGTTTATACATGATGGTCCATTGATAGTGACCGGGCCAAATATCTCACGAAATAAGCATCAAACGAAAAAACTGCAAACAACGAAATTCGTCTACCTTGAAGGGGGAAACCAGATGGCGCTATGGTTGGCCCGCTAGATGGCGCTACCATAGGTGAAACATATATCAACTGCATTTTTTTTTTTAATAGGAACCCCCATTTTTTATTACATATTCGTGTAGTACGTAAAGAAGTATGAATGTTTGAGTGGTACCACTTTTTTTGCTTTGTGATAGATGGCGCTGAAATAAACGTATAAGTACGTGGTATCACGTAATTTTCCAACAGTGCGGACTGTATTTGCTTCGTGATACATTACCCGTGTTAAGATGGACCGTTTACCAACTGCGGAAAAGGTCGATATTGTGCTGATGTATGGCTATTGTGATCAAAATACCCAACAGGCGTGTACTATGTATGCTGCTCGGTATCCTGGACGACATCTTCCAAGTGTCCGGACCGTTCGCCGGATAGTTACGTTATTTAAGGAAAAGGAAGTGTTCAGCCACATGTGAAACGTCAACCACGACCTGCAACAAATGATGGTGCCCATGTAGGATCTGTTTTGCAGGAATTGCAGGATCTGTTGAATGAAATGTATCGTCTAATAAGTAAAGAATGTGGATCGGGTGTAAATAGGACGAAGATGAAAGTAATGAGAAGTAGCAGAATTGGGAACAACAAGAAACATAACATCAAAATTGGGAACCACGAAGTGGATGAAGTTAACGAATTCTACTATCTAGGCAGCAAAATAACCAATGATGGATCGAGCAAGGAGGACGTAAAAAGCACGCGGGCACTTGTAAAAAGGGCATTGCTGGCAAAGAGCAATCTGCTAATATCGTTCATAGACCTTAATTTGAGGAAGAAATTTCTGAGAACGTACGTTTGGCGATCGGCATTCTATGGTAGTGAAACATGGACTGCAAGCAAGCCGAAGCAGAAAAGAATCGAAGCGTTTGGCAATGTTTACTGGTTTTGCTCAGAATTTGACCATCTTAGACAATTTATACCATGATGGTAGGATGGTTGGCGGTGGCGGTGAACGGGGCAGGTGTTGCGACGGCACGAACGTCAACCTCTTCTATGAAGACATTACATTGTTGTCTAGTTCTTCACTACTTATTTTCCGGTGTTCCCATTCTCCGGCTTCAGATCATTTAGCGCCACCTCTTCTTTGATCTTCGTAAAGCAGTTAGTTCATAATGATTGACTATTTTTGGGAGTGTGTTGAAGCCATTTTTTCTTATAGCTCTTTACATGTTATTCTTGCTTCTGCTTTCAGTTATCTCCATATAGCGTCGTTCCTTTCCGCCTCATTTATTCCAAAGAAAATTCATTCTTTTCACGGACTTAGAATAATTTCTGGATATCTCGTTTGCTACTATTCGTTTGTACGTGACGAAATTAAAAAAAAAAAAAAAAGGCACACATTTAGGGAAACAGGATCGTCTATGAAAGTCTCGCCCTTGTTTGCAAATTTTTGGGGATAAACTCCAAAACCCAATCGAGTTTATCTCGATGTGGCACATAACGCTCAACGGTGTGAACGGATTTAATATATGTTTGTTTGTTACACACAAAGAGTTCAAGATTTATGGGACTCACTCCCAAGTCACTGACAAGTCACGCCAGGTCTTTGAGGAAGACGTCTGAACAGCTCAGAAAAAGCGGAACTGTGGTGATTAAGGCTGTATCGAAACTAAAGGATGTAAGTTCACCGGGCAAAAAATTAGTCACCCTCCAAAAGAATCCTCGCTAATACCTTTCGACGAGATAGAGAATATAGAAGTTTCACGGGGTATGCTACATGCAGCTAGAAGCCATTTATCGTTGATTAGATCCCATAGAACCATCAACTGCTGTTCCAAAAAGCGCCAGCCATTTTCTGTGGATTAAGATTCGGTGATTTACCGGGACTAATTGCGGTTAGTGTCTGAGCGTTCGTCACGAACGTGTGCATATACCTCTGTGAGCAATTACTACAATCTTTACAGTGTGTCCACAGCTTACTTATCATGAAGATGTAGAAGGAAGGGAAACACTGAATCAAGGAAACTGCTAAAATAAACATCATGGTTCATATTCAGGGTAATCTGAGTGATTGGGTCCAAGTCATGGTACGAAAAACACTGGTAAAACATCACAGGAACATGACTGGCGTGAACTAAACCCTCTACGGGTTGCGGGCTAATCGCATGTTTAAACCGTGAATGCACTCTATGCCTTGCTTCATGTGAAACGAGGCAAAACAGTGACAGGTCGGACAGCCCTATACGGCTGCAGTCAGTTACTGTCCGGTTTCTGTTTTGTTTGGTGCACTGAATACGTGCAGGTTTATGTGCGGCTCAGAATAATTGCCTCTTGCGAGGTACTCGATTCCAGATATCCATTACATGTAGTTCTTTTAACAATATTCGTCGGAAACTGGTTGAGGAGAATCTGCAATTACTGGCAGCAGTATTTCATATCGGGCTTGAAACCGATTGTCACTGACAGGAAGTGATGCTCTTTTCTGGTCTCCGTTGGTTAAGATATTTTACGTCCGCCGTTCTTACACCGTATTACGTGGTTGTGAGTTGTACACGATTCTTTGTAAACACAGTGGACGGTCTGTAATAATACACCAACAAATCGGGCAACTTCGTTCACGGTGAGATAATGGGAACGTCCAAACATGACGTCTGCTTTCCGCATTATGCCACTCCTCCACTTTGATCCACGTAGCTGCCCTGATTACATGCAACTTAATAGCATATATCATTCATGAACTTCGCCAGCAGTGGAGGTTCATCTGACTTCCTACTAACATGTCTACTTTATCTCAAGTTCAAAAGGGAGAACTACATCCGTAAAATGTGTAGTAATACGCTATTAGATCTCAAAAGAATGTAGCCCTCGTGAAAAGACTGGCAACGTACTCTTAATGTGAGGACATGCAAACTTGTAGTTTACAAAGACTATCATAGACATCGCATGATGCAGACTCAGTTGTAGCTAAAACAAATGTTTCACTAATCAGATACGGGGAACTTGTAATTTGGGTACAAAAAAGGTTAGTTAGTTCCATGGACTAATCCCGATGATGTGGAAAGATTCAGTTTACATTCACATTACACGTTCGTGTTTAAATATGTTAACATGGTGATCATCTACAAGGTTGTTTGTGGATTAGGGATTCCTGTCCACCAGCAATTTTTCGACGGAATGGAAGGAGAAACATTTTCAGATTGTTTTCAGATTCAAGCATTTTGTCTGTCAGATATTATATATCATTGGGTAAGCGATCAAAAATTTTTTATGGCAGATGTGTTCACCACTTTTTATCCTAAACACAACCTTAATGTGGAATAATGAATGGAACTTTTTCTTATGGTGCAATTATGTAAACCATTGTTCGTTTTGAACTGCAGTGGTTTATTTACAACAATCTTCACGAGGGAATTAATATGCTGTGAGGCAGTAGTCAAAATGCCTAACACCTTAACCAGATGTCTACCAGAAGATCGTTGGTAAGCATTACATATTATTCTTACAGCAATTTTTAGAGCAAAGAACACTCTGTTTCTTAAAGTTGAGTTACGAGAGAAAATTGTTCCATATTGCATTACTAAGCGAAAATAGGCAAAATCTGTCAACTTACTAATGTGTCTTTCGCCAAGATTTGCTATTATTCGAAGTTCAAATGTGGCTGTACTAAGTTGTTTCAGGAGGTGCAAAACGTGTTTTTCTTATCCAGTTTAAATTCTCACCAAATGTAGACATAGAATTTTAGAAGTTTCCACCCTACTTGTAATTTCCTGAACATATATTACATTTATTTATAATTGATGTAGTATCTCTAGATGTGTCTTTACGAAACTGACAGACAAAACATTTGCAACTGCATGCGAAACATTTTTCCTGCCTACATCTTAGTACTGGTCAAACGTATGGGAGGCACAAAAGGCCTAACTAAGAGCGTAGGCACACGTAACGTACAACGAGGGAAACGGCGAATGGTCACAGGCTTGTCGACTGACGTTAGAGTTTAAGAGAAATGTTGACAAATCTTAACTAAAAGATACGGGGAGAAAGACACTCTACACCTCACGAAAATTTGCTTAGAAAATTTGAAGGACCGGCTTTCAGGGCACGAATAATCTTCACTTTAGATACTGCGCAGATGAAATTGCGTACGTAACAGCACTCACAAAGGTGCATCGGAAGTCATTTAATGTACATGAAACGTACCCTCCGACAAGCACCTCACAGCGATTCAAATAGACGTACTTGTGGAGCACACAGAGCCTACAGATGCCCGGCTATAACCTGTGGAATTTGGACAAGTTGTCTGAACCCCTGACAATGCTGTTCGCGGCATCTGTAGACACGTGGAACCGTAAGGCGAGGGGCATCATCTCGCTGAAAGGTTCCGTCTTCCCCAGGAGAGAAATTCATCCTACTAGCAGAAATTTGTCACTGGAGATAGTTTTGCAAAAACGGAACTGTGTGACCCTTTAAACGTTTATTTATTAATTTATTACATCGAAGATCGCTTAAAAATTACAATGTTCACATTGCCGGCTTCAGCAGTTGATCGTCATCTTCAGAAGTGATTAATCCCCTAACAGCTTCGTCAAGACATTGAAAAATTCCAGTTAAGCACTCTGAAGATCGTGAAGTTTTATAAAAAAATGTCAATGTATACATCTTATGGCCACATTTTAAAAGAAATTGCTTTTTTCAAAAGTTGCAATGTTCACATTACCAGTTTTAGCCCTTTCACAATCCACAGAAAAACTGCGTTTGTTGCGCGAGCCGCCTGCTGTGCAGTTACTCATATGAAAGATGAAAAGTGAGGTTAAGAGGGACTGTGTTCATCACTAAGCGTCAAAAAACATTGGAATTAAGGAGATAGGAATGATAGGAGATATGAATGATAATGCAGTCTGTTGTAGACTAAAGTATCATTCATAGGTGATGTTCTTGACAAAAGACATGCGATAACTTATCCAAACTGCTGAGAGCTATAAGAAACTTTTATCTAATTATTTAGTTACTTACGCACAGCGTAGGGTTTTCTTTGTCCAGGTGTAAAACCTAAATACATTTTTGCATTCAGAAATGGTCCGTCTTGTGGGAGGATACTAGCAGGAAAACTATCACGTCCTCATCCAGCCCTATCAGTGCGTCACGAAAAGAAAGGAAACAATGAAGAAAACAGAAACAATGCACAAAACCGGCTACAATAAGTGAGCACGGCGAGAAATCATTGACTCCATTTCTAGCGGACAATATTACAGTCCCCTGTATCCTGCGCATGCGTAGTCTTCAGCACACACAGAATATTTGAAATCCACGCTCCGTCTAGTTAAATGATGCTTCACGTTATTGACGCGTTACTTAGGTGATCAGCGGCTGATTTACTGGCAGCATGTCACGCGCACTTGCCACGAGTAGCGGAATATGACCAGAGAGTCGCTTGTGATAATAATCCTGTAGGAACACCTCAGCAAGTGTGGAACGTGCGAAGATAACATTACACTACGATACAGATTTTTTTTCTTTTTCCTCTACTTTTCTTTTGCCTTGTTTTCTGCTTTTTTTCTTGCTACATCGGAAGATTCATTTTAGCATGAGTTTTCTAACTTCTTCCTTTGTGCAACTTCGTTTCCCTTTACGTTATGAAGTTGCTACTGATCTGACTGCTATTTTTATTTCTCATGATGTGGTGTGCTGGCACGTTTATTAATACTAGTGCCGTTTGTAGTCGAAATCCGGCCAGTTGCGTCACTAGACCTGTGATAGCCATGATGAATCTTAAAGTGCCTGAAATTTTAGCCGTGAACTGATCCGTGGCAAATGCTTCATTTCTTGTGTATTATTGAAATAATTATTTAATTTCTCTTTAGTTCCCCAATCATTTGAAGAGAGTCTTTTATACATGCCATTAAAAATAAATTTGCCCGCATCTCGTGGTCATGCGGTAGCGTTCTCGCTTCCCACGCCTGGGTTCTCGGGTTCGATTCCCGGCGGGGTCGGGGATTTTCTCTGCCTCGTGATGGCTAGGTGTTGTGTGCTGTCCTTAGGTTAGTTAGGTTCAAGTATTTCTAAGTTCTAAGGGACTGATGACCATTGATGTTAAGTCCCATAGTGCTCAGAGCCATTTGAACCATTAAAAATAAATTTCGTGGTAATAGAGGAAAATTAACTCTTCCTTTGTGACAACACAATGTAAATGCCGTTGATCGCGTAAAGTCACAGCGGACATGAAATTAATTGCACTTTTGTACTGCAGATCTGCTCTGTAAACTCTTCAAACCGCAATTACAGTTCTCAAAATGATTTGGAATTATGTTCTGTGCATAGTTAAATGTATCTTTCAGAAGGACAATAGACTTATCGTTATCAACATCTGAATTATTCCTATTACTTTCTCTAAGAAAAAATTATGTCACTCTTTCTCGTCGTCTTTTGGTCCGAACCGTTAATGTTCTTCTTCGAGGCATAGACTTAAACAAATGTAGTTTCCTTATAATAAGGGACGTTGTAGCTACTCAAAATGAAGATACTGAGAATTAGGAACACACTAAATTTTGTGGCGACGGCGGCAATCGAACACAGAGTTCTAATAAGCAACGTTTGTTGACCGCGAAGGCTTCGTTACTACGATTCGTTTTCGACTGTTGCCAACATCAACGACGTAGCAGTTCCAGCGTTGCACCTGTCCGGTAAACGTGTGTTATTACAAATGAACTTCGTGCAACATTTAAACATGACCATCCCTAGAATGCGACTTCACTAAACGCTGTTAATTTTGTGTGTACTTTCTACAATAATACCTAATCGTTAGGCGTGATAGAAGTTGGTAGGAATACCAGAGACAAAGGAAAACTTTTTTCATTTGTGTGAGTCTGTTTCCTATTACCTCTCCTAATAGCTGTGCATACACAAGACTGTTTTCTTCTGTGTGCATCTAAGGCAAAGTTCCTCTCGATTTATAAAGGTTTCGGTAATTTGCAAGAATGATTGCCTATCGAAGTCGCTAGGTACAAACGATACATATCGAACGTAGAGATGCAAATCGATCATGCGACTCCGGTGGCTGGCGTAGTGATCAATTATTTGCAATCGCCATTTTTATCTGTTTCTCGTTGTTCCCGTAGTTACTCTAAATTGCATACCTCCGCGAATTATTTGTGATTTGCTAGGGACAGCCAGACGATTTTTGTCGTTAGTGAGTGGGATGTCTGGTGTTCTTGGTTTTTCTTCGGCGGATTCTCTCACATGGAAAAATCTAATTCCATGTTTATCCAGCGTAGAAAGTTGTTTGACTTTTTGTCGCAAATATGGAGTACTACCAGACGAGGGAAAAAGGGACTGTGTAGACTGGTGGTGCGAAGTGTGTAAAACTTCGTAAGAACAGTTTCGATGCTGAAATACCGGTACAGTTTCATTGCGGACAGTGCGGAAAACGAACGAGTATCAGGAAGAATACAGGTACGACTCTTCCAAATAATCCATCCAGACCACCGTAATGGACTTTAACATGACGACAACACCGACGACGAGTAAGGTAAGTCGTCTCCTTTGCAATTGCAAGTATTTTTGTAACGCTCTTCTTTTGTCATTGCTGTAGTGACCACCGTAAACATACTCATAACGCCCGCCACCAGAGTTGCATAATCGATTTACGATCGCACGTTCGGTATATATCGTTTGGACCCCGCGACTTTGATAGGCAATCATTCTTGGAAATTACCTAGGTTTCATTGTCCTCTTTGTATAGTTAATTTTAAACATAGGTACTTCAACTTTCGATGCTCACATATTAATATTATGATCGTTAAATAAAACAATGCATTACCATTATGTATGTCCATATTGCTATTACTTTCTCTACCCATAAACTGTGTCCGTTTATCTCTGCGTCTTTTATTCTGACCCATTAGCATACTCCTTCTAGGTGTACCCTAAAACAAATATAGTTTCCACATAATAAGGGAAGTCGGAAGTCGTAGGAATTAAAAAAAATTAAAAATTACTTAAAATTTTCTTTTGTTGGCAGCAAATGACCACACAGTTACTAATACAGAAAAGTAACGATGTCGATATATAAAGTTATTTATAGACTTTGTTACTACGATGTTGATTTTCACCGCTGGAATCATCGACCTAGCTAGCTGTTGTCGAGTTGTAGCTACCGCTACGAATATTTTACTGCAAATGAACCACGTAAACATAAAAGCCCCTAGAATGCAATTTTAGGAAATGTTGTTACCTTCCCCTGGAAAAGAGCCACGTTAACATAAAAGCCCCTAGAATGCGATTTCAGGAAATGTTGTTACTTACATGTATCATTTTTACGACTTCTCCTTATCCGTGCACAGGGCAGAGGTTAGTAGCTCTTAAATTTACGATGTTCAGGTATTGGAAATTTTAATGCGTGATAGAGAATGTAACATCAGTGTTATGAATATGAAAGCTTCTACTTCCTTTTACTTCTCTTAACGGCCACGCGGTACGTACACACACCATTGTTTCTTTGTGCATATCAATGGCTAAATACTGTATATCTATGGCAAAATATCTTTCGAATTATATATCATTGCCCATTTTGTACAATTAATATTAAAAGTCGGTACTTCAATTTTCGTGTTCACGTTTAAATATTATGATAATTATTTATATTTATTTTCTATGAATTTAGTAATGTAAAGCTGTGTCACTGTATGAATGAAATCGTAATTCGATGTGCTCGGAATTTTTGAAACTGTAATGTTAGGCGAGTTGTGCTGAGCTGTAGAAACATATCGATAGGTCGATAGAAAAAAATATCAACAAAGAGTCTGGAGCGAGAACAGGAGGTGATTGTCATGGCACGTAAGTGCGAAGTTGTGTGTCCTTGGCGGATAGCTCCTTGATCGGTGTTTTCGGTGTGTAGCGTGTACAAGGATCTAATAACCAAACGTGTCGCATCGCTTGTCATCCAAAACTGTTATTCTTAAAACTTGGTGTGCAGATCGCCAAGCCGGGTGAATGCTGCACGTGTACGATTCTGGTCGTAAACAGCAGAGGTTACTTAGAACATACTTCTGACCGTCAAATTAAACTGGAAATACTGTAAAGTATTTTTTTCACGTGAACTGATACTCAAAAAAATTAATCTTGAATTTACAGCACACCGATCGGCGCGCGTTTGATAGTGAGGGACTATTAAGCACAGTAGGACTGTTTGACGTGTACCGAAGATTGTTAAATTAAGCTACTGTACTTTTTATTGCGAACTGCGGTATTTTGTAATGTTCCGAACGGAGATCGAAAAGGAAACAGTAGATCCAAAACTGCGACGTTATTAAGCGGACATGAGTACCGAAGCTTGTCTTACCTACGCCGGTAGCCATAAATACATCTACATCTACATCTTCATTTATAGTCCGCAAGCCACCCAACGGTGTGTGGCGGAGCGCACTTTACGTGCCACTGTCATTACCTCCCTTTCCTGTTCCAGTCGCGTATGGTTCACGGGAAGAACGACTGTCTGAAAGCCTCCGTGCGCGCTCCAATCTCTCTAATTTTACATTCGTGATCTCCTCGGGAGGTATAAGTAGGGGGAAGCAATATATTCGATACCTCATCCAGAAACGCACCCTCTCGAAACCTGGCGAGCAAGCTACACCGCGATGCAGAGCGCCTCTCTTGCAGAGTCTGCCACTTGAGTTGGTTAAGCATCTCCGTAACGCTATCACGGTTACCAAATAACCCTGTGACGAAACGCGCCGCCCTTCTTTGGATCTTCTCTATCTCCTCCGTCAACCCGATCTGGTACGGATCCCACACTGATGAGCAATACTCAAGTATAGGTCGAACGAGTGTTTTGTAAGCCACCTCCTTTGTTGATGGACTACATTTTCTAAGGACTCTCCCAATGAATCTCAACCTGGTACCCGCCTTACCAACAATTAATTTTATATGATCATTCCACTTCAAATCGTTCCGAACGCATACTCCCAGATATTTTACAGAAGTACCTGCTACCAGTGTTTGTTCCGCTATCATATAATCATAAAATAAAGGATCCTTCTTTCTATGTATTCGCAATACATTACATCTGTCTATGTTAAGGGTCAGTTGCCACTCCCTGCACCAAGTGCCTATCCGCTGTAGATCTTCCTGCATTTCGCTGCAATTTTCTAATGCTGCAACTTCTCTGTATACTACAGCTTCATCATACACTTATCGAAAAGATTCTACAAATATCGGGCGATCTTGTTGCAACCAGTACGGGCGGCTACGATCAAGGGGGTCATCGCGACGACAGTAAGTATACTGGACTTCATGCTCCTGTTTTATGGTTCCACAACGTGGTCATCAATGGCATGTCGACAACACCAGCTAAGTGAAGACTGACTTTTCACATGAAAAGTTCAACCGTTGCGAACTAATACTGAAAACATACTTGAATTAAAGGTTTGTGTTAAGTTACGTTACTTCTTAATAATCACTGCCTTTCAAATAATTATAGTTTCAGAATTACATAGTAACTTTGAGAAAGAAAGATTTAAATCAATTTCGTCCTTAATTGTTGATAAAGATGACACTTCTTTGCAAACCTAGCAACTTCCTTTAGCGTTCCATATCACAATTATTAGCTGAGATACCAAAGTCTCCAGTCACTATTTCTCGATGATTTTTTAAATTCACATTTGCATATTTACTTCGTTTGCGACTGTTATTTGTTGCACCCGCATATTACCTTGTTTTTGTGCCAGTTTTCGTGTTATTAATTGTCGTATGTCGAGGATTCAAAATCAAATTGCTCCAAGCACTATGGACTTAACATCTGAGGTCATCAATCCCCCTAGACATAGAAGTACTTAATCCTAACTAATCTAAGGACATCACACACATCCATGACCGGGGCAGGATTCGAACTTGCGACCGTAACATTTGTAGAGGATATACGTGCATTGTACAGCGTCCGCCATTAAGCTAACAGATAGTAGGCCATCACGATGCGTTTAGCGTGTTTGGTGAAGTATTTCAGTAGCAGGAACAGAATCTCAATTAAGTGACAGGACTGAGTAATTTCACAGTGTGTCAGACTGAGTTCCGGATTGAGTCTTCGAAATTCCTCCATAGCAGACAATAAAAATCCCCAAATATCTTAAACACACTTTTTCCTTCTAATAACTGTATATTATCAGTGTTGAAGTTTGAAGGGGTGGAATTAAATGTTCAAGGCTATAAAACCATAGTATGTATCAAATAATTAGAGTACATAAACTAAAATTTTTAATTTGTAAATAAAAACACATAGGATGTTCAGAAAAATAAAAAAAATCTGCTTTAGGAGCGTCGCATTTGCATTTTTATGTGTTTTATTGGACTGTTCTATTGATTTACGATTAGCGCACCACCTAATCTTACCTCGTAATTCCCATCTCTATCCACTACACACACAATTTATGCCGTGTTTTCTACTTACATTTCATTAACGCTGTTACAGTAACCGCACATCTGTCATTAATTTATATTTAAGTATAACGAAGACAGCAATACGGAATCGTTTTTGAGAGGATCCTCAGTATTTGAAAAAGTATGTATTGGTAGTACATACATTATAGTATAAAACCCGTCAAATAAAAGTTTCAACTAAAACGACGAAATCAAATATGACGTCTCCTCAGAGCTCGCTATGATCACATAGGTCGATAGACATCGCATACGGTCAAAACTGGGCGTGTGCACGTCATAGTGATGTCATGCAGAGACTAAAATAGCACAGACAGCATTAGTAGTAAAGCTAGGCAAGTAAAATACATCCCTAGTTTCCCCAGTACCGAAATTTTCTTCTTCACAATTTTCCCCAAGATTTCGTGTTTCCTCCTTAGTCCCACAAAAAACTAACGTTGGAGATCGGACGCACTGCGACCAAGCTGTCCGATGATTTAGGAGACAATCAGAGCAGCCATCTTAGGTTGTTTGTAGATGATGCTGTCGTTTATCATCCAAAAAAAAAAACATCAGAAGATCAATTTAAGACATCTATATGGTGTGAAAATTGGCAGCTGACCGTAAATAATGATAAGTGTTAGGTCATCCACATGAGTGCAGAGGTCATCCACATGAGTGCTAAAAGATATCCGTTAAACTTTGGTTACACAATAAATCAATCAAATCTAAAGGCCGTAAATCCAACTAAATACCTAGGAATTACAGTTACGAACAAGAATACATAGAAAATATAATGGGAAAGAGAGACTGGGTTTTATTAGCAGAAGACTGAGAAGGTGCAACAGATCTTCTAAAGAGAGCGCCTACATTACATTTCTCTGTCTTCTTTTGCAGTACTACTGACCGGTGTGGGATCCTTACCAGATAGGATTAACGGAGTACATTGAGAAAGTTCAAAAATGGGCCGCACGTTTTGTATTATCTAGAAATAGGGGAGAGAGTGTCACGGACATATTACAGGTTTTGGGAAGAAAATCATTAAGACAAAGGGGTTCTTCGATGCGACGGTCTTCTCACGAAATTTCAATCACCAGCTTTCTCCTCCTAATGCGAAAACGTTTTGTTGACACCGAATTACATAGGAAGTAACGATCATCGTAATAAAATAAGGGAATCGGAGCTTGCACGAAAATATATAGGTGTTCGTTTTTTACGCATGCTGTTCGAGAGTGGAATAATAGAGAATTAGTATGAAGGTGCTCGATCAAGCCGGCCGGGGTGGCCGAGAGGTTCTAGGAGCTACAGTCTGGAACCGCGCGACCGTTACGGTCGCAGGTTCGAATCCTGCCTCTGGCATAGATGTGTGTGATGTCCTTAGGTTAGTTAGGTTTAAGTAGTTCTAAGTTCTAGGGGACTGACGACCTCAGAAGTTAGGTCCCTTAGTGCTCAGAGCCATTTGAACCATTTTTTTGCTCGATAAACCACCAGTCAGGCACTTAGATCTGCAAGGTTGCCATGTGGATGTAGGTGTGCATGTACGGTCATCGGGCGACCTCTGGCGACAGCGTTTGAATATCGTCGTCGAAGGCACTGTGAGCACAGCCTTAAGGGAAACATTTTGGCACAGATAACGAAATACAGACCAGCGTAGGGAATTGGCGGAAGGGAAAAACGTCTGTCTTCTTTTATGAGGGTGTTGCAAAGTGGATACAAAGCTACGACAAACGTCTCACGTAGAGAACACGGCATGTGCCACGACCCAATTTCTCAGAAATTTCACTCAGTGGAAAAGGGGTCAAACAACAAGCGAACGCGTGTCTCAGATTATTCGTATACTCGGCCGTTTCTTAGAAAAACATTGTCAAAGGTTCACACGTGCGGTGAACTACACACTCTCGACCACAGGATTCTCTGCTGAACTGTCTCAGCTGTTTAGCAAACAAGTGAACAAAGGCTGAGCGAAATCAATCGAACCGCACCTAGCCATTCATAGCCGGCACGATGGCTCAGAGTGTCCGGTCACAGGGTTTAGCTACCCTCTGTAATAAAAAATACTGAGTGAACGGATCAACGAACAACCTGAGCGGGTGTCAGCGGACGTAAAAAAAAGCGGTGGCATAAGGGTTACCATCATGAGTTTATAATTTTGTAACCCGTACTCGAAAGCCGATTATTACTTTCATTTTTGTTTGTTAGTTTATCTACCTATGACTGGAGAAGAGTGCTACACGAATGTTGTACACTGTATGTTGAAATTAGGTTGTCCTTATTCGTCTAATAATTGTATGTCTGGTGAATAAATTTAAAAAAAAGAAAAATAAACAATAAAATACTTGAAACTGTTTTTGGTGAAATTCCTACAGTGTATCTTGATTCATAATCAATTGCAAGCACCAGTTTCTGGAAACGTGATCCATTATCCACGGTTTGTATCTTGATTCATAATCAGCTGCAAACACCAATTTTCGAAAACGTGATCCGTTACCCGTGCTTTGTATCCTGATCAATAATCAACTGCAAGCACCATTTTGCGGAAGCGTGATCCGTTATCCGTGTTTTGCTGTTAAATTATTACCATTGTGTGAAATCTTCAGCAATGATAACGACTTTCTTTTCCGAGTGAATTTATACGAAGTAATGTTGCAGTGGCAAACCTGCCTTCTCGCAATGCTCAGGGTGTTCGAAATTTCTAAGTTTCGAATGCTTGTACGATCGGTATCACATAGGGAATGCACCAAATCGTCCTGAAGAACAAACATAAGAATAAAATATAAAAATTAAGAAGTGATGTAAGAATGAACTGTAAGAATATGAAAATTAAAAATAAATTGTAACCACTGGCACCACCATACATATATCATACAATGAAGAGCCAAAGAAACTGTTATAGGTATGCGTATTCAAATACAGAGATACATAAAAAAGGAGAATACTGCGCTGTGGTCGGCAACGCCTATATAAGACAATAAGCGTCTGGCGCAGTTTTTAGATCGCTTATTGCTGCTATAATGGCACGTTATCAAGATTTAAGTGAGTTTGGACGTGGTGTTATCGTCAGCGCAGGAGCAATAGGACACAGCAACTCGGAGGCAGCGATGAAGTGAGCATTTTCCCGTACGACCATTTCATGAGTGTACCGTGAATATCAGGAATCCGGTGAAACATCAAATCTCCGACATCGCTGCGGCCGTAAAAAATCCTGCAAGAACAGGACCGACGACAACTGAAGAGAATCGTTCAACGTGACAGAAATGCAACCCTTCCGCATATTGTTGCAGATGTCAATGCTGGGCCATCAATAAGTGTCAGCGTGCAAACCATTCAACAAAACATCAACGATATGGGCTTTTGGAGTCGAAGGCCCACTTGTACACCTGATGACACAAAACTTAACGCCTTACCTGGGCCCGTCAACACCGACATTCGACTATTGATGACTGGAAGCATGTTTCCTGGTCGGACAAGTCTCGTTTCAATTGTGCCGAGAGGATGGACTTGTAAGGGGACGAAGACCACCTCACGACTCCATGGACCCTGCATGTCAGTAGGGGGCGGTTCAAGGTGTTGGAGGCTCTGTGCAGTTGGAGTGATATGGTACCACTGATACGTCTAGAACGACTCTGACAAGTGCCACATACGTATACATCCTGTCTGGACACCTGCATCCATTCATGTCCATTGCCAATTCCGACGGACCTGGACAATTCCAGTAGGACAATGCGACACCCGACACGTCCAGTATTGCTACAGAGAGGCTTCAGAAACACTCTTCTGAGTTGAAACACTTTCGATGGCCACCAAACTCCCCAGACATGAACATTATTGAGCATATTTGGGATGCCTTGCAACGTCCTATTCAGAAGAGATCTCCACCCCCACGTCCTCTTACGGTTTTATGGACAGCCCTGCAGGATTCATGGTGTCAGTTCCCTCCAGCACAGCTTCCGAAATTAGTCGAGTCCATGCCATGTTGTGCAGCGGCACTTAAGCGTGCTCGCGGAGGCCCTCACGACATTAGACAAGTGTACCAGTTTTTTTGCCTTTTCAGTGTAGTAAGTGGATGGCACGTATTGTGAAACCCAATTGTAATTTTACAATTAATGTAACGTCCTTGTATACCTTAATTTTTTAAGAAGCATTAGTGTAGTAACCTTCTACGAACACATGACTATGTAAATGAAAACATTAAAATAAAAAAAAGAAATAACCGGGTTTCGAACACTGGACACAAAACTGAACGTCCGCGACGTTTGCTGATTCCTTCTAGCTTAAATATCGATAATTGACACATACCTTATTGGCGGTGATATATGTAAAAACAATCGATATATCGGTTATCTATCGATTGTTTTGTGCACGTGTTTCAAATGAACAAAACTTTCTAAGATTTTTTTATTGTTTAAAATACAACATTAGAAGATATGCAGATTTTTTTATAAAAAGTAAACACGTTTTCTTTTAGTCTGTTTCGTTTTTCATTAATTATTACTTATTCCTCTTGTCTTGGCGAAAACCGTCTCTGCAGGAATTTAAGACGCTGGACAACACAAATACTTAATGGCCATGAGATGCAACGTAATATTAGATTTTTCCCAATATTATGATACACAAGCATGCTTGTCCGTTAGAGGTTTTTCGGAATACTGACATAGGTCAATTATGGAATCGCTGATTGATGTAACGATATCGATGTTACGCTGTTGCTGATTGAGCAAAAAAAGTAGATAGTCCGACTGCAAACTTGTAGACTTATCAGTAGACGTTTTAGCACTACTCATGGATGCTTCTGTTTCAGGTACTCTTCTTGTGTTGATGCGATAGTAGTAGCGTACTCTTTTCGAAGTAATTATGTAGCGTTGTCGGCTTCTTGAAATTCTATGAAATCGCATTTTGTAAATCTAGCATCTAATAATATCGCAAGCGTATTAACTGTTTATGACTCCCCTAAGATTTCTGTTGTTGCTACTTCAGATAGTTCATCAACACCTATTACCTCTTGTATAGCTAAGTAATTTTCTGTTGTGAGGGACGGCGGTGCTTTTGAACTTTCATTGATCACTTTGTACTTGCGAAATTCTTCTGAGCATATGAGCAGTTTCATCGAGTCGGCACCTCTTGTATCAGTTATTTTTTGGTTCAAATGGTTCAAATGGCTCTGAGCACTATGCGACTTAACTTCTGAGGTCATCAGTCGCCTAAAACTTAGAACTAATTAAACCTAACTAACCTAAGGACATCACACACATCCATGCCCCAGGCAGGATTCGCACCTGCGACCGTAGCGAGTTATTTGTTGTTTGCGGTTTTTTTAGCATTGCCCAGTTTGTCACTGGCTAGTGTAGAGTTGTGACAGAAAATCACAGTAGCCTTTGTTTTCAATATGGAAATGAGCGTGTGGCATCGTTGGCCGGGAGGCTCCTATTCGGGGAAGTTAGGCCCCCAAGTGCAAGTCTTTTTTCATTTGACGCCACATTGGGCGACTTGCTCGCCGGTGATGAGGATGAAATCATGATGAGCACAACACAACACCCACTCCCCGAGCGAAGAAAATCGCCAACCCGGGTCCGCTTGCATGGGAGCCGAGCGCGTTACCACCCAGCTAAGCAGGCGGACTTGTTTTCAATAAAATTTCGGAAAATGACTCCACTCTGAAACAGTCATGTGACGTTAAGTTGATGCAGTGGGCAAAATAATTTCGGCAATTTTTTTTTCAATAACTGTAGTGTTGGCTGTAACCACTACTACTGTCTTATCACGAATATTTCATTCTAGTAAGATATGATTAATGATCTGGAAAAAATTAATATTAAAATCAACCGCCAATATGTCCGAAATTTTGCAAAAAATTCTCAAAAAATTTCTTTTTTTTTCAGTGTCTTGTTATCTGAAAAGTTACTTTCATAAACAAAAAATAATTCTCATAAAAATCGGGCCAACATATTATCTGTCCAAGCTAAGTTGAGCTTCAGGGTCTGAGAAGCACGTGAAAAGGAGGAAGAGACGGAGGAACAAAAAAGAAGAAGAAGAAGGTCACCACGAGGAACAGGGATGCGGAAGGGTAAATGTTTACTGGTGTGCCACGCAATGCTGCTCAAATGGTTCAAATGGCTCTGAGCCCTATGGGACTTAATATGTGAGGTCGTCAGTCCCCTAGACGTAGAACTACTTAAACCTAACTAACCTAAGGACATCACACACATTTATGCCCGAGACAGGATTCGAACCTGCGACCGTAGCAGGAGCGCGGTTCCGGACTGAAGCGCCTAGAACCGCTCGGCCACAGCGGCTGGCCAATGCTGCTCCCTTAGGAGAGAGGTAGCAGTACTTGCACCTTCACTCATCATACCGATTTCTTCGGGCCGTTCAGAATTTGCACTTGACAGAAGATAGTTAGCGTTTACGTCGGCTTCGCTGTGGTTCCGATACAACAGCTTCCGTGACTCAATTCAATAGCTGAGAGTTTTCCATTACCATTGGAAAGTTCCGATTCGATTAAACTGGCCTATATTTACAATTTGATATGATCAGCCATTTTTGGCTAAAAATATGCATTAATATTGATCACCAGAAGTTTTAATTCTTTTCCGATTTGCTAACACAATGGAAAACACTTCCGTATAAATCGCACTCCAGAGCACGTTGCTTATGTACTCGGAAGACAGCAACACAGTAATTTAATGCCACGACCGGCTGATTTTGATATTCTGTATTAATTGTGGTTCAGATGGTGTTGGGGTTCACTTTCGTTTCTCACTTCGTTTTCGTACGAGCTTGAGATGCTCCTCTCAAGTGTAAACTTTGCGGTCTGCTATAAATGACGCACCGAAGTAACAATGTTTTAAGAAAGCACATTATAGAGACATCCTCGTTCAAATTATTTGTTAATTTGTAGTAATGAATAAGAACATAAATTAAGCCTGTTTAACAGAATTATTCATTGTTTTGTTAAGGTAGGCAGTATCTGCAAATAGAACACAAATGACACGGCGGCTTCGGATTTCTATCGACAAGTCAGGAGGAGAGGGGGGGGCAGGGGGCGGAGGGGGGGGGCGGGGGGGAAAGGTGAAGCTGCCAAGAGGAACGTTACAAGTTGCATGTACTCGATTTCTACCAATATGCACCGATCACAAGAATCAACCGAAACTCAGCATGTAATTGACAAATTGAAGAAGAAAAAATTTAAAAAAATATGTTACTTATATGTGTGATAGATTTAGCGATGTGATGACTTGTAACTTTTGCCACTTTTACTTCGGGCGAAACTAATTTTTCGTCCATTATAAAATGGCAAGTCAACGCCAATATGCGTTTATTTGCGTTGCATGTCCATATGTTCGTTGTAACACTCAACAAAATGGTTTCAACCTTTCTCAAAAAATTGTTGCTTCCGGGTGTCCTTTACAGCGGACCGCCCAAATTTTACACTGGAGAGATGTATTTCAAGTTTTTACGATAACACAGTAGCAACTCAGAAACTAAAGCGAACCGGAACACCGTCTGAACCAAAATTAATACAGCATATCAAAACCAGCTGGTCATGGCGTTTCAGTTACTGTATTGATATCTTCCGAGTATATAGACAACAACGTGCTTTGATATGAGATTTATACAGAAGTAATTCCCATTGTGTTAGCGAATTAAATCTTCTGATGCTTACTAAATGGCGTTAATATTAATGCATATTTTTTGCCAAAAAAAAAAACTAATCAATTAACTTGCAAATATAGGATGTATTAAACGAACCGGAACCCTCATTATATAGTTTTGGGATCAATGAACATTTAAATGTGAATTTATCTGGCAACTTATATCTGGTGTCTAAAGACTGAACAAATATTTCGAATCTTGATGGTCGATGTTGTAAATGGCAGCATACTGACAGCGATCTTTTCTGCATCAAGATAATCAACTTGCTTTCTGACTTTTGAACAGGTGTCGTACAAGTGACTTCTGTGAAAATAATTTTTTATAGAGCTTCTATATCTTTTTGGTTGCACCTCTTGCACTTGATATATGTAGCACATAAGCTGTCCCCCCACCTTTCAATTCTATTACTAATTCATGATACTCTAGTTTTCACAAATGCTTTCTTTTCAAATTGTCTCTTATACTGGTCGTATTCCCTGAATGTTTATATTCTGTGGCAGATTGTGGTCACCTCCTACGATACTCTGAAGAGCAAGAAACTTCAGGGGAAGAATCACTATTAATCAGATCGGAGAATGCTGTAAACTTGGGAAAAAGATAAAAATAAATAAAAATATCCACAGGATTAGGAGCTTTTGCAAAAACAGTACCCAACATTCGCCTTGGCAAGAGGAGATTAGTTTTGTCTGACATTTCGCTCGAATTACTTATGAATGTGCATTGCAATAATGTGAAAGCAGATATAGTGTAAATACAGCTGTATATTTTAATGATTAAGTCCAGCCACTAGACAAACAAAACACTTGACACAACAGGTTGTGCTTTTACTATATTCAGTTTTTTGGGTGCTGGTGTGTCCTTGAAGGAACAAGTTCCGCTAATCGAACGCAACGCAGGCAACGAACATATGAACCATATTTGTGGTTCTACAGTAGCGCAAGTGACACAGGGACGTGAGGGCTGCGTCGATGTTCTGTGTTTTCTCATCACCTTATACATTAACATACGCACTTCAAAACACTTGTAAGTACAATGAGGACTCAGTAACAGGAAAGTACAAGACTGGGTTTGTTTAATTAATAACGATATTCGCATATATTGTGAAACATATTATGCAATACAATCGCAAATGCTGAACAAATCTTTAAAAGTCATTTTTTCTCTGCTACCTGCGTTGTATTATAACAGTAGTACTTACATTCGTATTCTGCGCTACAAGTAAGTATGGCCACACATTTGCAGATGGCCATCTGTATAATGTGCACTATGAATCCATGTTACGTGCATGTGTAATTTTTACCTGATCGGTACGAGATGCGCACTACAGTCAGTTGTCATCACTGGAAAACAAACAAGAAAAATTCCCTCTCTCACGTGCCCTCCCCCACAGCGCCCAATCTAATAACAACACACGTACTCTTGTATGAGCACCATAGCCTGGCTAAGGTGCCACCATATTTGATGTAGATTAAATATCTTCATGTAGTCTACCTTCCCGCTACATCCACAGGCCGTGGATGTAATAGGATCCGACAATTCCTCATTCGCCAGTTATAGAAGAACTACAAGATAAACGATAAGACTATAGATAGTTAAGTCTACTGATAGTGACGATAGTGACGACTATCGATTAATCAGAGTTTTTCGATGTTTAAGTAACGCTTTTTCCTTCCATTTGGGCTCACCTTATTGCGAGCTAAAGGGCGTTTAAATGAGATCGAAAAGTGTGAGAGTCGTTTTTTCAGAAACGGTCAATTATCTACGAATAAGTCGAGACACGACTTCGCTTATTTTGGCTCCTCTTACACTGAGCGGAAGTTTCTGGGAAATCGGGTTATGGCACCTGCCGTGTTCTCCTCGTAAGTTGGAGGGGCGACTACATAGAGAAGTAGCTGGAAAGTGTAGCTAAATGTTGCAAATAAAGCATTTTTTTTATCTTCACTGTGGTTTCCATTTCGCTACCGATGGGAATTTGAAAACATAAACAGCTCTCGTATATGTGAAGGAAGTGGCAGGTGTCCTTACTGCCATTGTCAGTGTCGCGGGCGGACACGGAGACGGAAAGTAATACATACAGCCCGGTGTGTGGGTTGTGCGAACCGGTGGCGGTTGCTGGAGAAAGTGAGGCGGTCGTCGGCTGTCGGGCACGCACTGTGGGCAGCGCTGGCGGCGGCCGTCGCGTGGAGCCCGCGCCGCGCGGCAATTACTCGTGCGTGCGGGCCGCGGCCCCAGGCGTGGCCCGGCCGCGCCGCGCCGCGCCACACGTTCACCTTGGGCCGGGCCGCTACTCGCCATGCGGCAGACATCCGCTCCGCCCCGGGCGCTGGCCAGCCGCTACGCCGCCCGCGGCGCGGGTCGGCTCCTCTGCCGCTCTCTGCCCAGCGCCGTACCCTATTGTGCCCCGAGGCGACAAGCGAAAGGTCAACCAGCGACAACAGATTTTTTTTCGCAATTTTTGGGAACAATTATTTTTGACGGGAACTTCACGGGAAACGGAAACCTTGGCGAAAATTTTGAGGAAGAAATTTCTGTATTGTGTAAATTGGGAAGTTTTCCATTTGCCAGGTCTTCTACTGACATCTCTGATATATTAGTCTCCCGTGACATCACTAAGACGTCTACAACTGGTTAGATTAACCTCCTATGGTGGGATGAACACCATGACTCCTCTGTTCTTGAGCGTTGCATTGAGCTTTTGCTCTTAAAAATGCGCCAGTTGCGCGTGAATGAGCTATACCTGTCTCAAAAAGAACGTAGTATTGTACACTATCCTCAGTTATCGGAGAAATCGGAAAGTTTTACTAATATATGAGATGAAGGGAGAAACGTTCTGTTAAATATTGGAGATGCTTCGTGGTGTCCTTGCTTGAAAATTACAAATATTCTATTTCACTATATGTACACTACTGGCCATTGAAATTGCTATACCATCAAGACGACGTGCAACAGACGCGAAATTTAACCAACACGCAGAAGATGCAGTGATATGCAAATGATTAGCTTTTCAGAGCTTTCACACAAGCAGAAAACTTTCAACATAGCTGCTAACATTCAGTGACCGTATCAGAATTATATTAGAACAAATAAGCCCTCGGTCACAAATATTAAGTCAAAATTGACCAGGTTTCGACGCTACTATAAGCCTCGTCTTCAGAATTAGACTAACTGTGCTAAAACATATTAGGTGTATAATACATTAATAAAATTAAAGTTTGTACTGACTGGAAAAGTCGACGCTCATAGTAGCGTCGAAACCTGGTCAATTTTGACTTAATATTTGTGACCGAGGGCTTATTTGTTCTAATATCATTCACACAAGGTTGGCGTCGGTGACGACATCTACAACGTGCTGACATGCGGATAGTTTACAACCGATTTCTCATACACAAACAGCAGTTGACCGGCGTTGTTTGCTGAAACATTGTTGTGATGCCACGTGTAAGGAGGAGAAATGCGTACCATCATGTTTCCGACTTTCATAACGACCGGATTGTAGCCTATCGCGATAGCGCTTTGTCGTATCGCGACATTGCTGCTCGCGTTAGTCGAGATCAAATGACTGTTAGCAGAATATGGGATATGTGGGTTCAGGAGGGTATTACGTAATGCCGTGCTGGATCCCAACGGCCTCGCATCACTAGAAGTCGAGATGACAGGCATCTTATCCGCATGGCTGTAACGGATCGTGCAGCCACGTCTCGATCCCTGAGTCAACAGATGGGGACATTTGTAAGACAACAACCATCTGCACGAACAGTTCGACTGCGTTTGCAACAGCGTGAACTATCAGCTCGGAGACCGTGGCTGCCGTTATCCTTGCATCACAGACAGGAGCGCCTGCGATGGTGTACTCAACGACGAACCTGGGTGCACGAATCAGAAAACGTCATTTTTTCGGGTGAATACAGGTTCTGTTTACAGCATCATGATGGTCGCATCCTTGTTTGGCGACATCACGGTGAACGCACATTGGAAGCGTGTATTCGTCATCACCGTACTGGCGTATGACGCGGCGTGATGCTATGGGGTGCCACTGGTTACACGTTTTGGTCACCTCTTGTTCGCATTAACGGCACTTTGAACAGTGGACGTTACATTTCAGATATGTTACGACCCGTGCCTCTGCCCTTCATTCGATCCCTGCGAAACCGCACATTTCAGCAGGATAAGGCACAACCGCATGTTGCGGGTCCTGTACGGGCCTTTCTGGATACAGAAAATGTTCGACTGCTGCCCTGACCAACACATTCTACAGATCTTTCACCAATTGAAAAGTCTGGTCAATGGTGGCCGAGTAACTGGCTCGTCACAATACGCCAGTCACTAGTTTTGATGAACTGTGGTATCGTGTTGAAGCTGCATTGGCAGCTGTACCTGTACACGCCATCCAAGCTCTGTTTGACTCTATGCCCAGGCGTATTAAGGCCATTATTACGGCCAGAGGTGGTTGTTCTGGGTACTGATTTCTCGCGATCTATGCACCCAAATTGCGTGAAAATGTAATCACATGTCAGTTCTAGTATAATATATTTGTCCTATGAATACCCGTTTGTCATCTACATTTCTTCTTGGTTTAGCAATTTTAATAGCCAGTAGTGTATTTGAAGTCGTGTATACTTGGCGGGCCGGGCGGAGTGGCCGAGCGGTTCTACGCGCTTCAGTCTGGAACCTCGCGACCGCTACGGTCGCAGGTTCGAATCCCGCCTCGGGCATGGCTGCGTATGATTTCCTTAGGTTAGTTAGGTTTAAGTAGTTCTAAGTTATAGGGGACTAATGACCTCAGATGTGTAGTCCCGTAGTGCTCAGAGCCATTTGAAGCATTTTGTTTGTTTTTCAATAAACTAGTGATTTCAGCCCACAGACCCGAAATACATCTCAATTATGGTATTTTTCATCCTCAGGATGCCACAAACATACTTATCATTTTCTCACAGCCCAAATTTAGTATGTAGCAACGTCGGTCGATTTGACTGAAGAAAAGTAACATTTGAATTACGCCGAATGTCGTGCAAAGTCTGTAGACTCCAGCGCCCGAAGTGTACAAGTCTAGAACTGACGCCTCCTTCCTTAGCCATGTTACTCGTTGTACCTAACGTGTAAGTCTACACCTTGTCCCCAAGGATACATATTCGGAACTGTAGGCTTGTCTACGTCGTGTACACGTTGAGTATGCAAGTCGATATTTTTGTAAAGCTGCTATTTACTCATATCGAAACATCTGAGTGGTCTAGGTTCGTATTTGTGGAACAGTTATTGTTATCTTGCGCAGATAGAATGAAATTACGTTCTGATTATACAGAATTGTGGACTAAAGGGTTCGTTTTACGTCATGCTCGTACGAGCAAATGGTTACCTATGCTTGTGTTTCACAGCTTTTTAGACATGGCGGACGCAGTTATCTATGCAGCATTTGCAGGGACAGTGTCTGGCATAGTCGTTTCGAGAATGGCAGAAGACGACGTAATGCCAGGAATAGGAGTTGGATTCGATCCTGGCTGGGAAGAAGGGGTGAAGGCACGGAAATTGTTCAAACGGCTCTATGCACTATGCGACATAACATCTGAGGTCATCAGTCCCCTAGATTTAGAACTACTTAAACCTAACTAACCTAAGGATATCACACACATCCATGCCCGAGGTAGGAGTCGAACTTGCGACTGTAGTAGCATCGCGGTTCCAGGTTGAAGTGCCTAAAACCACTTGGCCGCAACGCCCGGCGAAGGCACGGATATATACTCCCTGTTGATAAAGGAGCTGAGGCCGAAAGGTCCACGGGAATTTAGGAACTTCGTCAGAACGCGTGTGCCTCGTTTTGCGAAGCTGCTGTCGATCGTTTATGATAGAATTCGCGCAAGTGACACAGTAATGGGGGAAGCTATTTCATAGCAGTGCCACTGGAAAGATGCAAAACGGCTTTTGCAGTCCTCACTGTTCGCGGCTGGCGCAACTTCTCTGACTATAGTGGCTGTTCTCTAAGCACCACTCTTTTCGGCATGCAGAAATAATACAAAGATTTAATCAAATCAAACTCGCGAAGTGCTTTCACTAATTTACGTGATACGTACATACAGGGTGTTTCCGTAAGAGCGTGCAAAAATTTAACAGGACATAGAGGATGCTCTACTGAACAATTTGAGGTAGGGAAGCTAGGGTCGGAGAAGGCAGCTTAAGGAGGTAATGGGAATAAAAACACATTACTGGGTTCGTTTTTATTTATATTGGTTACAGTTATGCAAATGCCGTCAGTGACACAATGAACGTACCATTTGTACTGTATCTTACAAAATGTGTTGAAACCGATGGCCACCAACCTAATGCAAGGATGACATCGGCGAATTACATTCTGACGCACCCTGACAAATATCCCTGGCGTGTTTCGGATCACGTCACAGGCAGCTACAATTTTGGCAGTTCCTTGTTCCCTCGTGTAATAAAGAATTTACATGTAAATAAACATCACAGTACGTGTAAACTTGTACTCATGTTAGTTGTAAATATGCTGGAAAACAGTAACGCTAGACAAACCGGTAGACTAGTTTACTTCCATACCTCCTTAAGCTGGCTTCTCTGATCCCGGGTTCGCTACCTCAAATTGTTCGGTGGAGCATTCTCTTTGCCCTGTTACATTTTTGCACACTCTTACGAAACCACGCTGTGTATCGAAAGTAAAATTAGCTGCACATTTACTCAAAACATATAAACTCAGAATTAAATATTTGTAGACCTACCTTATTATGGTACAGCGTATCAAGATCATCATAGATACCTTTCCTTGCTGTATGCCTCAATAAGCACGCTTCTTTGTTTCACTCCATTTCTACGATAAGAAGGTAACAGTTTTTCTCAACGGTAAAACAAAAAAGAGAATTTTCATTTGTTTTATTTCTGTATTTATATAAAATTACTCACAGAAAAATTTGTAGAATATCTCGCACAATAGCCAAAAGAATCCTCAAGAGCGTACACATTTCTCGTCTGCTGACCACAAGTGAAACAATAAGAAGCAGGGAGCCCGCTAGTAATACTGTGTTCGGCGCATGCGCACACACACATACTGCGCATGTGCGGTTCCACTGCAGACTAGGACGGTTCCTGCTGCTGCATCCGTTCTCCCCCTAGGTGACAGGCCATATACACATGACTTTTATACGTTACGTGTGCCATGTAATACCGGCTTTATAGCCAGTGGTTCGTGTGATCAAGGAGATGAAAATCAGAGGGAGCCTAGACTTGGCTGTATAGTAGGCGATCAAACACTTCCCATCGAAAGCGCTGCAGGAGTGTCTTTGTTGCAGTTGCAGTTTGCAAACAGAAGGACAATCTCTCTTTTCGCTTGTTCTGAACTGTCCTTCACGGATGATTTTCTCAAGTCGTCCAATCGACTCACTGAACAAATCTTCGATTGACAATCGCTTCCTTCCCTGACCGCCTGCATCGAGAACGTCTGTGTATACTGCTTCAAAATTTCAGCAACATTGCTGCACTTTGCTGCCACGCATCACACTTACGTTATTATGTGCTGCGTGAAATCAGGCCGTCTGCCCCCCCCCCCCCCCCCCCCCCCTGCCCATCACCCTGGCGTGAAGAATTCGAATAAAAGCTCGCACTTCACACTTAGTGGGAGCGGAATATCATCGTATTACTTGACCATTGGAAATTAAACGGAAGAGACTGCGAGGTATGCCTTTTACAATTACAGGGTATTCGAAAATTCCCGTTATAAACGTCTAGGCATCTTTACGCCCTCACTGTGAGCTCAGAACAGAAAATTACACCTGATGTGATCGAAGAATATACTAGAGTCACTGTGCAACACATCTGCTCAAAGTGTCATCGGATTTTCACTGTACTGATAATTTCACGTCTACTGGTCCTCGAAAAAACTAAAATAGCAGTCGTTAATCATAGGGTGCATGTTTAAACTTACAATGACGCGACATAAAGTTTTGAATTGAATGTGGGTTCAAAATCAACTAATCGGTTTGTCAAGTAACCACAATCAAACTCTACATATCGAATCTTTTAACTAGTAGCGAGATAATTGAAACCTAAATGAATCCGAAACATATCGCTGTTGTTTTCTAGCTATGAAAAGACGTTAAATATTGCTTTATTTCACCAGTAGCGAGATGTGCGTATGTGTTAACTAGAAATAACGTAATGAAAAGCTCTGTGCTGGCTGGGAGTTGAACTCCGCACTTACTCCAGTTGCTGACTGCACACGTAGACACATTTAGTAAGGAATTCTATCACTGTAATGTTTGAACGTGAAACGATGTGATGAAAATTCAGAGCGACAGGGAGTCGAAACCATCACCTTTGGTTACCATTGACAACGCATCAAGAGACGTTAAACACGTGATTGCTTTACATCTGTATTCTGCAGTGAGAATGCTACAGCTTGAAACGTCATAATGAAAATTATGCGCTGCGTAAGAATTCAAACACAGAGTCGCGTCGTTCGTAGAGATCTTGAAGAGTTTGAATCTTGGGGAAACAACGAAATGATGAAACTGCATCGTTCTGAAGCAGCCGAATCCGGCGAATCCCAGCCCAGCATTAATATTTTTTGTCATTTCTAGTTCAAATACAATAAGCACTTAGTGCCCTGTGACCTTATATGACGAGGAGTTCATTAAACAAAATAGAATTTCTAGTTTAAAAAAGCTTACTGGTGACAGAGTTTCTAACTGGTGCAGCTTTCACTTCTGTCGTGGCCCAAGGTAAACCAATTCTTGTCTAGTCAGCAGCGAACGGACAACGCGTTTAATTTGAATTTGGAAGCCCGGTGCAACAAAACTTTGTTTACTTAACATTAACATAGACGAAAAAGAGCTTTTTCGCCAGTTAAAAATCGTTGCCTGAAGTGTTCAAATGGTTCAGATGGCTCTAACCACTATGGGACTTAACAACTGAGGTCATCAGTCACCTGGACTTATAACTACTTAAACCTAACTAACCTAAGAACATCACAAACGTCCATGCCCGAGGCAGGATTCGAACCTGCGACCGTAACAGCAGTGCGGTTCCGAACTGAAGCGCCAAGAACCACTCGGCCACAGCGGCGGCGCTTGAAGTGCGAAACGTGCCTATGCGTTAAGTGTACTAAGCTGTAATCAGTCCAACAGAGCATCAAACTTACCGTATGCATGACTCATTATTTTATCGTAATGAAGACTGCGCCATGCAGGAATGATACAAGTGTTAAGTGGTTCCTGATTTCTAATAACGTTCTTCCTATTCTTTCATGATATTAATTGACCAGTAGGGATTTAACCCAAGAGGCTGCGATGTACGCCTTTTAAAATTACAGAGTACAAAGAAATTCCCGTTACAAAAGTCTAGGCAAAAAGGGAGTGTGGTGGAATCGGACGTTGTGGATAATGATCTTGATAAAGGCAACGAGCAACTCTTCCATTCAGGAGGACCATTTCGGTATATTCTGTAGACGTGTATTAAGCCATGTTACTCTAACACTACAGACACGTCAACGAGAGTCGAACCAGGTCAGAGAGGCAGGACAGACGTCAAATGACACCAACCGATGTTACGTAACCACCGTCCACCATGGCTACCCTACGTAGCAAACATGTTTTCAGACGGCTGTAGCACGGATAAGTTAAGTTTATGAACATGGGTACTCAGTCCCCGCCCGCCCAGTTAGCCGTGCGGTCTAACGCACGGCTTTCCGGAGTGGGGAGGAGCTACTTGTCCCTGGCACAAATCCGCCCGGCGGACTTGCGTCGAGGTCCGGTGAGCCGGTCAGTCTGTGGATGGTTTTTAGGCGGTTTCCCATCTGCCTTGGCGAATGCGGGCTGGTTCCCCTTATTCCGCCTCAGCTACAAAACATGGTTCAAATGGCTCTGAGCACTATGGGACTCAACTGCTGATGTCATTAGTCCCCTAGAACTTAGAACTAGTTAAACCTAAGGACAACACAAACATCCATGCCCGAGGCAGGATTCGAACCTGCGACCGTAGCGGTCTTGCGGTTCCAGACTGCAGCGCCTTTAACCGCACGGCCACTTCGGCCGGCCGCCTCAGCTACATTATGTCCACGTATGCTTAGACCACCATTACTCTGCCACGCAAACATAGGGGTTACACTTGTCTGGTGTGTGAGACGTTCCCCGGGGGGGGGGGGGGGGGTCTATCGGGGTCCGAACCGCACAGTAACCTTGGGTTCGGTCTTTGGTCTGGGGTGGCGGAGGGGTGAAGTGGAATGTCGTAGTCATCGTGGGGTTGTGGACTACTGCGGCCGCGTCGGGGCAGAGCCCCTCTGTCGTGTTTAGGTCCCCGGTTAACATACAATATACAACTCAGTCCCCTCTACAATACACAGAAGTTTGTAACGGGAATTTCTGAACACCCTGTGTAAGTGGACGGGGGTGCACCACAACTAGGTCTTTTTATTTAAAACATTTGTGGTGTGGACAGTCTTGTTGTGCAGTCTCTAGGCTGCAGTCGGAGATCCTGGTTGAAATGCCGCCCAGTATCTGGCAGATCCGTCTCTCTACTCTGCTAACCACATGACGGTGGGTGCCGCAGATCAGTTTGCAACCACTGTCATTTCTGCTGTTTCCTTTTCCAGTTGCGAATGTTGTGCCGGAAAGCCTTGATGCGAGCTCAAATCCCTCAGATATCATCTTCAAATTCGCGAAGTATACGTAGCAGGAGGAAGAAATATATTGATCTATTCTTCTAGGAATGATCGCGCTCGGAATTTTAACAATAAACCACATCATTCCTCTTTTGTAGCATCCGCCACTGGAAGGACAGAAGGAAGATTAGTGTTAATGTCCTGTCGACATCCAGCTTTTTGAGGCGGAACACATGCGCGGAATGTCTGAAGACTGGGGAAGGAAATTGACAGCGTCCTTTCAAAGAAACGATACCGGCATTTGCGTGGTACGATTTATGGAAATTAGGGAAAACTTAAATCTCGATGTCCAGATGTGGCTTCAAACTGTCGACACCACAAATGCGAGTCCTACCACTGCAACATCTCGCTCTACGTCTGCCACTGGATTTGCATGAGCCCCTCCTTCACGATTTCACTCTTCAAAATAAACCTCTGGTAGCTCGCTGTTCTGGGTCTTCATTTCATCTATCAAACCTTGTGGTAAGGCTCCCAGATTGACTGTCGGTATGCAGGTATCAGTCAAACGAGGGTGCTGTAAGCTGCCTCCTTTGTGGATGGAGTACTCTTCATGAAGAATGTTCCAATGAATCTCAGTCTGACATCTGCTTCCCCTGCTTTTTGTAGTGGCACCACTGTTTAGGATAGGGAAAGTTAGTTTTGTGCGATATTTGGAGCATGAGTTACAGCCAGGTGTGGGCCAGATTGCAGTAAGTTACACATACCAGCATTGCGAAGGCAAATAGAGGCCATTGGGGCGTAGAACTGCTGGAGAGGGCGCACACAGCAGTTTTCATGGCGCAAGTCGCAGAAGAGGGCCACTGGCCAACCTAAGTGTTACACATACGTGACGCAAAGTGACGTGCTTGGCAAAACAGAGGCGCACAGCTGAGTATAAATCGATGTTGTTTTCTGATTAGAGTCATTCAAGTGTGACAGCTCTCCTGGATTGCAGGGCATATCACACCACCAGGCTACATTCAGCAACAGGTGGGGCGAAAGCATCCCAGTCCATGGCGGGTCATTGATTCGACCCTTTGAGGCTGATGCGGGGTCTGCAGCCAGCCAGCGGCGGGCCACTCTTTGGCTCACTACTGTGGGCAGTCGTCTCAGCTCCCGACACACACCGGAGAATTCCGAGGCGAGGGCCGCAGATTCGGAAGCCGCATCGCGGGCGGTCGTTGCCGCTGCATTCTCAGCTATGCCAGCGGGGAAGAAGCAGCAGCAGGACCGGCCTATGGCTCCTGGCGGAGCAGCGCAGAGTCACTGGGGGGACAGTGGCTGCTGAGTCGGCTGCTGGCACAGCCATCCTGACATCATCAGAGCTCAGTGGGCCGGCCAAGGCTGGCACAACACAGCATTACATTGAAAAGGCCGCTGGGGTGCTCCCTCAGTATTGCGGGGCCTTGTGATGCAGACCAAGGTGAACGGAGTGCTGTAGTGGAAACAAATAAATCATTTGGAAAGTTCTTGCTGAGTTTTAATACGGCACCTCCTGGCACCCACCCATTACATTTGGTGTCTTCCTGCTACATTTGGTCATCCTAATTCTGGTACATTCGGTGTTAGAAGCGGCCACAACACTTTAGCTTTACATGGTTGTCCAACATTAAACGTCTTTGTATGTATAGTTCCAGAGATGTAATGAATGTGACTGATCCCAGTGAATATTCAGCATACATATGATCATACAAAAGAATGTTTTCATTTATTTATGAGCAATGAAGTACATCTGTTAATGTTGAGGGTTAAGTGCCAATTCGTGGAAAAGGTGTCGATTCTCTGCGGGTCATCTTCTTTACTTCTTTATATAAAACAGCATTGTCCTGCAAACAGCGACATGGAGTTGCCGATTTCATTTACTAGGTCATCTTATCCATATAACACTTTCTTGGCGTAAGTCTGAAGCGACTTTTTGTTTGAATATCTCTCTTCTTTAAGAACTACCTGCTGTGATCTCTATTATAACGAGAGGAAGAATCCTTTGTAAGACACGATATGGTATTAGGGATGCTGAAATTCTCGTAGAAGCGTTCTGGTTTCGACTTTGATCCCTGCATTGTCTCTAGTGCAGGTGAATGCAGAGATCAAAAGTTAAGGTCACAGCCCACATTCTCGAATTTTTTTTTCAGTCTGTAGTTGAAATAGGGACAGTATTAATATCTAATACATGTTCAGTACTCTTTTTATGCCTGGCAAACAGCCGCTACACATTCCTTTCAAAGAAAGTATTTTTTTCTGCATGATGCAGTTTTTTGTGTTTAAAATAAACATATTATCTTATTTCACCACTGTGTCTCCTTCTGCATAGTCGACTCACGTGTCATATTGTTAGTGCAAACAGTGAACAATAAAGCTTATGTCTCACTTTAACAATACACTTACGCTAATTCTGTTTCTGAAAATGTCTCCCTTTCTGAACAAGTAACATGTTATCAACAATGAAAAATTATGTTTTAGAGTTAGGATGATAATTCTATTTGCGTGCTTACTTTCGGATAACGACTGTAATGTGTCGAACAGATCTCAAAATGTTGGTTTATAGTTAATAAATCTTTTTATGGAAACTTGGTTGTTATCATATAGTGTAGAAGCCTAGTCTACTCAAAGTCGCCTTGGACCCTTCACTATGCGCATCAACATCTGCACATAAACCCCACAAGTCATCATATGGTGCGTGGCGGAGGGTACCCTGTACCACTACTAATCACTTCATTTCCTGTTCCATTCGCAAATAGAACCAGAGGAAAACGACTGTCTATAAGCCTCCATATGAGTCCTGATTTCTCGTATATTATCATTGTGATCATTACGCGAAATATACGCTGGCGGCAGTGGAATCGCTCTGCAGTTAGCTTCAAATGGCTTTTCTCTAAATTTTTTCAACATTTTTCGTCGGAAAGACGTCGTCTTCCCTCCACGGATTTCCATTTCAGTTCCCGAAGTGCTTCAGTAATAAACGCATGTTGATCGAACCTACCGGTAACAAATGTAGCAGCCCGCCTATGAATTGCTTCATGTCTTTCTTTAATCTGACCTTATACAGAACCCAAACGCCCGGAAAGTACCATACACCTTCCCAAGATATGCTCGTTCCATTTCATATGGCATTGTAACGTTAGGTCCAGATATTTAAACGACGTAATCGCTTTAAGTCAGCCACTACTAATCCGGAGCTGACCATTACCGGTTTGTTTTTCCTACTCATCAGCATTCATTTACATTTTTCTGCATTTAGAGCCAGCTGAGAAATGTGACTCATACAGTCGCTTAACTTCGACACATTCCCGTACACCACCACATCATCAGCAAACAACCACAGAATGTTGGCTACCCTTTATACGAGATAATTTATGTACTCGTATACAGCAAATAATAGCGGTCCTTTCACACTTCCCTGGGGCACTCTTTATGGGGACATTGCCTCTAATGAACAATGTAATGGAGTGCATATCTATATAACATTTTTGTTCTGTACTGTAAGCCGACATTCTGGGAATTTTTCTTCTAGAAGATTCTCTGATGGAAACTAGTCGCTGAAAGAAAATCATTTGCAGGATATCCTTCATTTATTATAATGAATACGAAGAATACCAATTTAGAAAAAAAATATTTTGGTGCTGAAGGATTCAGTATAGTCGCATAAAGAACTTGGTAATCCATAAGTAGGCATTTAATTTAAGGCGTCATAGCAGGACTGTCAGAGATTTTCCAGGTGCCGGGAAATGTACTGTCAGCAGAGTCTCACTACAAATAATGCTTTTCTGACTTTTCTTTACATTTTCGAATCCGTATAGGAAGCTGGGTAGATAACGGTTTGAGTAGGAAATCCTTTTCTATGGTCGTACAGTTTCCATAATACAACATCAAACACGTAGCGTTAATGTTCTCACTCAGTTCGAAAAAATATCAGAAAATCTACATGAACAACGCTAAAACAGTGAAATCCTGGAGCCAAACGAAGAGTAAGAGGAGGAGTTTTCTTTTTAATCATGAGTTTCTGACAGGTGTGATGTAGCCCGCCACAAATTCTTCTCCTGTGTCCATCCTTTCATCTTAGACTAGCATTTGCAACCTACATCCTCAGTTATTTGCTGGATGTATTCTAATCTCTGATATTATCTACGGTTTTTACCCTCTACAGATCCCTTTAATATCATGGAAGCTAATTCCCGATGTCTTAACGAATGTCCTAGATCCCTTTTCTTGTGAGTGTTTTCTATGTATTAATTTCCTCGCCGATTCTGCAGAGATCCTCCTCATTCCACAGCCTGTAACTCTACTCAAGTTTCAACGTTCATCTGCAGCACCATATCTCAAATGCTTCGACTCTCTTTTGTTCCGGTTTTCCACAGCCCACGTTTCACTACCATGTGATGATATTCTACAAACGTACAGTTTCAGAAATTTCTTCCTCATATTAAAGTTTATGTTTGATGCTAGTAGATTTCTTTTGCCCAAAAAAGCCCTCTTCAACGGTGCTAGTCTGCTTTCAGTGTCCTCCTTGCTCCGTCCGGAATAGGTTATTTTACAGCCTAGGCAGCACAATTCCTTAACTTCATCTACTTGTGGTCACCAATCCTGATGTTAAGTTGCTCGCTGTTCTCATTTCTGCTAGTTCTCATTACTTTCGTCTTTCTTCGATTTACTCTCAAATCATATTCTGTACTCATTAGACTGTTGTTCCATTCAACACATTCTGTAATTAGCCTTCAACTTTACTTGAGATAGTAATGTCATCAGCGAATCATATCACTGATATCCTTTCAGCTTGAATTTTTATCTCATTCTTGAACTTTTCTTTTTATGTTCTTCACTGCTTCTTCGGTGCGTAGATTGAATAGTAGGTGCGACAGACCACATCCCTCTCTTATACCCTTTTCAATCCGAGGAATTCGTTCTTGGTCATCTAGCCTTATTGTTCCTTCTCGGTTCTTGTACATCTTGTATATTACCCGTCTTTTCATGTAACATAACCCTATTTTCCTCATAATTTCGAAAATCTTCTGCCATTTTACATTGTCAGTCACGCTTTTTCCGGGTCGACAAATCCTATGAACTCGTCTTGATTTTTCTCATGGCTTTTCTTCATAGTGCTTTTCATACACTACCATATCTCATATTCACAATACGCATTCAAAAGTCTCTTCCTCTGGCAAACTTGAATAAATTTACACTGGGCGCAACCTGAATATAACTTGTGGATTTTGTTAGCTTACTCAGCTACTAGAAGATAAATAATGATTGACAGAAGTTGGTAAGTTCTCAAATAAACCCTCTTGCGTGGCAATACAGAGCATGGATAAGCGAGAAGTCACTCCTTCATATTTCTTGAACATAGCGTAGTAGGAATGTGCACGCAAAGAGTGAAGGGTTCAAATCACAGTGCAATTTACTGAAGCACATAAATCGCTGCAGAAATAGTGCAAGGCCAAGCGCTCACAATTCAATCCTCAGAGCTGGTAGTCTTGGGTTCAAAACTGCGGATACTCTCCAGTGCAACAGTATAAGTCACAAGCAACGGACACTATCACAGGGCAGCAACCACACCTGAGGTAAACATATCCGCTACACATTAAAAAGCGAACCCTTTGTACGAACAAGCGCCCCGCCCATAATGCGGAACCATAATGTTTTCTGTAGCCCACCAGAAGCCGCACTGCCTCGTTACACCGCAAACCACTTCCACTAACGACGATAAGTAAACCTCTCCATCTACGGAGATTTTTTTTTCCTTTATTTTTACTTCATCCCCCTCGCCTGATGTGGGAAGCGGATGGTCTGTCAGCAAGTGAACTAAAAAAATAACGAAAATGAGAAAATACAGTAGGGGTGTTTACGTACTTTAAATCAAGAAACGAACACAAATAATTAAAAAACGAAAATATATACACTTTGAAAACAGATCGCAGAATGGTGAAATTCTTCTGAGAGAAAACACTGAAGCGTTGCGCTTTCACTTAAAATCTACTCTGGGTGAGAAGTATTTCGGGAGGAGAAAATATGTTCTTTAGGGTTGAGGGGTCTGGACAGAAAAGATAGGGAGTAGATAGGTAAGAAAACTATGGATGCGAAGGTGGGTTGGTGTGGATAGTGGGAATACAGACAATAGGAAAGGTGTGTGGGTAGTGTAATGGTAACAAGAAGAAACAGATGGGGATGCATATAGAAGGAAAATGAGAGAAGATAGGTGGGAAGAATAAAAGTTGGTCCCATTGTCTGGGAGAATGAGTTGGTTGAGGAGGGTGTGTAGGTGTCGGGGTGGCGGGTTGAGTTTGTAATGACACGGCAGCAGACCAGGGTTGGTGATTAGGCGGAGACGACGGTTTATTGAAATCCAGTTTCTGGATAGTATGGGAGATGTGGAGGTGTTCGGTATGCGTGAGTTGGCTTAGAATTTGATGATATGGTAGTGGATCCATGTGGGGGGAGGGGGGGGGGGGAGGGGGACGTAAATGGATGCGAGAAGCGAGGCGAAGTATATGGCCTTCAAGAATTTGAAGGAACTTGAAGAGCTTTGGTGGGATGAATACGCATGGAATATTTGCGTAGCAGAAGATGGTTGAGATCAGGGTTTTGTAGCTGTGAAAAGCATCTATGGAGCTCATACTCATGGCTGAAAGTTGTGGCGACATCAGGGCGCTGGAGATGACACCTGCGGCATCTTTGGTGCCATCGGAATCCCCTGGTGACTTGGGTGTCGCTGCATCTTCTGATACGCAACATCTGACCTGGCCGATCTCATTCGAGAGTGGGTGGCAGACAGTGGTGGGTTCACGTATCACTGGGTGGAAGGCAAAAGAGGGAGAATATCACGTGGAGGCTCCCTACACCTTAGCAATGATACGAGGTGCAACCCATTGTTGATGATAACTTTGAGCCATCACAGGATGCCTCTCGTGTTGGGCCAGTGGTCGATTTTCCTGCCACTCCGGAGAAGTGAAGAGGGTGGGTATGTTTGTCATTGGGAGTTCCAATGTAAGACAGGTGGTGAAGCCCCTCTGGGAAATATGAGGCAAGGCGGGAAAGAATGTCAGTGTGTATTTGGTATGTCTGCTAGCGGGTCATGTCCGTGGTGTGGTGGAGGGACCGCCGGCGGCTATCGAGCGCAATGAGTGAAACCGACTGCGTATAGTGGCGCATGTTGGCACAGAAGACGCCTACCGCATAGTTCTGGGGCCATCCTCGGCGCCTTTCGGCGGATCGCTGGTTTGGTGAAGACATCTAGCATCGCACGTGGGGTGCAGGCTAAGCTGCCTATTTGAAGCATCGCGGTCCTCTGATTTGGAGCAGAGTGGAAGGTCTAAACTGAAGACTTAGACGGCTCTCTGACGGTATAGGATCTGAATTTCTCGACGTACACATCGGGTGCAGAGTCGTAGGGTTCCTTGTAATACGTCAGGCGAGTACCACACGCAGTAAGCGGAGTACGTGTGGCGTGCACATGGGGCCTTTTTAGGTTATAGAAACCCTTCCTTGGGATCAAGGACGATTTGCCTGATAAATTAGCCACAATGTCCTCAGAGCATGTTCGTCGTCGCAGATCAGAGATAGAAAAGTTAGTTCGTATAGCTTACTGAAGGTTATAATGAACAGATAGTATTAGCAGCAGAAAGATGGTTGAAACCGGGCGTTAATGACAACGAAAACTTAAGTTTAGATTGGAGTATTTAGAGTAAGGATAAGGTATTCGCCAATGATGGCTGCGGGTTTATTGCAGTAAAGAAGTCGATAAAATCTAACGAGGTTATCACGAATTCCGAGTGTGAATTAATCTGGATGAATTTAACTATCAAAGATCTATCAAAAATGGTAATTAGATGCATTTATAGACTGTCTGTGTCAGGAGCTCTAATGGTAGAGTGCTTCAGACTGAAGGTGCAGCGTATCGTTAATAGTTTTGATGATAGTGCTGTTGTATTAGGGGTGACTTAAACTTGCCAGGTATAGATTGGGAGTGTCATGCCATCGAAGCTGGTGCCGGAGACAGGGATTCGTGTGACATTGTTCCGGATGTCTTGTCCGGAAATTAGTTTGAGCAGATAGCTAAGAGAACCAAGTCATGAGGGTAATGTGTTAGACCTCCTGGCAACAAACGACCTGAACTTATCGAATCAGTTACCGTGGAGGAAGGTCTCAGTGATCATAAGGCTGCAAGAGCAACTATGAATGTTAAGAAATGTAGAAGATATTTTTGCTTAAGAGTGACAGGATACGAATTTCAAATCAGCATCAAATAATCGGTGATGAGGACAAAGATGTGGACAACAAATGGAAAAAAATCACAGGCATCGTTTAATATGTCCTAGACAACTATGTTCCGAGCAAGATATTAAGACCCACTATTATTTAATAGCCATTATAGAAAACTGTTAGGTTAACATAACGCACTTCATCTCAGATTCAAGAGAAGTAAACATTTGGCTGACAAGCAAACGCTGAACAAAGCGAAAATGAGCGTAAGGAGAGCGATGACAAAAGCGTTCAATGACTTTCAAAGTGAAACTTTGAAAGAATTTAGTAGTATTTAAAATCAGTAAGTGGGTCAAAATCATTTATCTATTCACTCAGTAACCATACTGGCACCGAAACGGAAGATGTCAGACAGATGGTCGAAATACTGAATTTGGTCTTAAGAAATTGTTTGAGTACGGAAGATCGTAATACGGCCCCTCCTTTCAATCGTCGTATGACCATCGAAAGCCAGCCGATTTGGGTGAACGGTTCTAGGCGCTTCCGTCCAGAGCCGCGCTGATGCTACGGTAGCAGGTTCCAATCCTGCCTCGGACATGGATGTGTGTGATGTCCTTAGGTTAGTTAGGTTAAAGTAGTTCTAAGTCTGGGGGACTGATGACCTCAGGTGTTAAGTTCCATAGTGCTTAGAGCCATTTGAGCCATTTCTGAACTTCGAAACGTGTCCTCGAAACGTGTCGTCGAAATGGTAGATATTGAGATAGCAGATGACGGAATAGGAAAAATAAATAAATAAATAAATTCGCTTAGTGTTGGAAAGGCATCAGGACCAGATGAGACACCTATAAGATTATACAAAGATTATGCGAAAGCATTTGCACCCTTCTAGCAATAATTTATCACAGATGGCTTGAGCAACGGAGGGTACCTAGAGACTGGAAGAAAGCGTAAGTCATTCCTGTTTTTAAGAAGGTCCATAGGATAGATATACACAATAGGGTATTTGGCTGTTTTCTGGAAATTGTCTTAAATGATTAATGATGGCATTTTATGCTTCTACATACTTTTTTCCTCTTAAATTTCAGTATTATTTTATAAAAACGAAAGATAAATTCAAATAATTTGAAACCCCACTAAAACTCTCCATTCGAATCGTGTGATGCCTGTGACTATCTAGCTTGCTGCTGCTACTACCTTAATGCTAATTCGCTACGATGTTTTGGAATTTGTGTTTCGGAATAGTGTTACAAACCGTGTTGAGTACCATACTGTACAAATACATCTATAAAAACGCCTGAAAATTTGTTTCTGAGTATTCCAGAGAATGAGACAGTGCGTAAAATGTGGTTGCACTGTACCGGCAAATTGCCACCACGCCGACGCACAAGTCCACTAAATTAATTAAAAATATGTTGCACCGTAAAATTAACATTAACTGAAGTCCAAGATAAGCTTTCCCACTGTTACAACGAAGAATAACGTCATTCAACGAAATTAAACTCCTAGTGAAAACTGTCGGTTTACCAACCTACATCTGAATTATTCGATAGCACAATTGTTAGAGCGGTAGATCTTCGAATTTTGTAAGATAATGTTCATAGATCACTGGTTCTAATCTAACCCGAAAGAATATTTTAACTTATTTTTAAAACGACTCTATAGTCCTCTCGTACGAAAACCAAATCATAGTTATAAAATTTCATCTCACCAATCAGAAACAGAATATTATTGTTTTCCTTCCTGTTTGTATGGGCTTACATTTGCAGTCGCTGTTCGCACATGTCACGTCCAGAAAGATTTTTCTAGTTTCTGTGACCACAAACTTTTTACTTTATTAAAAACAATGTTTTTATCTTCCCATTGTCCAGCTAGGATCCTTATTATTTGGCGTTTTGCAGTTTCATCATCTTGCAGAAAGATGAAGTACGTCTGCTTCAGACGCTAACGCTGGTTTACATCCACAAACAACACAACACAACGTAGGCTTCCGTGGCCACCCTGAAGAAGGTCGCTTGCCACAGGGACCAAAACTTCGGTAGTTTTATATATATTGACAATGCAGCCACAAGCCCAGAAAAATTTTATTGAATGGCACAGCCCTTTTGTTTTTGTCACCTGCTTGTTTTACACGCATTATATCTCTCCGTATAACCTCGTTGTACTGTGGACGTATGATGATATCTTCACTACTAGCAATATTTTTCAAAAAGTGAATTTTTTGTCCGCAAAGTAAATGCATTTATCCTCTCTGTTGTCCATTTCTCAGACTACGATTAATGTGAAGCGCATCCCAAAATCGAAACAACTGCTACAATCAGTTCTTGCTAACGCTATTTTGGTATTTTGTGTAACATTTTTAAAGATATGCGACCCTTCCATGATACGAACATGTGACCTCTTAATCTGCATTCGGATACACTATCGAACGCTTGCTGGATGCAGAATCTGAACCTCAGTGGCTTCTAAGAAGAAATTTCGCACTAAGTTTGACCAAGGATAAATTGGTTGTGTTTTGGGTCGCAGCTCATGACTGGCAGTCGACAATCTAATTATAATATACGGACCCACTTGCGTAAGTTCTACAGTTCCTTAGTTTTGAACGAGCTTAATCATTTTGCAGGGAGCAGGAAAAGAATGTCAGTCGTCGCCCATAGCGCCGCTCTAAATGGCTGGAGCATAAGTGCATCAACTTTCGCAAGGCTTCCAGTGTCACCGATTTTACTTAACAGCTGTAATTGCGTTTTTCATCACTAAATAGCTAAACTGTTTGCAGGAAAAGTACGTAAAAACCGCGTTAACTTCGGCTAACGCACCTATAACACACGTATTACTCCTGGTCTGTGACGTCGCCAGAGCATCAGCTAGTAATAGAGCATTATCGATCACGTGACCAAATCTTGATTATTTAATGATTTTTAAACTTTAATCACATAAAAATAACAAGTATATTGCGAGAATATTGCCCGTAAATGCTATTTAAATGTTATAATCAATCAGAATAACAATAATCCGAACCATATTTTTAACATAGCAAAATAGCCTGTTATAAACCTATGTCGTTAATGCCAGTCTGTTTTAGATTTATGGAACATGTTTTATGCTCAACGATTATGATGTTTTTGGAGAATGAAAATCTCCTCTATAACAATCAACATGGCTTCCGCAAACAGAAATCCCGTGAAATTCAGTTGGCTCGTTTTCTCCATGAGATCCACAGCGCCGTATGTTGCCGTGTCCTTAACTTCAGGTATGAATTTGATACCGTCCCGCACTGCCGTTTAGTGAAAAAAAGAGCTTATCGAGTATCGGAACAGATTTGCGACTGAATTCAAGACCTCTTTGCAGACGTCGCTCTTAACGAACCAAAGTCGACAGATGTAAAGGTAATACCGGAATACCCCAACGAAGTGTGACAGGATCGTTACAGTTTACGATATGTATGTAAATGATCTAGCCAAGGCTGCTCGCAGGTGATGCTGTTGTCTATAACAAAGTAGCAGCACTAGAAGATAGTAACGGTTTGCAGAATGTCCTCCAGAGTATTGATGAATGGTGCAGGCTCTGGCAGTTTACTTTGAACGTAGGTAAATGTCACATATTACACACTCGTAGGAAAAGAAATCCACTACTGTACAGCTACACTATTAATGACACACCGCTGGAAACAGTATCTATCATAACATATCTAGGAGTAACTTTCCAGAGCGACCTTATGTGGAATGACTATATAATACAAATAGTGGGTAAATCAAATACCAGACTCGGATTCGTAGGAAGAATTTTAAGTCAATGTAACTCATCCACAAAGGTAGTGATTCCTGAGTATTGTTCATCTGTCTGGGACCCCTGACAGACAGGAACGATAGAAGAGAGAGAGAGAAGATCCATCGAAGAGTGGCGCGTTTCGTCACGGTGTAAGTAGGCTGTTTAGGTTTTTATGTTGGTAACGCCACGTAGCGCTCTGTATGAAAATCACTGACTGTGCTGTGTGCAGTCTGTGGCTGGTTAGCGTTGTTGGAATATTCGCTATTGTAGTGTTGGGCTGTTGGATGTGAACAGCGGGTAGCGTTGCGCAGTTGGAGGTGAGCCGCCAGCAGTGGTGGATGTGGGGAGAGAGATGGCAGAATTTTAAGAGCAGACGATCTGGATGTATGTCCGAGAGAAAGAGTAAATTTGTAATACTGGATATCATGAACTGATGTATATGTTGTGACTTTTGAGCATTATTAAGATAAATACATTGCTTGTTCTCTATCAAAATCTTTCATTTGGAAACTATGCCTATCAGTAGTTAGTGCCTTCAGTAGTTAGAATCTTTTATTTAGCTGGCTGTAGTGGCGCTCGCTGTATTGCAGTAGTTCGAGTAACGAAGATTTTTGTGAGGTAAGTGATTCATGAAAGTTATAGGTTATTGTTAGTCAGTGCCATTCTTTTGTAGGATTTTTGGAAGTCAGATTGCGTTGCGCTAAAAATATTGTGTGTCAGTTTAGTGTTGATCAGAATAAGTAAAGAGAGTAATGTCTGAGTACGTTCAGCTTTGCTCAGCTGTTTGAAAATCAAATAACGTAGAGGTTTATCAGGACAATAATTCATTAATTTTTCAAAGAGGATGTTTCAACGGGATCGTTTAGCCGGCGTTGCATTGGCAGATGTTACAAGAGAGTCGTTGTGCATCGCGGAGAGACTTACAATCGAAATTTCGAGGCCGTACTTTCCGGGAAGAATCCGACAACATGTTACTTCCCCCCATATATCTCTCGCGCAATGACTGCGAGGAGAAAATTCGAGAAACTAGAGCCAATACAGAGGCTTACCGACAATCATTCTTCCACGCGCTATTCGCGATTTGAACAGGGTTTGAGGGCTCAGTTAGTGGTACAAAAAGTACCCTACGTCATACATCATTAGGTGCCTTGCCGAGTATGACGTAGATGTAGACGTAGAGGTAGATGTTACGCAACCGACTCCCACGTCGCTGCCCCCTACCGAGACGCAGGCGCGCCAAACAGCCGACAGACTCTCAGAGACTATAACCCCACAGAGACAGGCTCATTTTCAGTAGTACAACGACACAGGAAGATTAGCCTTTTTCTTTCTTTTTTTTTTTTTTTACCAACGAAACTTTCAAGTCGGGATAGTTTCTTCTATTTCCACATTTACATTTATATGTAATTTATCAGCCTTCTCGGACATAATATTTCATCTCTTGATTGTTTAGCTACAATTCATGAGTTTTCTATAAGTCATTTATTAAAACTGGTATCAAGTTATTTGCACAAATATATTCTGAAAGTCAACGAAATAGCTGTCAGCAGGGATGTTCAAATGTTCAAATGGGTGTGAAATCTTACGGGACTTAACTGCTAAGGTCATCAGTCCCTAAGCTCACACAATACTTAACCTAAATTATCCTAAGGACAGACACACACACACCCATGCCCGAGGGAGGACTCGAACCTCCGCCGGGACCAGCCGCACAGTCCATGACTGCAGCAGGGATGAGCGCATCCATCCGAAAGTAGGAATAGTTTGCTTTTTCTGGGCGTCCTTCTGATTCTTGCAATGTGCAATGAACTACGATTCATTGACCATCTTCTGCAACTGAAACTAATAAAACCTTAGTATCACCACATGATAGGAAGGGGAAGTGGGCAGAAGCACCTCACGCAGATATTACACGATCAATTGCTGAGGCCGTGAACAGCAACATGCATGTTCTTCAATGATCGGTAATTTCTATTGCGGCAATGGATCAAATACATCAATCGGAGCCGCGCGGGGTAGCGGCGTGGTCTCAAGCGTTTTTCCACGGTTCGCGTGGCTCCCCCCGTCGGAGGTTCGAGTTTTCTCTCTGGCATGTGTTTGTGTGTGTGTGTGTGTGTGTGTGTGTGTTGTCCTTAGCTTAAGTTCGTTGAAGTTAGATTAAGTAGTGTGTAAGCCTAGGGACCGATGACCTCAGCAGTTTGGTTCCATAAGAACTTACCATAAATTTCCAAATTTCCATCAGTCGGAAAGAGCGTAAACTACAATAGTCTGAGTGTCTAAAACAATCACCGTAATCCACCATAGGTTTGCGAAGATACGTTTGCGTTCTTTGTCTTATCTCACATTGTCCGTTCAAACGACCTCTACAACTGCTGAAGAAATCCGTCAACTCCCTTCATTGTTATGGTGTACAGTTTATTAAAGTCTCTGAGACCAACGTTTTGCGCCCCCTATGTTAAAAAAGTAGTGGAGTGGTTCTTTGTAGGACATTGTAACACTCCAAAGGGCATAATGACTCTACCTCAAATATCTTCAATGAAAAAAAAGCGTAGTGTTGCAATGGTTAAGACACTAGACTGCAATTCTGGGAAAAGCGAATTATCCCATGGCAGTCTTCATTTAGGTTTTTATGGCGTTGTTAGTTGAATGACACTGACCCACTGGCAAGGCAAAGGACTAAATCGTAGGCTCCATTATGTACAATGTCCTCAGAACAACTATCTCGTGTATAGTGAAAAATGGAGAGGGCTTAAAATTGTTCTCTGACACAGCTGCGAAAATATATTCCTCCGTAGCCGAGTGGTCAGCGCTTCTGTCTGAAGTGAGGACCCGAGTTCAGAGGTTTTCCTTGGTGGGAGAACTGGAAAGAGATGTACACAGAATCGTGATCACATTTGAGAAGTTGACTGAATGGCCATTAGCGGCTCTAAGGCCTGACAAGCGGGCTTCGGCCAAGTGCCGACCTTTATGCCCACCCATACAGCGTATGGCCGGTCGCCATCGAGTGGCCTTCAGCACGTGTACGAGGAGAGTTGTGAAGATATTTAAGTCTCATGCCTAGTGGACAACATAAATTATAACAATGTAATAACTATCGGACTGAAAAAAGAAAATGGTTCAAATGGCTCTGAGCACTATGGGACTTAACATCTATGGTCATCAGTCCCCTAGAACTTAGAACTACTTAAACCTAACTAACCTAAGGACATCACAGAACACCCAGTCATCACGACTGAAAAAAGAGATGGAGATAATAATAGGGTGCGTGAGGCAACTAAAATTAGTGGTTAATTTTTTGCTTGTCTCTTCCTATGCCTATCTATTTTCAGAAGTAAGTAATTTAAAGTATAATTAACAAAATTAATTGGAGCAGCTTTAATAATTGCAGAATAATGCTTAAAACTGTAAACCACGCATTCGTAGGAAGCTATACCTTCTCGTTGTGCCAATTCGCTAGGATTTTACAGAAGTATTAGTTGTATCACTCAATTCACCACAGACAGCAAAGATAAAAGTACGTAATAAAGAAAAAAAGCGAATGAATAACGGTACTACGAACGATTCCTTCCTTCACCTCTGACCAACTCTAGCTTCCAATTCAATAGTCTCTTATTTGCCTTTTCGTCCAGATTTCTTGAATGAATCGGTGTTCATCTTTCATCTTATGTTACTGGGAACTTTGAGTGGTCATGAGCTGATATAACAGATCCTTCATTCTGTGACCGAAACGGACAACATAATGAAACTTTTCGTAGATGAAACCTGCGAGCAAAGTTGGGACCCGAAACCGGACGATTGCCTTATCCAACAACCCAGTTGTCAGTTCGGCCGAGTTAGCCACACGGTTCGACTCCAACCTACAGTGCCTCGGAACTTCTCACCTGCTCTTTGAGGCTACATAGGAGCTTGTAATCTTCTTCCTGCTTTCTTACTCAATCTATTCTCCACATTAAAGCCCTTTATGAAGGTTTGAAAGGAGCAAAAGCTACAATAAACCTTCTAGTTTACTTAGCTTGTCATGTCGATATGGCTCCAGTTCTTCTTCTCTAGGGGTCTGATTCTTGAAGGTGAAAATGTCACGTTTTTGTTCCTCATGGTTCGATTGAACTAAAGAAATTTGAAGATTGTTGTTGCAGAAGTTTTTTGTTTTTACGTAAATATATTTTCTCACATTTTAGTATATCATACACTCTTTTGATTTTTCACATTAACAAAGCAGAAATTACATTATTCGCACAAAAATTCGTCCGATCACATCAGAGGTATGCTTACGACTCCCACACTCAGCGGAAATAACGATACTCCAAAGGGCTCACAATTTTTCTTAACAAACGAATTTCTACTAGTTTGTGTTACATTACTAATTTCGATTATTATTTCATAAACAAATGCAGGAATAAACATAGGAAACAATACAGGCTTGCGTAATTAATAATAGAAATTTTAAGTGTGCAAATATTTAGTAATTTCAAATATTTCTAAAAAAAATAATTTTAACTGTACATTCAGTCATACTTATCGATTGTAACAGTAGGACTAAAATTTTTTATAAAGTAATTCTTTATCATAAATTTTAGCTTGAAATATAACATACTGTGTATAAAATTATATGGAAGTTTAAAAAAAAAAGAAAGCAACTGAGATAGTATTGACCTGTCCAAGATTCGAAAAATAATACTGGTACCGAGAACTACTGTAGAGGAAAAGTAATGCTAGAGGAGGATGTCCCGTTACAAGCTGCAGTACGGTTACATACAGTACCACGCTCCACTATGAAGCCCAGGAGACAGCAAGTGGCAGGCGTTTACTTAGACACATTATCTCAACGTAGGGGTTGTTCCCAGAATGAATGAATTAGTGAATCTTCGAAAACTAAAGAGGGTACCTGATATTTTGAAACAACACCAAGACAAAGGATTGTTTAAACAATGATCTGTTCATCACATCTCGAAAGGAAATGCAATTTGAGATGTTCAGAGCGCTACGTTTGAAGACAACGCCACTGAAATCAGAGAAATAAAGAGGATATAAAATGTAGACTGGCAACGGCAAGAAAAGGTATCCGAAAAAGACCAAGCATTACTACGTCTAACATATATTTCATCAAGAGTTAACTAAAAATATTTGTCTGGAGAGTAACATTGACTGTAAATAGTACAGACAAGTAGACAACAGAAGCTTTTGAAATGCGGTGCTACAGAAGAATACTGAAGCTTACATGTGTAGATCGAATGACTGCCAATAAATCAAAGACCAGTTTTTTTGGTAATGGAACAAAGTTCTGGGGACAAAATATCTAAAGGAAGACCAAGTTAATAGATCCAAGGGGAAGCAAACTGCATTATGTGCAAACGTGAAGAGATTTGCACAAGGTAATCTTGTTTCTTTTACTGTGCTGCAATTTGGGGCGTCAGAAATTGAATATTTCGTAATGGAGAACAAAGGCTATTCTGTTAGTATTTTTCCTCGCTCGGGTAGAAATTTTTACACTTAACTGCACCAAAGGATGCTTTATTACTTCAATCGTATGTATGTGAGTTGGTGTACCGCGTAAGTCACTGTGCTAAGATGCTTCAGTACGAATCTGTAGTTGCTTCGAAATCGGTATTCAAGAAATAAAGATGATTCTGCGTGACGCAAGTCTGGTGCAAGTCATTCAATTGCACGCAACGTTGTCTCTAACCTGCTGGGGAAACGAGAGCTACAGTATAAAGTGGAAGTCCAACCACGAGTAGTTCCTGGAGAATCCTCACGTCTCCGAGAGGCGAAAACTAAAGACATAAGTAAATATTTTGTGGTTGTATCGGGATTCGATGCCGTTACCTTTCCGTTTCGATTTACTTGATTTACCACTAGATTACGTTACTCGACTATTAAATGAATAAAAAACAATAAACACTTCTGAGTGGAGAAAGAGGGGAGTGTCTCTCCTATGGGTCGTCTGGCGCATTTTTCTGATGTTTCTGCAAATATTTTCAACTTCGTGTTAACCTTAACAAATACTGCTCTTCACGTCTTTCATATGACGCAAAGCGTCGACGGAAATAGTCGTTTCGTTGCACATTACCTACAAAATACGTGCCCATTCGATAGAGCGGCCTCAGGTTAGTCCACTGCGCTATTCTTTTTATCGATGTGTATTAACAGGAACAGTGAAGCACGAAAAATACGAGTACTCCGGTAGCGACTGAGTAGCGCTTCTGCATGGGGGAGTCACTGCTGGGGAACTGGTTATTCTTCGTATTTCACTGTCCCTGTTTATACACATCGTTAAAAGGAATATCACGCTAGACTATTTTGGGACCGAGCTTTAAAAATAATTTTCTTTGAAACAGGAAGCAAACCGACGCTTTCCATCGACAACTCTACAGCTATATCTCTAACGTCGATCAGTTGTAGAGTTTTGGAACACGTATTATGGAGTATAATGACTTTTCTGGAGACTACGAATTTGCTCTGTAGGAATCAGCATGGGTTTCGAAAAAGACGACTGTGTGAAACCCAACTCGCGTTATTCGTCCACGAGACTCAGAGGGCCATAGACACGGGTTCCCAGGTAGATGCCGTGTTCCTTGACTTCCGCAAGGCGTTTGATACAGTTTCCCACAGTCGTTTAATGAACAAAGTAAGAGCACATGGACTATCAGACCAATTGTGTAATTGGATTGAAGAGTTCCTGGATAACAGAACGCAGCATGCCATTCTCAATGGAGAGAAGTCTTCTGAAGTAAGAGTGATTTCAGGTGTGCCGCAGGAGAGTGTCGTAGGACCGTTGCTATTCACAATATATATAAATGACCTTGTGGATAACATTGGAAATTCACTGAGGCTTTTTGCGGATGATGCTGTAGTATATCTAGAGATTGTAACAATGGAAAATTGTACTGAAGTGCAGGAGGATCTGGAACGAATACACAGAAAGAAAGATCCATTATCATTTACCTACAATGTAACAGGTCAGCAACTGGAAGCAGTTAATTCCACAAATTATCTGGGAGTAGGCATTAGGAGTGATTTAAAATGGAATGACCATATAAAATTAATCGTCGGTAAAGCAGATGCCAGACTGCGATTCATTGGAAGAATCCGAAATAAATGCAGTCCGTAAACAAAGGAAGTAGGTTACAGTACACTTGTTCGCCCACTGCTTGAATACTGCTCAACGGGATGGGATCCGTACCTGATAGGGTTGATAGAAGAGATAGGGAAGATCCGACGGACAGCGGCGCGCTTCGTTACAGGATCATTTAGTAATCGCGAAAGCGTTACGGAGATGATAGATAAACTCCAGTGGAAGACTCTGCAAGAGAGGCGCTCAGTAGCTCGGTACGGGCTTTTGTTGAAGTTTCGAGAACATACCTTCACCGAGGAGTCAAGCAGTATATTGCTCCCTCGTACGTATATCTCATGAAGAGGACAAAATCAGAGAGATTAGAGCCCACACAGAGGCGTACCGACAATCTTTCTTTCCACGAACAATACGAGACTGGAATAAAAGGGAGAACCGATAGGGGTGCTCAAGGTACCCTCCGCCACATACCGACAGGTGGCTTGCGGAGTATGGAGATGTAGATGTAGACAATGGGTGTCGCTCGGTAGACGTGATGACCAGTACGTGATTGGGCTGACTCCAGTTACACGCTGCAAAAATGAAACTGCGAATAACTGCCGAAACACCAGAGAAGAGGCGTCTGACGAATCCTAGGAGAGACATCCTGTATATTTACTTATTCACCATACAAAAGTCGTCCGATATAGACCATCCTGTAAAGTTGCATCGAACCAGTCTTTGCTCTGAGACGATTAGCATAAATATTAATTGATCTTTTGAGTAATATACTTTTGAATCCTAGACTGTGTCGCTATAGCAGACTCTTAAGGCAACATTTTGACCGCTGTTGTAGCGGTTCATTTCGTAATGGCTGAAGCAGTTTAGTCACTCTGAAGAAGACCACTGCAAATGTACTCGAAACGTCCACTTTACAGTTCCTGTAATGTCCCATAATGACGCAGCGTAACACCAAAATTGACACTGACCGTGAAAGTCCATACACTTGTATAATCTCTGTTGTTTCAAAACTGCCGTTTGGTGCTTTGAGTAAAAACAGGTCTATTGTTACCTGCAAAAAGAGTCCTGAGAGAAACGCGATGCGATCTCTTTCGATAGCCAGCCGATGCGATTCAGCGAACAGAACCGCCCCTCCCCACTTCCACACCCACCTCGCGCGAGCACCTGATTAGCGCCCGCAGAAGCACTTAGCCCTGGACAATGAGCGCCGCGCGCTGAATAAACAACCTCATTGTGGCCGCCGGCAGATCGGCCCAACGCCGGGCCTCTATCGGGCTTGACAATCTGCCTTTTTTTTCCACCTACCGATAAAATTCTGAGCGCACCATTCGGACGCTTTCTTATTCATCTCGCGGCGAGCGATATTCAGCACCCCGCCTCTCGGTGTTCCGTTCCCTTCTCCTTCGGCTTCTCTTTCTCCTGTTTTTCTGCCGACGTATTCGGCTACCGCTGCCTCCCACGCCGCTTTATCAGGAAGCGTCTCGCTGTTGGACCGGCTCAAAGCTGTTCTCCGAGCCTCCCTTCCTCCTTCCCTCCCCCCGTCCATCTACCTTTATAAACGGGCGCCGATCGAGAAAAACGATACACGGGCGGAATTAAAAGTCTTAATCGAGTTTACGACGGGGGCGGCGAACAAAGGCTGACGCATCGCACGCTGCTGCCGCTTTTTCCGTCGCTGCCGGCCTTGCGTTGCGTTGGCGGTCACAGAACGCTGTGGCTCACCGCCACTCTCTCTCTCTCTCTTTCTCTCTCTCCCTCTCTCTCTCTCTCTCTCTCACACACACACACACATACATATACTGAGGTAACAAAAGTCGTGGGATAGCGATGTCTGCATGTACAAATGGCCGTAGTATCGTGTACTCAAGGTACAAAAGGGCAGTTCGTTGGCGAAGCTGTTATTTGTACTCTGGTGGCCTATGTGGAAAGGTTTACGACGTGGTTATGGCCGCACGACGGGTGTAAGACGTGTATACTTCTATTGTCTATCGTCAAACCAAAATTTATGAAATATGTTTATACTTTATTAATAAGATTAAGTAGGAATAATTAATATTTGTCATGTAGGAAATAACTGTGGAAGCAGGGAATGTCTGCACCAAAGTATTGCTGACAAGAGAGAGCGCAAACTGATATAGTTTTAAGAAGGGCGGGAGAGACCGCGTATGGATACATTTTAAGAAAAGAGCGGGAAAGACCGCGCATTGATACATTTTGTAATGGTAGCAGGGATTGTCCGCACCAGAAAGCATTGTTGGCAGCAGAGACCGCACTTTAGCGTTCGTAGGAAGTCAGTAGTAAGCGAGATGTGAAGCGAGATGGTAGCAGGTCTGAAGCGAGAGGTTGAGAGGAGCAGTGTGCCTGCCAACCACCAGCTATGATTTACAAGAGATTATAAACGGATGTACAGAGACATCAGCTAACTATTATCATAAGAGGAACTAATATTATTGAATTATTTTCTTTGCGAAACTCAAGACTACTGAAGGTATGATTGCGCAATGCTAGTTGTAAGATAATTGTAAAAACTAAGTCCCATTTGAACGTTTGTAAAATCATTTCATTACCAACAGTAAATACTTGAAGCGTTTTCAGAATATAATTAATTTTTGCCAGCAATGTTGCATTACTGATTATAATCCATCCTAAATGCCATCAACGTAAAACTTTGCAACAATTTTATTGTTGTCGAGAAAACCTTTAACCATGAATTACGTAACTTCAGTCAAATTAATTAAAGAATAACGTCAGCTTTGCTATTAAAGAATAACGTCAGCTTTGGTAATAAATACAGTCATTTATTATGACAGCCCACCAGCAGTTAATATAGTAAACGAGAGTAAGTATATTCATGTCGCAGTTCGATGTAGCAGTCAGATGGCGATCCAGTAACAGTAAAAAAGGTAAGGAACAGTTTTGGGTCATTGCAGATAACGACTGAGGGCCACGACGACGACACATTCTACGTTTCGTCGAAATAATCAGAAAATCACTTTTAATAAGCAGCAATTAAATTTGTATGCGAAGATTGAGAAAGAGAATAAATTTCAAAGGGAAGATTTCATTTGTTATTATTAAGCAGTGATAGAGATCCTAAGGAAGGGTTTCATAGGTTATTGTAGAAGGGAAAGTTGCGTAGCGCAAAAAAAAAGAGATATAGAGGAGACGGGAAGGTTTCACGGAAATTAACAGAATTTGATTGCGGAATGGTAGTTGAAGCTATACGTTTGAGACATTCCATTTCGTAAATCGTAAGGGAATTCAATATTCCGAAATCCACAGTGACAAGTTCTTGCCGAGAGTACCAAATTGCAGGCACTAACCTCTCACCACGGACTGGGCAGTGGCCGGCGACCTCCACCTGACGACGGAGAGAAGCGGAGTCTGCTTGGAGTAGCCGGTGCTAAAAGACAAGTAATACTGCGTGAAATAATCACAGAAAACAACGTGGAACGTACGACGAACTTATCCGTTAGGATTGTGCAGCGAAATTTGGCGTTAATTGGCTATGGCAGCAGACGACCGACGCGAGTGCGTTTGTTAACAGCACGACAGTGAACCGTAGACTACTGGAAGACCGTGGCCTTTTCAAATGAGCCCCGATTTCAATTGGTAAGAGCTCATGATAAAGTTCGAGTGTGGCGCACACAACACGAAGCTATGGATCCAACCTGTCACCAAGACATTGTGCAAGGTGGTGGTGACTCCATGGTGGTGTGCGCTGTGTTCATATGGAATGGAATGGGACCTCTGGCCCAGCAGAACCGATCATTAATGGCAAATGTTGTTCGGCTACTTCACTTATAGCCATTCATGGAATTCAAGTTCCCGAACAACGATGGAATTTTTAAGGCTGACAATGCTCCATGTATCCGAATACGTCGTTCTGAAGAACATTCTGGACAATTCAAGAGAATGATTTGGACACCCAGATCACCCGACATGAATACCATTGAACATTTATTGGACATAATCGTGAGGTCACTTCGTGCACAACATCCTGGATCGGCAATGATGGAGGACTATACAGGCAGCATGACCCATTATATCTACGAGGGGCTTCCTACGACTTGCAGAGTCCTTGTCACATTGAGTTGTTGTACTGAGCCGGGCAAAAGGAGGCCCGTCACGGTAGGAAGAGATAGGCTATTCATGACTTTTGCCAGCTCTGACCGCATCCTGCGCGCGCGCGCACGCACACACACACACTCACACACACACACACACACACACACACACACACACACACGCGACCGAATATCTGTCTGTATATCGAATTTATCCAAATGACCCTACGCTGTCGGACGTTATTATGAAGTCACCTTACTGATATCGCATCTGACTCGACGGTATACGAGTGCTCGTTAAGGCACCCCTTCCAGTACACGGGGAGGCTAGCATGTCCTAGGGATGGGAAACGACCGGCCAGTTAAAACCGGTTTGTATTTTAATTCTGAGTAACCATTACTTTTGAGTATTTGTTTGGTCTCCGTTATAACAGCCTTAATATTTTACTAACAACCGAGTGAAAAGAGTGCTGGATCAACTTTGCATAGCAGCAGTGTTAAATCATTCGATTTTAAGTAGAACTGTTTGAAAAAAACGAGTAATATTTGTTCGTTAATTATCAATTTCTTTGAAATTTTACATCACTTAAATATTGCGAAAAGCGTTCACCACCATTTTGTATAACAACTCCTACAGTTAGAAACTAGCAACAAACACATGACATAAGAACTGCTACAGTATTGTAAAGACAATATGTACCTGCTGTTGTGTGGTGTGGCCTATTAGACGGTGCACATTCTAACAATACCACCACTTGCAAACTAGGTTAGAAATTAGGTTAATAATGTTGCTCACGCAGCATATGTTAGCTTTATAGGGCAATAACAAAGTTATAGGCTGTGGATGGTATCGTCAGAATGGAAATAATGAGGTGACTGTAAAAAAGTCATTAATATGGCATTTATCTTGAATGGATTCCCACGTAGATTTCGTCGAAGTCGTTATGGCTCATCTTGTTGATTCTAGGATGATTCCACTTTGACTGCTAGAAGGACAAGATCTGTATTTTAGCAATATTTGAAGACCTAACAAATGCGTTTTTTCAGGAAATTCTTAATGATCAAACAATCCGAGATCAGAACAACGGTATGGTAGAAGTAATTTTTGACTTGGTGTTCACAATCCACATTTTTATTAAACTTCTTGTAAATTCACATATACTTCTTCTTAACTGTCACATCATCAAGAAAACAGTTTTGTATCAATCTTCATATATTTAATTTCCATTTTGACCAAACACAAGACTTGACTGTTCTTTTACAAAGCGAAATAACAACTTAACTTCTGCCAAAGTGAAACAAAAACTACTCTGTGCCCATTCGCGCCAAAAAGGTTACAAGTAAGTCAAAGATTATGACAGTCTCACAGAAATGAATACAGACAAGAATCATATCACGGTAATATATCGATACATCGGAGTACCTATACATTAATGAAAACATATGTGAATATTGTCACAAAAATACACTCCTGGAAATTGAAATAAGAACACCGTGGATTCATTGTCCCAGGAAGGGGAAACTTTATTGACACATTCCTGGGGTCAGATACATCACATGATCACACTGACAGAACCACAGGCACATAGACACAGGCAACACAGCATGCACAATGTCGGCACTAGTACAGTGTATATCCACCTTTCGCAGCAATGCAGGCTGCTATTCTCCCATGGAGACGATCGTAGAGATGCTGGATGTAGTCCTGTGGAACGGCTTGCCATGCCATTTCCACCTGGCGCCTCAGTTGGACCAGCGTTCGTGCTGGACGTGCAGACCGCGTGAGACGACGCTTCATCCAGTCCCAAACATGCTCAATGGGGGACAGATCCGGAGATCTTGCTGGCCAGGGTAGTTGACTTACACCTTCTAGAGCACGTTGGGTGGCACGGGATACATGCGGACGTGCATTGTCCTGTTGGAACAGCAAGTTCCCTTGCCGGTCTAGGAATGGTAGAACGATGGGTTCGATGACGGTTTGGATGTACCGTGCACTATTCAGTGTCCCCTCGACGATCACCAGTGGTGTACGGCCAGTGTAGGAGATCGCTCCCCACACCATGATGCCGGGTGTTGGCCCTGTGTGCCTCGGTCGTATGCGGTCCTGATTGTGGAGCTCACCTGCACGGCGCCAAACACGCATACGACCATTATTGGCACCAAGGCAGAAGCGACTCTCATCGCTGATGACGACACGTCTCCATTCGTCCCTCCATTCACGCCTGTCGCGACACCACTGGAGGCGGGCTGCACGATGTTGGGGCGTGAGCGGAAGACGGCCTAACGGTGTGCGGGACCGTAGCCCAGCTTCATGGAGACGGTTGCGAATGGTCCTCGCCGATACCCCAGGAGCAACAGTGTCCCTAATTTGCTGGGAAGTGGCGGTGCGGTCCCCTACGGCACTGCGTAGGATCCTACGGTCTAGGCGTGCATCCGTGCGTCGCTGCGGTCCGGTCCCAGGTCGACGGGCACGTGCACCTTCCGCCGACCACTGGCGACAACATCGATGTACTGTGGAGACCTCACGCCCCACGTGTTGAGCAATTCGGCGGTACGTCCACCCAGCCTCCCGCATGCCCACTATACGCCCTCTCTCAAAGTCCGTCAACTGCACATACGGTTCACGTCCACGCTGTCGCGGCATGCTACCAGTGTTAAAGACTGCGATGGAGCTCCGTATGCCACGGCAAACTGGCTGACACTGACGGCGGTGGTGCACAAATGCTGCGCAGCTAGCGCCATTCGACGGCCAACACCGCGGTTCCTGGTGTGTCCGCTGTGCCGTGCGTGTGATCACTGCTTGTACAGCCCTCTCGCAGTGTCCGGAGCAAGTATGGTGGGTCTGACACACCGGTGTCAATGTGTTCTTCTTTCCATTTCCAGGAGTGTATGTCTGTTACTTCGCAGAAAAGTAGTACGATATTACTGGTATCGAGAACTGGGGTTGGAGTGCCGTAATGGTCACGTAAATAGAGAACCATTACAACATGTACGTGATAGACTTGTCCCACCTGGTCTATACGGTAGCCTCCCGCTGTGGTCCTAACACACTAGTGATACAACAGAATGGTAGCATCCGTAGTTTGGTAGCAACGAGTACAATTCTCCGTTTGCTTTAAAAGATTAAAAATGAGAGGAAGCACATAAACTTGAGACATCATATAAGAAGAAGACATCCAAAATGTTTATTGGAACAGAAAGCAAATTTAACTGATATACCTGCAATTTTACTGACGTGCTATAAATGTGGGATAATAATTGAAAGCTTTATCTTATGGTTGATTGACACCATCCAAAATTGGCGGTGCAGGGAAGTCATAAACTTCGGACCTTTCGATCTCGCTGTCGCCGCGTCGGTCACCTTCACCTCTGCAGTGGTTGGTGGAAACACCGACACCGATTTCTGCTGCAGACTCGCGGAATATCGATAGCGATTACTTATTCCATCACCTTCATTAAAGTTTTTCAGTAATTGCCCAAAGTCTATGATTATTACGCGAAGTGATAGCAATAAGGAAAAACCGAAAATTGTCTGTTTCGGAAAACGGTTATTTCTGAGCGGTTTTAGATTCCAGATTAAACTGGAGACGAAAAACACCGGTGTAGAGCGCCAGATTTGCACCTGGTGGCCAAAACTGCAACTAATTTTCTCACAGGATCAAACGGTTCTGCATTAACTTTCGCTGTTATACGATGATTACGGCTAACAGTGGACCTCTGCTGCTAGCGGCGCTTTAATCATAACCACCTGGTGTCTGCCGTGCACTGAACTAAAAAGATAAACATGGTGACTGAAACTGAACTATTTCTTATGCCACCAAACACAACACGTTATTACCTATCAGGTATCCAGTTGTAGTCATTAACACAGCTAGCCTCACTGTTGGAAACTGACAGTTTTTCCCATTGCTCTGTCAGTTAAATGTTAGCCAAAGCAGAAGCAAAGGAGTAGTCAGTGCTACAATAATGAATTTCTAAGGTTATCATTAATGACAAGTGCGTTTGCAATAAAATATGTATAGCTCTAAGTGGGGGCTGGTCACGCTTCTTGATGTTTTACAGTAAAACAATGTTAACTTGTCAAAGTCGAATGATAAGGTTAATAATTATGGAAAACACGTTTTTGTTTAACTTTGGGGTTAGTACTTCGAAGAAACTTGCTACAGATAATTTTATGGCTGCAAACGGCGTCATGCAACCTCTAATGTTATTCACCAGATCATTATTACATATCTCAGTAACAGCCTTATCACAGTTCCCTGGGGTACTACGGAACTCACCTTTACGTATATAGATTTTATTCAGTTAAAAACGACGATGGAGTTCCATCTGCATGGACGTCCTGATTCCAGCCACAGATCTGCTCTAATACTGGGTATGTTCGTGTTCTGTTCCCTAAACCAGACAGCATAACTGCATTGAATACATTCTTAATGTCAAGTAAAATGGCATCAATATGGACGCCGTTGTCTACAGTACGCGGGATCTCACGGACGAACAGAGCGAGATGTGTTGCAAGAGCTCTGTTTGAGCAGTATATTTATTTTTATAGCGGAAATTTTCGTTTTGTGGAAACATTACGATACCTTGCAAAGTTCCTGACTGACGAAAATGTTCAAGAATTGCTCTATATGAGAATTTCGTTAGCTAACTTTTACTTGGGTGAATGTCACTTCTTTAGGGTTGCTGCAGTCTGCGACTTGTCATGAGTACTAGCATATTCTTAGATGTTTTGCTGTTGTTACTGTTCTAGATTGTTGCTCACTGTTAGGTAGCAGTGAACCTACTTGTAGCGAGAATTCGGATTTGGGAAGGTTGGTGCTGGGGTGAGACATGTACACGCACTTTAAACACATTCATTTCTCCAAAGAATCCCCACTCCAGGGGAGTGCGCACTCTGTTCGCATTTATGAACATACAATTGTCCCACAAAATATCAAAACAGTTTCTTAACTAAATTAAACATTAGCATAATTCCTAAAAGCTCAAATACGAAACCAAGAAATTAGCCTAATAAATTTACAATTTTCATAACAAATCTAACAAACTGAGATTGGTTAAGCACCAACTACAGCACTCTCAAATTAATATCTTTTAATGATTAAACGTTTTTCCCAAGTTTCTCAACCTACAGCTTTTTTTTTTCTTTAGTCATCAGTCTTCTGACTGGTTTGATATGGCCCGCCACGAATTCCTCTCCTGTGCCAACTTCTTCATCTCAGAGTAGCACTTGCAAACCTACGTCCTCAATTATTTGCTGCATGTGTTCCAGTCTCTGTCTTCCTCTACAGTTTTTGCCCTATACACCTCCCTCTAATACCACGAAAGTCATTCCCTAATATCTTAACAGATGTCCTATCATCTTGCCACTTCTCCTTGTCAGTATTTTCCACATATTCCTTTCCTCTCCGTTGCTGTGCAGAACCTCTTCATTCCTTACCTTTTCAATCCACTTAAGTTTTTCGTTGTCACCACGAATGTCGCATATGCAGCCGTTTCCTTGATGTTCGTGATAAATTATTTATCACGTACGAGTGATGAATCGGAGGTCCATTAAACACCCTTGCCTTGCTCTTCTCAATGGAGAAATCAGGAAGAGTATTGACCACATATTGGAAGCATTCAACGTCTCTATCTAATGCTTTAACAAACTGTTTGTACAAACTTAGCCTGATATGGAGCGGAGGTACAATTATTCTCTCTCGTCTGGCAAGTGGATTGCTGACGACATTTAGCATACCGGCTTACAGTCTCTTTGGTTCCAAGGCCTACCTCGTGCTCTGCTATCCTACACTCTTTCCTAGAAAGAAATTAAGCATTTCGTGGTCCACGCATACTGTCCAGTTGTGCTCCTGGTATTTTAATGGGTTAATCACAGTCTTCATGTCATTCTGCTCTTTTCGTAAATCGCAGAATGATCACCTGGAAGAGGTGCACAGACGTTTCCATTTATGTAGCAGAACACAGTTCAGACTGTTGGAACTGCCTACAAATAAACGCCAATCATCTGGATTGTATAGTGTAATCTCTAATTCCTGGACAAGACCTGAGACATTACGTCACTAAACAGTCTTATTTTCCTCTATAAAATATGAAAGAAAAAGCTCTTCCCACTTTCGGTAGTATGAAACTTTTACAGTATCAGTACACATTTTTCTTGCACTCTAGAGGCTAACACTTCAGCTGAACGTTTGGAGAGACCCAAAACACGCACAAGGTCATTCCGCTCATACTCGTTAAACTGATGAAAGTTGAGGATTGTGACGGATTAGAGGAATAATGTCAATGGCACTTTCTTCACTTGTCTCTGGGTTCCGGTGGGTATCCGCATCTGCAGATGGAGTAAGCACTGTAAAAACTGGCTAGAATAGTTTATCGGAGTGTATACAAGGTCTAATTGCTGTTTCTCGAACCAGTTCCCTTTTTATTAACAATACAAAAGTAGCAGTCTCACGAGTGACTGACCGGGTCTCACCAGGATGTAGGGATTCCTAAAGGTAACTCCTTACGCTTTACTTTAGTCCGGTCATGCTGTATTTCCTCACAGCTCTTGCATACTGTATGTCCGATCCATGTTTTATCTTGGTAACCAAGAGTAGGTCCAAATTCCGATTTGTAATTACGATTTATAAGTTTGCCTCACAAAGGAAGTTGCATTATGTCATTGAAGAATAAGGTTGTAGTATCCACAAGTATAATCAGAACTGTCTGGATGATTGTTACATTGACGTCTCTCTGTAGCCACGATAAAATGACATCAGATGTTGAAGGAAAAGAGATAAAATATTACAACCCTGTTGATAACACAAACATGTAAAAAATTAGTCTAAGAACAAACAAATGGAATGGAATAGTTCGAATTGCTTGGAAACCAGAGCATGGAGAGAAAATCCGATTTAAGATTGGAAATCAAAGGTAAAAAATAAATTAATTAAGAATCAATAAAAAATCTCATGCAATTGTGAGTTCGAAAAAATTTATTGAACAAATGTAGTCATTCATTAAGCCCTCATGTCGTGCTAGTATTTTAATCATCGTAAAAAATATGCAGTATCCATCAGCACCACACACACACACACACACACACACACACACACACAGGACAATGACCAGGAACTGGAAAAATCTCAAACGATGAGTCTTTCATTACACCTTCACGCCGCTAATTACAAGTAAAATGACTCGACGCCGGGTGAGAGAAAGAGTCCTGCTGTTACGGAACTTGATGTCCCTGCATTTTTTATGCGACGATGCATTACTTGAAGCTTAATAGCAGTCTTTATTGTACAACATAAAACCGCAATCTATAATGGAAGTGGTAGTAACAGGCCACTCCTGATGATGGGAGCTTCTAAAGCTATATTTTTCAATAAGTATCCTGTTTTAAGCGTCAAATGGGGACTGACAGCATTTTAAATATGGAAGTTTATGGGGACTATATAAATGCAGAGACATAAAGCCTAAATATCAGCGATAAAACAACGTTATTAATCTTAGGTTCATTTCATGATGCAGTCGCACAAAGTATACAATAAACTTACTTTGATTATGAATGCGTATATAGGGCAACATTATTCGTTCTGTCAAACGACTTAACATATAAATGTTAAAGTCTGCTTCTGAAAAGAAAAAAAAAGCCAATCTAAGTTCGGACTGGGAGGAAGCAGTAAGTTTCGTATATCTCTTCTCTTTCGTGTGGACTTATATTTGGCCAGGTGACGCGCACATGTGGTGAACAGAGGCTCTGGGGAACTGTTAAGTCGAACCGGCAGGAAGTGAGGTCGTGGTAGGGAAGTAAGCGGTTCGGTGTGCCGCGTGGCTGATATGTAGGGCAGGGTCGTATTGGCCGTTCTAAGAGTCGTGGGTTCGTCGCTGTGCTGCTCCGCCGGGCACGCGGGACTTGTTTTGGCGGAAGTTGGAAGAAAACGAGTTAAAGAATCAGTTCGACGTGACGACGCAGAGCCAGGAGACAACCGTTCCGTCTGCACCTCCAAGCTGTGTATTTTCCTGGAGCGTGCTTGCTAGCATATCGCGTTTGCCAAATGAACTTTTGTGGTGCCAAATTGTCATTGTTGCTACCATAACCTCATGCCCTGTTGTGCCTAACTTCAGGCGCCCATGAGAAAGATCCTTCTGAAGTGTTTACTTGTTTATTTAATGCCACCGCCATGATATATGTATTTATTAATGTGCTTTGAGGTGAAAAAAGTCAGTGGATACTCCCTAATACCGTGTCGGACCTCTTTTTGCACAGTGCCAAATACTGAGCTATACTGCCTCTATAGGAGTCCACGATTGCGAAAGTGTTGCTGGTGCAAGATTTTTTGTACGAACTGACCTCTCCAGTATGTTCGATGGGATACATTTAGGCCATCTGGTTGACGAAGTCATTCTCTAGAATTTTCCAGAATGTTCTTCAAACCAGACGCGAACAAATTCCCTAATAATACGGCGCATTGTCATCCATAAAAATTCCGTCGATGTTTGGAGACATGAAGTCCATGAATGGCTGCAAATGGCCTCCAAGTAGCCGACCGTAACCATTTCCAATCAATGATCGGTTCAGTTGGACGAGAGAGCCCAGTCCAATCCACGTAAACACAGCCCACAGCATTTTTGAGCCACCACCAGCTTGCACGGTGTCTTGTTGACAACTTGGCTCCATGGCTTCGCGGGGTCTGCACCTTGCTCGAACCCTATCATCAGCTCCTACCAGCTGAAATCAGGACTGCCTGATCAGGCCACTGTTTCCCAGTCCTCTAGGGTCCAGCCAATATGGTCACAAGCCGAAGAGAGACCCTGCAGGCAGAATCGTGCTGTTATCAAAGGCACGCACGTCGGTGGTCCGCTGCCATAGCTGATTAACGGCAATTTTCGCCGCACTGTCCTAACAGATATGTTTGTCGCACGTCCCACGCCGATTTCTGAGGTTATTTCACGCAGTGTTGGTTATCTGTTAGCACTGAAAACTCTGCGGAAACGCCGTAGCCCTCTGTCGTGAAGTAAAGGCTGTCGACCACTGTGATGAAATTTGGTATTCTCGGCACATTCTTGACAATGTGGATTTCGGAATATTGAATTCCCTAACGATTTCCGAAAGTGATGGACTCATGCGACTAGCTCCAACTACTATTCCGCGTTAATGTCTGTTAATTACAGTCGTGCGGCCGTAATCACGTTGGAAACCTTTTTACGTGAATCACCTGAGTACAAATGTCAGCTCCACCAATGCACTGCCCTTTTATATCTTGTGTACGCGATACTACCGCCATCTGTATATGTGCATATCGCTATCCGGCCTCAGTGTATTTGGTGGTTTATAAATTTAATGACTGTTACTAACGGCTTTGCGCTTAGCTACTTGCTTGTCACCGACTGCGCGTGCGGTGTGTTCTGACTAATTGTCAGTGGACGTTACTTGCCTCACGTAGGGGACGTGTTCTGTTTGTGAGTGTTATTTAGTATACAAACTATTTCCGTTACTTGAATTATCATAGGGAAAGAGAGATTCCCTTAATTAACCTGCGCGAAACTGGGGCTGACATATCGCTGTTGCATGACTAAGTGTACCTTTTCTATTGCTTTTAAGATGGTGTTTTATGTGTGTTTTAAAGGCAACTAATCTGAGCTGCTCGAGTGGGCTGTAGTGAGGAGTCCCGCTTAGTGATGACGTCATAGCCGATGTTGTCCAATTACGATCACTTCAGGAGTTGTTCTGAGAATTTAATTCCCGAAGTTACGTCATTTACGAATATTGAAATTTGTATTCAAAGTAATTGATACTAATTCCCAATTAATCTGTTTTGCGTCTTCCCAAGATTAATTAATTTTTTATTCAATCTTTTCTGCTTCGAAGATTTATTTTTCAGCTTAAATTTAACTGGCTGTTTCTGTAATCTTATTGACTTAATCAAAACACTTGCTGTTCTTCTAGCCAAAAAACAAACTTATTACCTTGAACCTTACGTGTTTTTGGGTTTTAAGTGAGTCTGTATTTGGCAATAAATGGTATTTAGTACTATCTCCGTAACGAATGATATTCAATCCCTACTCCCGCAGTCCGTCTGTGTCCGAGACCAACGACCATGCGTCGGCACTTTAATGAAATTTCATTAAAAAGAAAAATTAAATAATCATAATAATAATCAACAGTTACCTTTTCTTTAAATATTTGTTTTTTAGTTAATTTTTTAGTTAATTTGCCTTTCTTTCCTTCTGTATGTACGAACTTTGTTGTAGAACCTCTTATTTACGTGTGGTAATAAAAATTCATTTACACAGAATTAAGTACATTTAAAATTACGTGAATTTATATTAACTGATTAAGAATATTTAGTTGAGAATTAAATCCTTTATATAATTCGGCCTTGGCACACATTTTCTAAATGCAGTGGTTTTTTTTTAAATATTTACTGAATTCTTTCCCGGCGTTAGCTATGGAACACAAGACTGTCTCTATTAGCAGAAAATGGTTAAATATTGCTAAGCCGACGTTTAATTATCATTGATAAAACACACTTTACTATACATTTAAGTTATTTGAAGGAACCAAAATTGTTAAATTTCAACGTTAACTATCCGCCTATGAATGCACAAATGTGAAACTAGTAATAAATTCCGTCAGTCTCAGGATCGCTGTAAAAGAAAAACATTTTCTTAATTCACTGCTAATTTTTATCTGCTCCCGATTTACGGGTTAGGTTAATTTTTCCTAGCGGGACAATTTTTAAATGTGCCGCCGCTGCAAATCGTTCAGTCGCGGCACAGCCCAGCAACACCGCTAAAAATGCTGAAAATTCTTTAAAGAAATATTATAGATGACATGGGCAAGCTAATTTACATTAATAATACACACTTTTGATAAATTATAATGTATTTAGACCACAACATTAATTCAACTTACATTAGTTTGTAATTTCTCCTCTAATGGCGGCTAAATCTAGATACAGACAAAAGAAGTCTACCCATTCATAAAATGCTACGTCACAGCTTGCTCTCACTTTCAGCTCTACAGGGAGACGACAAAGAATACACACTACGTGGTGGTTTTTATACTACTGCTGACAACATCTCTTTGTAATCTTACAACATTATTTTCCTCTGTGGCTGAATTTTACATTTTTGTTATCGCAGATATTGACCCATTTCGCAATTACGTTATGTATATAGAAATATTACCATTCTAAATACATCGAGAATATTACTACAGAAAATATTACAATAATAATGAATGTCCTTTACACAAAATTAAATAATAATTTTTTGTTAAATAATTACAGTATATACAAATTGCTTCATAGCGGCGTATATGATACAATTAAATTTTAGTTTATCAATAGTGCGAGTTTGCCAGGGAACGTTACAGCACGCAACAGTCCCTTCTTGGTTCTCGTAAACATTGTATATTACGCGTCTTTACGCACAGCCTACTATTATTTTTCTCAAATTTCGAGCACCTTGCACCATGAAATTGTCGAACGCTTTTTCCAGGTCGTCAAATCCAATTAACGTGTCTTCATTTCATTTTAGACTTGCTTCCATTATGAAGCGCAGCGTCCGCAGCTCGTGGTCGTGCGGTAGCGTTCTCGCTTCCCACGCCCGGCTTCCCGGGTTCGATTCCCTTCGGGGTTAGGGATTTTCTCAACCTCGTGATGACTGGGTGTTGTATGCTGTCCTTAGATTAGTTAGGTTTAAGTAGTTCTAAGTTCTAGGGGACTGATGACCATGGATGTTAAGTCCCATAGTGCTCAGAGCCATTTGAACCTTTTTTTTTTTTTTTTTTTTTTTTTTTTTGAAGCTCAGCGTCTGGAATCTGGAATGCCTGCCTGGTGCCGTTACTATCTAAAGCGAAACTGATCCTCGTCAAATAGATCCACAATTTTCTATTCCATTTTTCTGAATATTATTCTGACAGCAACTTGAACTTTAGCGTTTAAGCTGACTGGGCAGTGGTTCTCGCTCTTATCAACTCTTGTTGTCTTCGGCGTTGCGTGGATGATGTTTCTCCTAAGCTTTGATAGTCATAGACTCTAAACATCAACTTGAATAGCCATTTGATTGCCACTTACCCAAGCGATTTGTTAAATTTCGATGGATTGTTATCACTTCTGCCTTATTTGATCTTGAATCTTCCAAAGCAATTTTATATTCTAGCTCTAATACTGAATCCACTGTATATCCTCTATCGAGTCACATCCTCAGACAATTCCTGCTCCTCACAGAGACCTTCTGTGTACTCCGCGTTTAACAATGGCATTCCGACTGTACTCTTAATGTTTCCGCCCTCAGTTTTAATTTCATCAAATGTTGATTTGACTTTTGTATATGATAAGACAATCATTTCGAGGAGCATTTCTTTTTCTATTTTATCACATTTGCATTTTACGCAGACATATCTCCTTTGCTTCTCTGCACCCCTATTTTTTCGATCCTAAATGATTTTTAATGCTGTACACCAGCCTTTCCCTGAACATTTTTGTTCTTCCTTCTTTCGTCGATCACTTCAAGTATTTCTTCTGTTATCCAAGATCTCTTCACAATTAGCTTCATAGTACCTATGTTTGTCTTTCTGACATCCGTGATTGTTTACTTTAGAGATGTCCCTTCCTCTTCCACTCACTTGTTTGCTGTGTTATTCCTTATCGCAGTATCCACATATTCAGAGAAGTTGAAACCCGTTTCATCATACCTCAGAATTTCACTTCCTTCTGCAGTGATTCTTCCAGACAATTCTCTTAAACTTCAGTCTACTCTTCGTCATCAATAAATTCTGATCTGAGTCTATATCTGCTTCTGGGTATGCCTTACAATCCAATATTTGTTTCGGAATCTCTGTCTGATCATGATGGTGTCCATCTGGATTCTTCGGTACCCCCGTACCTGTTCCACGTTTGCTTTCTCCCATTGTGATTCTTGAACAAAGTATTCGCTTTTACTCTCTGGCTCTGAGAACTATGGGACTTAACAGCTGAGGTCATCAGTCCCCTAGAACTTAGAACTACTTAAATCTAACTAACCTAAGGACGTCACACACATCCATGCCCGAGGCACGGTCACGCGGTTCCAGACTGAAGCGTCTAGAACCGTTCGGCCACCCTGGCCGGCATTCGCTTTTACTATCTGAAATTTAGTGCAGAACTCAATTAGTCTCTTCCTCTCCCATACATAGCACCAAGCTCATATTCACCTGCAATCATTTCTCCTATTTCATCCACAACAATCGCATTCCAATCCGCCATGGGTAAAAGTTTTGATCTACCTTTACATAATTAATTACCCTGTCGGTATCCTCATATATTTCTCTATCTATTTATCTTTTGCTTGCGATGTGGGCGTGCATACGTGAATAGTTGTCGGTGTTTGTTTGCTGTCGATTGTGATGAGAATAACTCTGTCGCTCGCTGTAACTCACTCTCAGCCCTACCTCCTTATTCATAACAAATCCCACTCTCGTTATACCATTTCTGCTGCAGTTAATATTAACTTACTCACGTATCACCAGAAATTCTTGTCTTCTTTCCACTTCACTTCGCTGACACCCATTGTATCTAGAATGATGCGTAGCATTTCTCTTTTCAGGTTTTCTAGCTTCAATATTACGTTCAAACTTCTGATATCCCATACCCCAACTAGAGAATGTTGCCCTTTCGTTGGTTATTACATCTTTTCCTCAGGTCACCTCTGCTTGGTAGCCTCCTTTCGGAGGTCCGAATGGGTGACTAATCCAGACTCCTTTTCCAGTAGATCATCACGACACTCTCTCAGTTACAAGCCACTTATCCTGTGGATACACATCATGAGCCTTTGTTGCAGTGGTTACTGTTGCAATCCCCATGTCGTTGATCTTTGTTGATTTATCCGCATTTTAGGGGCAGTTTCCCACTCAAGGGCAAGACAGTGCTCTGAACGTCTATCCACCCCTCCGTCCTCTTTCAAAAGGGCCGGAAATCTTGGGCACCCATTGCTGATGATTTTTTTGCAAAATTAAAGCAGTGGCTAGGTTCGAACCCGGGACCCAGGAGGTTCTTGAATACATAAAAATAGTTTTCTAGGTATGGGCTGTGTTGTAGTTGTCTCATGTTTCACGCCTTTCCCAGCCTTTCTAAAGTACAAAGTTCTTGTTAGCCATAGGCGTGTAGGTCTGCTTGGGGAGCTGTTACCACTTACTTCCTCCTCAGAATTAGGAATAACTTTTTCGTCACATCAGTTCTGAATTAGTAGCGTTTCACGAAAACAACATTCACTCGTGTGGATATAGTAGCATCACCAACACCTTTTCGTGGCAGGCTGACGCTCAGTTCTGTAGTCGAATATTCGTTCGACTCTCTATCAATAAGGCCTTGAACATACCATCTTTGC